>NW_026652291.1:27834665-28165116 GCF_009828535.3 Hylobates moloch | reverse complement strand
TTTTTTTGTAGAGATGGGGTTTCACCATGTTGCCCAGGCTGGTCTCGAACTGCTGGGCTCAAGCAATCCACCTGTCTCTGCCTCCCAAAGTACCAGGATTACAGGCGCAATCCACCATGCCCAGCCCCAAATGCTTTTTAGTCATTGTCTTAGGTTCAATGAGATTGTAGATAAATTATTTACTTCTCTTTCGTATTTTCCAAAGTTTCTATGAGCATTTGTTGCTTTTAAATTGTTTAAATTGAAGTATAACATGCACATGGAAAAGTACACACCAAAAAATGTACAGCTTGGCCCAGCGCGGTGGCTCATGCCTGTAATCCCAGCACTTTGGGAGGCCAAGGCAGGCAGATCCCCTGAGGTCAAGAGATCAAGATCATCCTGGTCAACATGGTGAAACCCCGTCTCTACTAAAAATACAAAAAATTAGCTGGGTGTGGTGGCGCACACCTATAGTCCCAGCTACTCGGGAGGCTGAGGCAGGAGAATCGCTTGAACCTGGGAGGAGGAGGTTGCAATGAGCCAAGATCGTGCCACTGCACTCCAGCCTGGCAACAGAGCAAGACTCTGTCTCAAAAAAAAAAAAAAAAAAATGTACAGCTCAGTCATCACAAAGCTAAGGCTGTGCCACCACCATCCTGATCCACAACTAGAACATTGCCAATACCCAGCAGCTCTCTTCCTGCCCCCAAACCTTCATCCCCATCCCATTCTAACTCTATAGCTCAGTATTGCCTATAGTTGAACTTTATGTTTGAAACCACACAGTATGTGTTGTTTGTGCCTGGTAACTTTTACTCAGCATTGTGTTTGTGAGGTTCAGCTATGGGTCATTCATTTTTATTGCTGTATAACAGGGGTCCCCAACCTCCAGGCCACTGACCGATACCTGTTAGGAACCTGGCTGCACAGCAGGAGGTGAGCGAGCATTACACCTGAGCTCCGCCTCCTGTCAGATCAGCAGCGGCATGAGATTCTCATAGGAGCACAAATCCTATTGTGAACTGCACATATGAGGGGTCTAGGTTGCGTGCTCCTTAGGAGACTCTAACTAATGCCTGATGATCTGAGGTAGAACAGTTTCATCCCAAAATTATCCCCCCACCGCCACCACCACCCCATTCCCAGGTCCATGGAAAAAATTGTCTTCCACAAAACTGGTCCCTGGTGCCAAAAAGGTTGGGGACCACTGCTGTCTAGTATTTCATGATTTATATATCACAGTTCTTGTGTCCATTTCACCTTGATAGATATGTAAGTTGTTTGCAGTTTGAGGATGTTACAAGTAATGCATCTATGAAATTTTTATACATGTCTCTGGGTACACATGTCACGCATTTCTGTTGGGTATAAAGCTAGGAGGGAATTGCTGGGTCATAGACTGTGCATGTATTCCATTTCAGTAGATAATAGCAACTGTTCTCCAGTGTAACTGGGCCAGTGTATACACCCATGAGAGCAGGAGAACTCCCAATGCCCCACACTCTCACCAACACTTAGTGTTGTCCAACTTTCCAACTTTGGCAAATCTGGCAGTGTGGAGTGATAGCTCATTATCTTGTCATGGGTTTCAGGTGTTCCTTTTTTCCTAATAGAGTGCCTCAATACCATGAGTGCTTTGTCTGGTGTCTGCACCATAGCAACCACTCAAAATGTTTGAAGAAGTAATAAAAGGATGAATGAATGCTCTATTTCAAGAGTGTTTCTGGATTCCTGAGTGTGTATCTGTAACAGAACCCCTATCTTTGATATGTCTGTGAAATTCAGTTAAAGTATACTTCAGGGATAACCAAGGCTTTGAGATATAGGGCAATTTCAAAATTGCCTTATATATAAGATATAGAGATATTTCAAAAAAAATAAAACTTGGGGAGGGGGTGATCATTTTCTGCCCTTCCCTCCACCTCCCCACAACAAGTGGTGGCCATGCTGGCTCCTGAGGCATGTCCTTGTCTGTGTGTCTCTTCCAGGGATGAGGATCTGATTAACAAGTGTGGGGACGACGCGCGCATCTACATCGTGTTCCAGTACCACCTCATCATCTTTGTGCTCATCATCTGTATCCCCTCCCTGGGCATTATTTTGCCTATCAACTATACTGGATCTGTTCTGGGTAGGCAGAGCTCAGCGGGCCCTGGGGCAGCAGCTGGACCTGACAGGCAGCCAGGCAAGCTAGTCAGGGCTGGGGTTGAGGGTCTAGACATCTATTTTAATCCTGCCTCTGAGAGTTTGTTGCTGTGTGAACTTGAACAAGCCATGCTTTGCTTCTCTCATGTGGAGCCTGGAGACGATTCCTCCTTTGTCACAGGTTTGGCCCAGGGCCTGACACACAGCAGGCATATAGTATTAATTCAGTTTGGAACTGAGTGTTCATTCATGGCCCCACTCTGGCTGGGTGTTCCTGGAGACCCTTTTGTGACATGTGACCTACTGCAAAGATCCCTGAACCCACTCTGTTGGACATAACACCATAGGTGCAGAATTTGTCTCGTAGGACCTCTACTCCCACTCATTGGAACCGGGTAAGCCCTTTGGACAGACCGGCATTGTGGATGAGACCTTGGCTTCCAAAACAGAAAAATCATGGCTCCACAATATTTACCCACACCTGCTCCCCAGAAAATACCTTTGCCTAGCTAATATGTTATTTTACTTACTTACTTACTTATTTATTTATTTATTTAAGACAGAGTTTTGCTATTGTAGCCCAGGCTGGAGTGCAATGGCGCAATCTCAGCTCACTGCAACCTCTGCCTCCTGGGTTCAAGTGATTCTTCTGCCTCAGCCTCCCGAGTAGCTGGGATTACAGGCACCCGCCCCCACGCCTGGCTAATTTTTGTATTTTTAGTAGAGATGGGTTTTCACCATGTTGGCCAGGCTGGTCTCAAACTCCTGACCTCCAGTGATCCACCCACCTTGGCCTCCTAAAGTGCTGAGATTACAGGCATGAGCCACCGCACCTGGCCGCTAACATGTGATTTAACCTTGTATATGGCAAATCAGTCTCCTGAGCTTCACTTTCCTCAACTGTCTTAGGGATTGGGAGATCACATGCCACATACCTATACAGTGCTTGACATACATAGTAGGTGCTCAGTGAATAGCAGCTAGTATTTCATTTAGAATCATGAAGCTGAACGGAGCTGTATGAAGACTGTACACCTGGGTGGTGCAGAATAGCACCGTAAATGCCCCAGGGGCAACCAGCTTTTTCCTGATTCCTCAGGTTTCTACCTGTTTATCCTTGGCCAGAGGTAGACCTTAATTAATTCAGTTTAGCACACTGAGTGTCCATGCCACCAAATGCCACTACTAGAGTAATATCTGAGTCTTGTCTCATCCTAAGAGCTGGTATGTTGGCAGTGATAATATCATGCAGGATTTTTAGACACATTTTATAAGGGGGTGTCTGAACTGTCAAACTTATGCACATAGCCAGAAGGATTTCCTCTGAATGAGACAGTGTTGCCTTTTCTGGACGTTGCCAGTGGTAATAGTGTTGCTAATTTCATCATTCTGCTCGTGGCTGGATGGCTGGTGCCTTCAACAAGCATTCACTGGGTGTCCATTATGTGCCAATTGTGCCCTGGAGATATCACACAAAGAAGTGTTCTTGCTTTCCTCCCAAGAAGCTTTCCTCCCCAGTCAGCAGTGCCAGGGAAAAGAGGCCTCTGATGTTTTTGTTAAAAGTTGGGGAGAAGCTCTGGGGAACCGGAAGGAAGAGGAGGTCAAAGGCAAGCATCTCCAGACCCCACGTATTCATCCAGGAACCTTGAATTCTGGCGCCGCAAGCAACTGAGGAGCCAGGCTCAAGGTCAGCAACTTCTTTCTCTTTCAGACTGGAGCAGTCACTTTGCTCGGACCACCATTGTCAATGTCTCCACAGAGTAGGTACCTGATCTTAACCTCCCATTCCACTGGCTGGGGGTGTTGGTGTGGAGAGAAGTTCTAACATGTCAGTTTGTAACATGGGCACCATTTTGCTGATAAGAAAGGCCTGGTTTCCCTGGGAACCGGGTCCTGAGTGAGATGCCAGAAACTGCATCCTCTCGGTGGGGCAGGACTCTTGGTGTGAGATGAGGCCCTGGGTCCTCATCTGTCATGAGTGGAGCTGCCCAAACTGGCCAGTCATGAAAACATGGAGAAATGGTCCTATTTGCAGTGTACCCAGATCCCAAGAGGCAGAGACCCTGTGCTGAAAGAGACTGAAGATTGTTTTCCTGCCCCCAGTAGGTTCCAGTCAGCCATCATATACCTGAGTGAATCATGGGCCTGACAGTCCCCCTCAGAGTCCCACAGCAGACTCATACCCCACCTCTGCCATTAACTGGCCCCTAGATCTGAAGCAGTGCACCCCCAACACTGAGCTTCAGTCCTTATTCATGTCCATCATTGGGGAAGGGCTGGTGGACATGCTCTCTGAGCCCCTTCCCCTCACGGGCCAAGAACCTGTGGGTTTCAACATCAGCCGACCTGACTCCTGGCCATATCAATTTGCCCCGAGCCAAATGTGGCCCTGTTGGTCCATGCCATGGCCCAGGTGTCTAGGCCAGCTTGGCTGATTCCTGACAAAGCTGCAGAAGCAGTTCCAGCAAGTGTGAGTGGGGTTCACACACCCCTGCCCCACCTTGCCTACCCCAACCCCTATCCCTCTGCCCCTGCTCTCCTGCAATACACCTTGGAGCAGACTGGTTTAACCCAAACTCTGAAATCAGCGGAAAGGGGCTATGGCATCCTCTCACATCTGCTTTCACCATATCCTCCCCTGGGGATGCCAACCAGAACAGGGATATTGGCTCCTTCCCAAGGCCCATTGCTGGCCCGAGGTACCTACATCTTCCCAACAAAAAGTGAATTCTAGTAGAACAGCAAAAAGCCATCAATCTCCATGAATCTATCCTGGCAGAGAGCTGGAGCATTCTGTAGAGACCATGTAGCCTTGCCCCTCTGTGGAAACTGAGGGTGGAGCAGCATGGTGGATCCACCGTCATAGCAGATGGCAATGGCGTGTGAGGTGCCAGGCACCAGGGGTGTTTTGAAACAAGGTGACCTTTCTCCCTTCTAACCATGTAGAATAAGGTGGGCCCTATTTCTGAGTAGCATTCCTAGCCAGGTGCTTTGGGATGGCATCATGTGAGTTGAAAGCAGGAATGGCAAACATGGTCCAAGTGCCATGACTCTCCTACCCCAGGGGCAGTGCTGCAAACCGTCTGGCCCTCCTCCCCCAAGGCCTGCAGGTAACCCAGGTTCTTCCTCACTTGGTCTGCTGTGCAACCATGGGGGCCTGAGCCACAGCAGCTGGCAGGATGGTGTAGCAGTGATGAATCTAAGTACTTCAGCAGCTCTGGGCTCACCTCCCAGCGCACCATTGCTACAGTGACCTTGGGAGGATCACCAACCCTCTCTCACCCTCATTTCCCTATGAGTGAAGTAAAGATAACCACATGCGTGGCTATGTGTGTGGTTGAGTCTAGTGAGAAAATGCACATCATGCACTAAGTCTCACCTGGATCTGGCTCAGAGTAAACACTCAATAAATGTCCCCCCCATGAGCTGGAGCAAGACCCCTTCTCACCACTGATGCCCCTTCCAAGGCACCTGAGTGTCTGGACTCCAAGAAGGTGTTCCTGGAAAGACTGCATGTGGGCTGGGAGAGGGGGGTCCAGGGAGATTGTGATCGGTGGGAGGGGAGGGTCTGAGAAGACTGCAGTGGATGGGGGAGATATTTGGGGAGACTGTGGTAGGTGAGAGGGGAGGATCCAGGGAGACTGATGGGTGGTAGGGAGACCTGGGAGACTGTGATGGGTGAGGGGAGGTGTCCAGGGAGCCTGAGATGGGTGGGGTGTCCTAGGAGACTGTGACTGGTGGGACAGATCCAAGGAGACTGTGACCATGACCGTTGGGGGGTCCAGGGAGACTGCAATGGGTGGGGGGATCTGGGGAGACTGTGATGGGTGAGAGGGAACAGGGAGCCCTAGGAGACTGTGATGGGCGGGGGAGGTGTCCAAGAGGACTGCGGGGAGTGGGGGTCTGGGGAGATGGTGATGGGTGGGGGTATGGGGAGACTGTGATGGTAGGTGGAGTCTAGGGAGACTGTGATGGGTGTGCACCTGGGGAGACTGTGATGGGTGGGGGTGGGGGTGGGGGAAGACTGATGGGTTGGGGTCTGGGGAGACTCTGATGGTTGTGGGGGTCTGAGGAGACTGTGATGGGTTGGGGGGGGCCCAGGAGACTGACGGTAGGAGGAGGCCCAGGGGTCTGTGTGCAGTGGGCTCTGGGGAGCTCGCAGGCTGACCTCACTGCTGCTGCCTCCTTCCCTGTAGGAGCAAGCTCCTGTGGCTACATAGCCTGCTGTCCTTCTTCTACTTCATCACCAACTTCATGTTCATGGCTCATCACTGCCTGGGGTTTGCACCCAGGAATAGCCAAAAGGTAAGTAGCCTACAAAGCTGCTTCCCACTGGGAGCTGGGGCCCCTCCCCACTGGGCCGACCACTCCCAACCCTCAGAGAAGCCCTCAGAGGGTCCAGGGAGACTGTGATAGATGGGAGGGGTGGTTTCACCTGAGCAGGGGCCAAGCTTCCTCCCTTCAGCCCTAGTAACAATCACCTGGCCCCACCTCTCACCCTCCTCCACTCTCTCACCCCCTCACCCTCCTCCACCCTCTCACCCTCCTCCACCCTCTCACCCCCTCACCCTCCTCCACCCTCTCACCCCTAATGAAACTTTCAGACTAGTTGGTAAATAGCTGCTGCCCAGGTACCTCCTATCCCTGCCCCTCTGCTGCCCTGCCCCTCCCCAGGGACTCTTGGACTTCCCACCATCCGAAAACTAAAGGATTAACAAGGCCCAGTGGACCAGTGGAGGCCTCCATGCTAAGTGGTCAGGGCCTGCTGAACTGCTGCTACTTTGTGTACCTGGCCCTGCCCACTCCTGCTAGGCCCATGCCTTGCCCTTCTGCAATCTCTCTGAGGTCAGAGACCCCTGTGTATCCCCACCGTCTCAGTTTGGGTGACCCCATCCAAGCAGACCCTGAGACTTGGAATGAGTAGCACTTGTTTATGGGTGGTGATCCCAGGAAAGGCCAGTAAGGGAGTGAGGATGCAAAGGCAACCAAAAAAAGGGAGCATGGAGGGGCAACTTACCACTGTGGGCAACTGGAGCTTCATGACCTGGGAACTCTGGGAGCTGGTGTAGAACACATGCCCCAGAATTTTCCTGGAGGTGAGCAATCGTGGGTATTTTCCACCAGCTCCCTGTCCACCATTCATTGAGGATTGCACTTAGGGGCTTTAACTCCTCCACTACTTGCCCTGCACAAAAGCTGAACATGCCCCAAGGCTGGGAAAGAGCAGTCGCAGTATTTGAAGCAAGCCGCAGGTGTTGGTGTGCAGAGATGACTGACGGGGCCATGGGCAGGCACCAGCAGTGCCACCCATCTGGACCAGCACCCATGCTCTGGTGGGGATGGGCAAGAGTGAGGAGCATGCTTAGTTCCTGTCCTCAGCCTTTCAAAGGTTCAGTGTGTGGAATCAGCTCCTTCCAGGCCATCCATTCAAAAGGACTGATTCACTTGAACCCACCCCAGAGCGCAAATCCACATTCCCTGAAAAGTGAACCCAAATGCTTCAGCCTGCCAGGCATGGAGGCTTGGTCACCCTTGACCAGTCTAGTGTCTGCTACTTCAGCTTTCCTTATTGTCACCAGAAGCCTCTTTCAAGACCCCTGATTCTTGCAGCACAATTTACCAGACTGTCATCTTAAAGGTGGTGACCCAGGAAGATATTTCCCATTCACAGAATAAAATATGAAGTTGGGGGAAGCTTCCCTATCCTCTCCCGAGTCTTGTTTACTTCCCAACTCCCCTGCCCAGTCTCACGTGAGGGATTTCCCTAGCGATGTGAGGCTTTACGCTGGAATAGTGGAAGCTACAGGGAGAGCAGAAATCACTGTGGGGTCGCACAGGCAGCTCTTTCCAATCATGGAGCTCTGATCCTCCACCGCAGCCTGATGGCAGCTTTCCAGCCCTTCCTCCCTTCACCACAGTGGTCCGGGGCAGGGCACCCACAGCTGGGCACGGAGGAGAACAGAAGCACAGTTGACCAACCTCAGAGCTGCCTGGCTCAGCTGGGACACTGTGGGCTAAGGCAGCTGGCACTTCCTTGGCCCACAGTGTCCCAGCTTGGCTTTGACTTTCTTGGCTCCCTCAGCAAGGAGGCACTGGCATCAGCAGCCTGCTGTGACCAGAAGGCCTGCTCCCAGGAGACTCTGGGCCACCAAAAGACTCAGGTATCTGGAATTCCTATGCAAGCACAGTCTTCTTTCTCCATTTTTTTAATTCCCACCCAGGTCACAAGGACACTAATGATCACCTATGTGCCCAAGGACATTGAAGACCCAGAACTCATCATTAAGCATTTTCAGTAAGTGGGTTGGGGTGGGCCGAGGCGTGGATTGCTTCCTCCCTGCAACCCTGCCTGGGTCCTCAAGTGGGTAGTGAGTTGGTGCAGGATGGTGGGACTGGGACACCCCGGGGTGACTCTCCCTGGACTCAGCTCAGGATCCGCTTTTTAGAATGGGGAGGGCCGCTGGAGCTGGAGCAGGGTGTCTGAAGTCAGGGACTTCCCGCGTGGCATGGCTGTGATATGGGTGATGGGAATTTTCCTTTCTCCTGTTGCTCCAACTACTGAGCACAGGCAACCTTGGATCACAGCTATTTAGAGCAGATCATCTGGAGACATCCTTTGTGACCCCAAGTTCCTAGCCCCAAGGACACTGTTCACTGAGCTAATTATCTCTTTGTGAACGGCTCTCTCCTGGGTTCCCCAGTGGGTGGAGCTCCGCCCTTTTGCCCTGTTCTGAGTTGTGTAGGAAGGATTTGGCAGCTCTCAGATCGTGAAGGTTCAAACCCTGAGGTTCAGCTTTAGGAGCAGAGATGAAGTCTCCCATCCAGGAACACCAGGCAGCTGAGCCACCCAGCCCTGAGGGCCGACATGCTGGGCAGGGGGTAGGGGCAGCATGTCCCCAACCCCACAGGCCAACTCAGCACCCATGTTTGTGGCTGCAGCGAGGCCTATCCAGGCAGTGTCGTGACAAGAGTCCACTTCTGCTACGACGTCAGGAACCTGATTGACTTGGACGATCAGAGGTGAGGCTGCAGCGGGGCCTTTTGGGGCCCGGGGTGGGGGTAAAAGGGGAGGATGGGGCTCTGCTGGCCCCTGACCTGCAGGTCCTTCTCCCGTTGCCCACTGCTGGCAGGCGCCATGCCATGCGGGGCCGGCTCTTCTACACAGCCAAGGCCAAGAAGACTGGGAAGGTGATGATCAGGATCCACCCCTGTGCCCGCCTGTGCTTCTGCAAGTGCTGGACCTGCTTCAAGGAGGTAACTGGCTTGAGCATTGGGAGCACAGCAAGGGAGCGGTGGGGTCCTGGGGCTCTAGGCTCTGCACCTTTGCCCTCACTGTTGGGCCCCAGGCCTCACTCAGGTCTGCTCTAGTACTCCCCACCCAGCTCCTTCCTCCCCGTCCACCATGTCCTGCCTCCCTGTTGAGATGGGAGCCTTTCTGGAGGCCACCTTCAGAACAATCCAGGGAAGCTTGCTGTTGTCTCCTTTCTGCTCTTGGATGGGAGAATGAGAGAGAAGGACCAGAGAAAACACAGCAGGCTACACGAGGCTGCCAGGCCTCAGGCTTCCAAAGAGATAGGACAGAAACATTTGAAGACAACAGCCTGTCTTATCACCTGACCACTGTGGCTCAAAGAGGGCGTCAAGACTCAGACACCTGCTTCAGGACCACGCCGAACTTCTGCCAGCCCAGAGATTCACCCTCTCTTGTGGAAATGTGGCAAACACATTCTCTCACCTCTCTGGGGTCCACCCCAAGCCTGAAAGCCCCCGGGTACCCCTCGTTATGCCTCACTTTCCCCAGATCTAAGGGCAGGGGTGAATGGCAGTCATCGCCTCTTCTTGTTCTAGAGGTGGGACTTTGGAGGCCAGCCAGGGTCCTGGGCTCCTTGAGGTGCTTCAAGGCCACCACAATCCAGGGAGGCTTGAGTGGGGAGGAACCTCGTGACCAGGGAGGCCTTCCTGGGGCTCTGGCCCCAGCCCTGAAGGCTGCCTGCCACCCCAGGTGGATGCAGAGCAGTATTACAGCGAGCTAGAGGAGCAGCTAACGGACGAGTTCAACGCCGAGCTCAACCGCGTGCCGCTCAAGCGCCTGGACCTGATCTTTGTCACCTTCCAGGACTCCAGGATGGCCAAGCGGTGAGCACCGGGCAGGCGCCCCACCCAGCCCCAAGCATACCCCTGCTTCTCGGCACTCTCCTCCCTCTTTGCCTCCAGTTTCCCCTTCTGCCTCCCGTGGGCCCTCCATGCTCCTCACAGGCAGCTGCCATCTGGCTCTCCAGCGCATGAGTTGGCCATACCTGCTTCCCCCAGCTGCTGGAGCCCAGCCAGTCTCGAGGGGTGCCCAAGCCGGGGCTCCTCACTCCCTGTCCTTGCTTTAGCACAAAGGTGGTCAGAGAAGGCTTTGACCTCATGGTCCCTCTTCTGCCCTTGACAAGAATGACATCCCTTTTCCCTTTTTTTCTTTTTTCTTTTCTTTCTTTCTTTTTTTTTTTTTTTGAGACAGAGTCTCGCTCTGTCACCCAGGCTTGAGTGCAGTGGCACAATCTCAGCTCACTACAACCTCTGCCTCCCAGGTTCAAGCAATTCTCCTGCCTCAGCCTCCCAAGTAGCTGGGATTACAGGCGCCTGCCACCATGCCCAGCTAATGTTTGTATTTTTAGTAGAGACGGGGTTTCACCATGTTGGCCAGGCTGGTCTCGAACTCCTGACCTCAGGTGATCTGCCCACCTCGGTCTCCCAAAGTACTGGGATTACAGGTGTGAGCCACTGCGCCCAGCCAACACACACGTCACTCCCTCCTCACCATAAGAGAGCGTCAGGGTAGAGCAGCTCTGTTTGCCCTTCTCCTGCTGCAGGCCTCCCCTAATTCATTGCTCTACAGTCCCCTCTCTTTTCTGCCCCAGCCTCTGGCAGCCCATGCATTGACAAGGAGTGAATTCAGTCCACTCTAGAATGTTCCAGAAGGATCCTTAGGACTGTGCCAAAGTCCTAAAGGAGCTCCAGAATTTATCTCTTAAGAACTGTGGGGGGCAGGGGAGCTCTTCTTTCTGGGGGAGGCTGATCCTGTACAGCACATTGTTCCCACCTACCCCAACCCTACAAAGGAAGAGCAGAACTACCTAGATTTTGCTCACAAACAATGGTACACAATTTTGCAAGTTCCTTACACCCTCAACTTTTTATCTGGCAAATTTGGTTACTGATATCTGTCCTGTTCACCTCCCGGAGGGTTGACAAGTGATATGCCTTCTATTCAGTTTCTGTGTTGTTTAAAGCAATACACCTACCTAAGGTAATATTGTTCATTCTTTGAGACATCGTCATTTGGTAGAGAGGATCTGAGGCTTAATTACAGCAGAATATGAGATGAGCTAGCAAGCCAGAGGTGGGGCTCCAGCACCTGCTCCTCTTTGGTCACATCTCCAGGCACCACGATTTAGTCATCTGTGCAATGGAAATGATACTAGTCATCAACTGGCACAGTATCAAGCACACAGAAAGAACTCAATAATTAGTAGCTATTGATATCAAGATGAGGCTAAAAGTAGTACCTCCCTTATCAAAGCTCAAAGAAAGTGTGTCTATGTACTGTCACTGCTGTTAAGGGGAAAGGCAGAAACAGAACCAAGTGGCACCCCTGCCCTTCCTGGGCAGTCAAGGCACCCTCAAATGTCCTTTTCTCCAGATACTGGGCCTTAGGAACTATCCGCCTCTAAGGTCCTGAAGACATATCCAAGGCTTCAATAATCCCCAGGAAGGGGATGGGCCCCCATCTGTAGGACCACCATAGTGGCCCTGAGCCCCTGGCATGAGACCCTCCTAAGCCCATCCCCCCACCCCCAGACCCATGTTTCTTCCTCTTCTCTCCTCTCTGCAGCGTCCGTAAGGATTACAAATATGTCCAGTGTGGTGTGCAACCCCAGCAGTCCTCAGTGACCACCATCGTCAAATCCTATTACTGGAGGGTCACTATGGCCCCACACCCCAAAGACATTATTTGGTAAGCCTCCTCCATCCCTCCCCTCTCCTCTGAGCTCCTCTGAGACTGAAGAAGGCAGCAGGACAGGGCCTTCTCTCCCCATGTCATTGCCCAACAGAGACTCCAAGGGGACTAAGTTCCATGCTCTCCTAAGCACCACAACCTGTGTGTATGCCCAGATTCATTCCCACAAGTGTGGGAGGCATCCAACCCTTAGCAAAAAGGTTTTTCCTGCAGAGGGAACTCAGGTCCATTTTTTTTTTTGGCTATATGCTCCGGATCCTTTATAAACGATGTGACAGGGGACGGTCCAGGGGCCTGTTGCATGCAGGTCTGGGCCCAGGAGGCTGGATTAGACCAGGGCAGCCTGGGTCCACAGCTGGCCTGCAGCAAACAGCTCGTGGGCTCTAAGAACTGATGTCTCTAAATGTGCCTCCTTCTTCCATCCTTCCCCAGGAAACACCTGTCTGTCCGCCGCTTCTTTTGGTGGGCCCGCTTTATCGCAATCAATACCTTCCTCTTCTTCCTCTTCTTCTTCCTCACCACGCCTGCCATCATCATGAACACTATCGACATGTACAATGTCACCCGCCCCATCGAGAAGCTGCAGGTGCCTCCTCTGCTCAGGCCAGGCCTGGGGGCCCCAGGGAGATCAAGGAAGAATTCAGGCGAGGATGGGATGGGGGGGCCCCCTGGGATGGGGCTGTGGAGCCCATACAGTGCGAACATTGTGGAGGTGGCCGTGGTGCAAATGGCGGGGTAGGGCTTGCTTTGTTCTAAAGGGATGAAGGTGGGTGACTGCCAGTCTTAGGGACCAGGGCTAGAGTGGGAAGGGAGAGTGGGGAGTCCACGGGCAGGTCCTGGGGTGAGTTGGAGGGGGTGTCGTCCTGTCAACATGGGCTCAGAGGTCTTCATGAACGGGGTCATCCCAGGCCAGCTTGGGGTTCAGAGGGCGTGGCAAGTGTGAGTGGCTCTGGTCTCCGCAAGTTGTCCAGGGCAGCAGGCTCCTGGTTTGTGTAGTAGGGTTGAGGGTGAGGAAGAGTGAGGTAAGTCCCAGCGCAGCCCTCTCAGAGAAGTGGGAACTCCAGATCTGCCTCCACCTCCCTCATCTCCAGACACCTGCACTCCAGGCTAGGAGCCCTCAGCCCTGGAGGAACCATCTCTGAAGTTAGGGGATGCCTCCTGCTGATGGTGCAGGTCAGATGGATCCTAGCCCGTTTCCAAATTCGTTAGCCTCAAGACTGTTACTAGGAGCCTAGAAGGTCTCTTCTTCCACATTCTCCCCATCCTCATTTCCAACAACACATATGTGCACGCGCACATGCACACACTCACACAAAGTCAACACACGTGCATGCACACACGCACACATGCACACACTCAGAGTCAACAGATGTGTGCATGCACACATACAGTCAACACATGTGTGCCTGCACACACGCACACACGCACATAAGTCAAGCCACACCACTTCTGCTGCTGATTTTTGTTCCCCTTTGTCAACTTTGTAATAGGCCCCAGACCCCACGCATCCTGGGAGGGCCACAGCTCTCCCTGGGGACTCCTCCATCCTCCCCTCCTCCCCCGCTCACATGTCATCACAGCAAAGGCAATTTGCTGGGGTTGCACTCCCGGCTAGCTCTGGCCTTAGGAGGAAGTCACTCAGGAAAGCTCAGGCTGCCCCTCCAGTGACCTCAGCATAGAAGGCCCAGCCCCTTGGGGACTCCACTTGACCTTGGGTGTCAGCCTCTGCCTGGCCAGGAAAGCCAGTGAGAAGGGCCAGGCCCCTTGCAGCCTCCAGGAGAGCAAGCCAGCCCTGGGAGTGAGTGGGAGGAGAAGACGCAAGGGGAAGGGGATGCTCACATTGACGTCTCTCCTGCCGTCCTCCCCTCTCCCCCTGCAGAGTCCAATTGTGACCCAGTTCTTCCCCTCTGTGATGCTCTGGGGCTTCACAGTGATACTGCCTCTGATTGTCTACTTCTCCGCCTTCCTCGAGGCCCACTGGACCAGGTGACCTGGGGGCCTCCTCTCCTAGCCCTGTGGTTTCTCCAGCCTCTTCCCCTGCCCTGGCTTCCCCGCCAGCCTGGCACTTGGGCCTCCCCTCTAGCCTAAGAAGGAGAATTGATAAGGGATGGTTTTGATACCTGAAACCATCCCCAAAGACCAACAGGTGTTCTGTCATTGGAAGGAGGGTGTGGGTTGTCTCTGGGCCCCTGGGTTGCTGAGATAGAGCCACTGTCTAAGAGTGTGGGGCCAAAACCAAGCCCTCCTTGGGCTTCTCCCTCAGCCCCCAGCCATATCCTGAAGGCATGGAGCTGTAGGCATGAGCTAGGCAGTCCCAGGCATTCCATGCAGAAGGCACAGGAGGAAAGACTTATATGGGAATGTCAATAGAATGCTGTGGCCATACAGAGGGGCCCACAAACTCACTATGACTATCATCACATATGGCCCACACCATGCCAACCTTTTACCTAATCAGGAGCTTTCCCATTTGTTAGCCTTGATGGTTCTATGGTGGCTGCTCACTGGGTAGAAAGTATTTGCCATACCCTGGGCAGGTGGCAGTACTTTGGCTTGAAAGCTGCCTGCATCTCAAAAGTTATTTTCCACACCAAAAGTTCCTACTATTCCACCAGGCAGCAGCCAAAAGGTTTGTCCTAACAGAAATCCTTCCTGGCCTTTTCCTCTGGCCAAGAACAAGACTTATATTGATGACTGAAACTCTGCAGGGATTTTGAGTATTCTTGGTAATGTCTCTTTAACACAGAGACATCAACTATATGGCACATCTGTGCCTTCCCATCCCTTCCCGTGCCCAGCACAGACATCACTAGTGGATCATGCTGTTCTTTCCTGCTGCTCCCAGATGCAGCACAGCTCACAGTGGTGTATGGAGATGGCATCGGTATGCATGATTAAACCAATTTCCCAGCCCAGACCTCTATTCTGCATATGTCTGTATTAGCCAGTTTTCACACTGCTGATAAAGACATACCAGAGACTAGACAATTTATAAAAGAAAGAGGTTTCACTGGACTCTGTATTAGTCCATTTGCATTCTGCTGATAAAGACATACTCAAGACTGGGTAATTAATATAGGAAAAAGGGTTTATTGGACTTACAGTTCCATGTGGCTGGGGAAGACTCACAATCATGGTGGCAGGCAAGGAGGAGCAAGTCACATGTTACGTGGATGGCAGCAGGCAAAGAGAGCTTGTGCAGGGAAACTCCCCCTTATAATACCATCAGATCTCATGAGACTTATTCGCTATCATGAGAACGGCATGGGAAAGATCCACCCTCCATAATTCAATCATCTCCCACTGGGTCCCTCCCACAACACGTGGGAATTATGAGAGCTACAAGATGAGATTTGGGTGGGGACACAGAGCCAAACCATATCAGTGTCTCTCTTCCTCTCTATTACATAGTTAGGCCTTTGGTTCTTATTAGGCCACGTCCATTGATGAATATCTCTCTGTTTCCTTCTAGATCAAGTCAGAATCTGGTCATGGTGCACAAGTGCTACATTTTTCTGGTGTTCATGGTGGTCATTCTGCCCTCTATGGGACTGACCAGGTACCTCACTTCCAATTATCCCTCCCCTCTTAGCCAGGCTCTCTTAGAGTTACGACCTCCTCTTTCAGATACTGTAGACCTGCCTGTGGTTGCTGCAAACCCACTCCTCAAAGACAGCCCCGTGCCTGTCAGGGGTGTAGCATGAGCCGGGCTTCCTGCAAACACTAACGGGTCAGCCATGAGTTCGGCCTGCATAGAGCTTATCATCTGGATGGGGACACAAGGCATGCTTACCAGTTGCCTGACAGCCCCACATGGGAACAACACAGCCAAAAAGCAGTAGAAATTCAGAAGAGGGAGAGAGTACTGTGAGAGAAATGAGTGAATATTGTTAGAGAAAGGTTTGCTTACAGTTTTGCAAACTGGCCCAGGTTTGCTGGAGGAGGTGGCCTTGAGCTGAAAGGTCAAAGGGCTGGGGGCCAGGACAGCCCAGCACTAAGAAGGAAGAGGGGAAGTGTGGACTGGCCAGCTGGAATAAAGCAAGGGTCTTTCTTTGGAGATTGGGCAAGGGAGGATGGTTGAACCCTCAGCCTTAGCTCATAGGTTTGCTAACTAACAGACCTGCCTTGTTTTTGCTTCTAGTTTGGATGTCTTTCTCCGCTGGCTCTTTGACATCTACTATCTAGAGCAGGCATCCATCAGGTTCCAGTGAGTACTCCCACGTGTCCACCAGGGCTGCTGTGTGTGCACACTGGAGTGGGTATTGGGTATATGTGCTCTTCCCTGAGTCCAGCACCTGAATTTGCTCACAGAAGTGTAGACAAATGCTTGTGAACACCCTCACTGGGCAGACTCGTTACCTTTCCTGTGCTGGGATCCCTTTGGTAATCTAGTTAAGCCCAGGGACCCCTTCTCAGAATGATATCTTTGAAATAATTGTGTATTCACAGGAAGTTGCCCCAAAACTGTATGAGGGGTGGGTGTTCCATGAGCCCTTTATCCAGTTTCCCCCAATGGAAACATTGTGCATAACTGTAGTGCAATATCAAAACCAGGAAATTGACACTGGTCCAATCCACAGAGCTTATTCTGATTCTGCCAGTTTTACATGTACTCTGAATGATGTCTTTATGTGCACAAAATACATGGATTACAAAGAAAACCAATTATACTGAATTATAGTTATCAAGATATTTTAAAAATCAAATTTTTGACATAGTCTTTATAAACACATCAATAACAAGATATTGCCTTTTTTTTTTTTTTTTTTTGAGACCAAGTCTCATTCTGTCACCCAGGCTGGAGTGCAGTGGCACAATCTCGGCTCACTATAACCTCTGCCTCCCAGGTTCAAGTGATTCTCCCACCTCAGCCTGCCGAGTAGCTGGGATTACAGGCACATGCCACCATGCCCGGCTAATTTTTGTATTTTTAGTAGAGGTGGGGTTTCACCATGTTGGCCAGGCTGGTCTCGAACTCCTGGCCTCAAGTGATCTGCCCACCTCGGCCTCCTAAAATGCTGGGATTACAGGCTTGAGCCACCATGCCCAACCAATATGGCATTTTTTATATAAGCAAGCTAAAGTTACATTTTACTGTCTTAAAAACATCAGTATGAAAACTAATATTACTTATTGGAATAAGAACATTAAACTAGAGGAGATCGTTGACAAAGCAACATGCAGACCATGTGGGACATTCTGCCAATTTCAATGTTTTTAAAACAAAAAAGTGGTAACAAGTGTTGAGAATCCCAGTTTTCAAAGATATGTTGCAAATGACATGCAAACTTCCATAACTTGCTCTATAAGGCAAGGACCAGAATCCTTCAAGATATTTTTTAGTAGAGATGGGGTTTCACCATGTTAGCTGGGCTGGTCTCAAACTCCTGACCTCAGGTGATCTCTTCACCTCGGCCTCCCAAAGTGCTGGGATTACAGGTGTGAGCCACCATGCCCTGCCATATTGCCCACATTCTTAACGCAAGAAAATGCTAAATTTCAGTGAGAGATTAGTGAAAATAAAGATGTTATTTTTTCCCATCCTAGTTTACAGACCCCCCAGAAACCCACTCATGAATTCTCCAGAGTCTTTGGACCTGGCTCAGACACCCTTGCTTTGGATCAAGCCAATGCATGTATCCCCTAACACACCCATGCTTTATGTGGTCCCTGCCCCTCCCTGCTCAGGGGACTACTTGTTAACTTAATTGGGTTGGGGACATAAATATTATAGGAGAGAGACAGAGAAAAAGAAAGAGAGGAAATGTTATTCTCCTTGTCTGTATCTCTATCTCCACCCCTGCTCCCATTTCCTCTGTTGCTCTCCTCTCTCTCCTCACTTTTAACATCTCTCCCTCTCCCCATGGCTTCTTTTGCCACCTTCCCTCTCCCTCACTGCCCAGGTGTGTGTTCCTGCCAGACAACGGCGCCTTCTTTGTCAACTACGTGATCACGGCAGCTTTACTTGGCACAGGCATGGAGCTGCTGCGTCTGGGGTCACTTTTCTGCTACAGCACCCGTCTCTTCTTCTCTAGATCGGAGCCAGAGAGAGTCAACATCAGAAAGGTACAGGCTGGCCCTCTGCTGAGCACAGCCCTCAGTTTCCTTTGGGAGGGTGTCAGGGATAGAGCCTGCTAGAAGCACCAAGGGGGTTGAGGGAAGGGACGGTGTGGATGGGTGGTGGTGGGGCACCTTGGTCTACAGGGTTGGAAAGGAGGCTGCCTCCAGGCCTGAGCTGCCAGGAGGCTGATGAGGAGCCACAGAAGTAGTCAAGCCAAGGGGACTGGGCCACTTCAGGGTGACGCCTGCCTTCTGCCCCAGAACCAGGCCATAGACTTCCAGTTTGGGCGCGAGTACGCGTGGATGATGAACGTGTTCAGCGTGGTGATGGCGTACAGCATCACTTGCCCCATCATTGTGCCTTTTGGTGAGTCATCTCCAAGGCATGCCCAAGGGCTGCACACCCGCAGATGGGGAGGAAGAATTGAGCCTCACAACATCTGTCCACCACCTGGAGCATGAGGAGACATGTGGTAGGGAGGTGTCAGGGCCAAGGCCAAGCTGGGGGTACGAGGGAGCTGAGGTTGGATGGCTGCCGACGGGGGATGTTTGTTGAATGAACGCATGAGTGAATGACTCTTCACCAAGCTGAAAGAGTCAGTTCTGGGGGCTCAAGGGAAGCTGCTGGCCCCGGAGGTCAGCACCACGGAGCTTCCCCAACCCATCTTTGGCTCTTGTGACTCTGACAGCTCTGGATCTGGCTTCTCGGGCCTGTGGAGACACTGGAGCCACAAAGGTCCAGACTTGAAGGGGCCACTGAATCAGTTTCCACCTTTGTCCCCCAGGGCTGCTCTACCTGTGCATGAAGCATTTGACGGATCGCTATAACATGTACTACTCCTTCGCGCCCACCAAACTGAATGAGCAGATCCACATGGCTGCCGTCTCCCAGGCCATCTTTGCGCCACTCTTGGGTCTGTTCTGGATGCTGTTCTTCTCCATCCTGCGGTTGGGTAGGTACCGAGCCTGCCTGTGTGTAGCTAAAGAGTGAGGAAAAAGCTGGCCCCTACTGCGGGCTCTGGTTCCTGTTCCAGGTTTTTGGCAACCCATAAAGCCAGGCATCTACCACTGGGCGCCGGCGGCTCACGCTTATAACCCCACCTCTGCCTGCCCCACTGTTCTGTGAGTCCCCTTAACACTGACCCTGTTAGAGAAGAAAAGCCCAGGAAGGGCAAGATGCTGCTCACCAGACCTGGCCATACCCAGTGACTTCTCTGGGCCTAAAGGGCCTGCATTAGAGTCTCAGCAGAGCTTCAAGGCTAAGAGGAGGCCCTGGACCACCACGGTCCCCAGGTGTGGATTTGGGTTTCCAGCGCTCAGGGCAGGAAACCTCATATTCCTTCTTTCTAAGTCTAGATGGACAGGAAATAGAGTATCAGCTATTGGGAGGCTCAGTTCCCATGACATTTCCTCCGGGATCCCATAAGATGCCTGGTTTTTTGTTTTGTTTTTTAATTTTATTTTTTGAATCAGAATCTTGCTCTGTTGTCTAGGCTGAAGTGCAGTGGCGTGATCACGGCTCACTACAGCTTTGATCTCCTGGGCTCAAGCAATTCTGCCACTTCACCCTCCCCAGTAGCTGGGACTACAGGCGTGAGCCATCATGACTGGCTAATTGTTTTTAATTTTGTAGAGATGAGGTCTCACTATGTTGCCCAGTCTGGTCTTAAATTCCTGGGCTCAAGGGATCCCCCGGCCTAGGCCTCCCAAAGTCCTGGGATTATAAGCATGAGCCGCCGGTGCCCAGTGGTAGATGCCTGGCTTTATGGGTTACCAAAAACCTGGAACAGGAACCAGAGCCTGCAGTAGGGGCCAGCTTTTTCCTCACTCTTTAGCTACACACAGCTATTGCTCCTGCCCAGGGGAGCTCAGAGATACCCTCCCAGAAGCAGTCCCTGCAGGCCACAGATTAGAAATCCCTCAGCTTTCTCCTTGTTGGAGGCACCTTCACCCCCAGAAACCCCCAACCCCACTGCCCTTCCCTCAGACACCTGACCTTAACCTTCTCAGTGGTGGGAGAAGGGAGACGCGGTGTTTTCTTTTTTTTTTTTTTTTCCTTATTTTTTGTTTTTAGAGACGGAGTCTTGCTGTGTCGCCCAGGCTGGAGTGCAGTGGCCTGATCTCGACCCACTGCAACCTCCGCCTCCTGGGTTCAAGCTATTCTCCTGCCTCAGCCTCCTGAGTAGCTGGGACTACAGGCGCGTGCCACCACGCCCCGCTAATTTTTTGTATTTTAGTAGAGACAGGGTTTCACCGTGTTTCCCAGGCTGTTCTTGAACTCCTGAGCTCGGGCAATCCGGGGCAGTGTTTTCTTTTCTCTCCCTGCCATGATGGCGTCCATACGGTCTTCTCTCAGTCATTTATGTGGCTTACCCATTTGCCGTCACCCCCAATTGCTTATCCCACTAGCCTTTCCCTGCCACCCCAGAGACTTCATTTTTTTCCATAATGCTTTTTTCCTAAGAATAAAGGACTGCATGTTTATTATCAAAAATAGAAAAAATATAAAGACCAACATGTAAATGACCCATCATCTCACCCAGAACCTGATGTCTTTTGTTCCCAGCCTCCTTTCCAGGCATGTGCTTTGGGGCTTTGGGCAAGGGAATATTGAGAGGGAGCTGTTGGTCTATTGTTACTTTGCAAAACTGCGATAGTCCATATTGTAACAATCAGTCCTGTACCCTGAGGTTTTGTACTGAACACAATGTTCTGAGCAATTTCCTAGGTTGTTAAAAGACTGAATACATAGGTGCCTTTCAGCGGTTGTATGAAAGTCTACCAGTTTTAGTCAGTTCTCCACGATTGGATATTGAGGTTTGCCACTTTTTGCTACTATAAAAACACTGCAGTAAGCATCATTAAGCAGTGATTTTTGGCTGTAAAGCGTAATTAAAAAAATATTTACCTAGTTAGAAAACTGCTGCCGTAAAAAAGGGACAAAATATTCCCAAATGCAATGTAGGTGACTTTTACCTTCTAAATTCCCTCTCTGTGCCATCGGCACAGATAACTGAGCATGCTCACTTCAAAAGGGCTTGCAGGGAAAGGTGTAGGTCAGAGATGGCGTTGGGGGCACTGGCAGAAATAGTCACTCAAAGATACTTCCCAGATACTTCCCAGGGACCATGATGTTGGAGGTGACCAGCAGGTCAGGAAGGACACATGTAATGGGCACTGAAGTGGGTAGTGAAGTCAATTAAAACATTTTTTCGTGGACTCCACAGATGCCAAATTCTAAACTGCTCAAACAGAGCAAAGGGATGATGTTATTGTGTCAGACTCCTTGATGCCAGTTGTTATCAGAGGAGGACTGGCGAGGTCAAAGCCCTTGCAGTGAAGCTGTGACGGTCCCTGGGCATCTGCCAGTTGGGGTGGCATCTCAGCTGGCAGACTCCTGCCCATGGCCTTTTCTCCTCCTCGCCAGGTTCTCTCCACGCCATCACCATCTTTTCCCTGTCCACCCTCCTCATTGCCATGATGATTGCCTTTGTTGGCATTTTTCTGGGGAAGCTTCGGATGGTTGCCGACTACGAGGTGAGTTTCCAGCCTGCCCCTCCTCCTGGTTCTCTTGGTCCCTGGGGGGACACAGCTGTAGGATACTCTCCAGGCCTGGGCTCCCATAGCACCACAGGATGAAAGGGTCTCGCCTTTCTCTCTGACCGTAGAGCATGGAGCCCAGTGTGCATGCGTGCATGTGTGCATGCCTTGCACTAGCTTAGGCTCTGGTGCCCATTCAGAAGACAGATATCATCTCCTTTTCTGCACTCTGACACCTCCTCCAAACTGCAGGCTGCTGGCCCATCCTTCCTGCGATGTGAGTCCAGTGCAGCCACTGAACTGTGAGCCTCCAAGGACTGGAGGCCAAGAGAGAGGATGGAGCAAAGGAGGTTGGCGGGGGAGTTGATGATGATTCAAAAAGAGGGGGGATTGTCATTTTCTCTCCTTTAAGACCCCAGGCTATTGAACTTGAGGCGGCCATGTTTGGAGGTGGCCCCTGCCCCACATGACTCCTTTGGTTGTTGGCAGCGGGCCCAGCCTAATCATTAGGAGAGGCGAGCCAATCCATGCCCTTTTAGAGCCATGCCAACAACTGTGTGTTCTAGCTCAGCATTTCCCGGAATGGATGTCTATCCTGGGGCACTGGAATGATTTCCAGTGGATCACAACATAATTTTTCATTTTTCATGGTTACGTATTTAACATTAACTTTCTGCTTATGGCAATTGAAACACAGTTTTCTGTTTATAATAGTGAATTGTTTCCTTTTTAAATGAATGTATATAAAGAAAAGAAAGCTGATTTTAAGGACTGACACTCTACTGAGCCTGAGGAGGGACGTGGAGGAGGATCTCTTTGCTTCTGGTGTCTCCGTGTCCAGGGCTCTGGGCACAGGCGCCCCCCACTGCCCTCTCTGCCCAGCCTTCCTTCTCCACGCCTGGCTGGAGCACCACACTAGTGAAGGGTCTCGTGAATGACCCCGCTGACTCTGTCTAATACAGCAGAATTATGTGATTAGGTTGGCCAGGTGTCCACTCTAGAGAAGGAGAATGGCCAGGAACCTAGGCTGTGTTGGTGTAGGACACTTTCCAAATTAGAGGGGAAGCCACAGGAGGAAAGACGATAGTGCTGAAGTCAAGGCTTCTCCTGGAGTCCAAGCAGGCTCGTCTTTGAACTTCAATTCCAGCTCTGCTTACTTCCCCCAATGATGGCCCTTGGGAATAGAACATTCCAGAAGGGACTCCCTTGCATCCCAGCCCTCTCTCTGTCCCCCTGGGCCTCAGTCTTGCCAGGCTGAAGGTCTGGAAAGACAGAAGATGAGTTGAGTTCGAAGGTGGTGAGAAGCCCAGGTGTGGAGTTGAGGCTCCTCTGGATGAGGGGGGAGGGGCAGAGCAGGCCTCCTGTAACCCACCACCTCTCCCTGCTGCAGCCCGAGGAGGAGGAGATCCAGACGGTGTTTGACATGGAGCCAAGCAGCACCTCCTCCACACCCACCTCCCTCGTGAGTCCTGAGTCCCAGGGACAGGTTGGGAGGGCGGTGCTTGCAGGGGTGGTCTACACCAGTGGCATCACGGGGGATGCCAGCTTTGCTGCCCACTCTGGGTATGGGAAAGGAGATGGGGGACCCCTGGGCTCCCTCCTCTAACGGAGCAGGACTTGGCCCAGGTCCAAATGCTGCCGTGGCCCTGGATGAAGAGTGAGAAAAAGAGAAGAGCCACCATGTCCTCAGCATTGTCTGGAAGGCACCTAGAGAGGAAGTACTTGGTCAGGGAGGCCGAGACCACAGCGACCTCGGTCATGTAGACGCAGGGGGGCTGCTGAGGATTGGCTCTGGACCAAAGGCTGCCCCAAGTCACAGGTGCAGTCAGAGCAACACAGACAGAGCTCCAGGGAACTATTAGAAGTCTGCACTGATGGTAAGGCAGGGACGCCGAAATGAGCGAGCCTGTCTGCGTGCAGAGAGGCTGGCTCAGGGTGCAGGGCCTGCAGTCTGGGTGCTGTCTCTCACACAGTGGCTCGGCCTGAAGGGGAATGGGCACGAGCACCCACCCGCATCCCTGCCACAAATGCAGCTGCAGAGCCACCAATGGACGCACTGAGGTGGGTACTGGGTCAGCCTGTGCCCCAAGGCCAGGGCTCCTGGGAGGAGCTCTGAAGAAGGGTGCCAGGCTGGCACTCGGTGAAAGCATCCCAGAGGAGGGAGCATCGAATCTGACCCCAGGAATGGGCATACGGGGTGCCAGGTGAAGTAGGGTGTGGGGCAAGAGTTTTCAAGGAAGAGGAGCAGCCTGTGCGAAGACCTAGAGACAGACCAGAGCTTGGGGGACTCAAGACAGTTTTCGGCACGGTGGAAACGCGGAGTGGGTGGCGGGGCCCTATGGGAGACAAGGCTTTCTTTAGTTGCGGGCAGAGGTGGGTGTGAGTGCACAGTGACAGAAGCATAGGCAAACCACCAGCAAGTGGACAGAAGTCACCGGAGTGCCAGGTTTGCCTCACTTTGAAAAACCCTACATACAGGCACAGATCATCTCTGAGAGGGGACAGGAGAAGGTGCTTTGGTAATGAAGAGACCACAAGGATTTCAAAGCAAGAAAGTCTTTTCTTGGGACCCTTCCAAAAGGACCCCTCTTGGAATATTGTTAGCAATTAGTTTTTGAAATCTTCTTATGAGCCTGGCATTTTGCTGTTTTCGCTCTTAATCTTTTGACAAACCCACACAGTAGGGGTTTTCATCCCCAGATGGAGGCTCAGAAGTTCTGTCAGTCAATATAGACTCCAGGGCACCAAGCAAGGAAGTGTCGGGACAAAGGTCCAACCAGGTCCATCTGACTCTAAAGCCTATGCTTTTAAAAAACACGACTAGGATTTATTTTTTAAATCTTGCCTTATTACGACAGGGCTATATGGACATTGCGCATCAGTATAGGGGGAAAGGATAAGCAGAAATAAGAAAATAAAAAGTCCATATTCCCACCACCCAGAGATGACCACTGATAGTGTATTTTCTTCCAGATATTTATATACTATGTATCTCTTCCAGATAATTATATATGAGTTACATAGTTTTGCTAAAATGAAATAGTACTGCACATACTGTTTTATAACCTTTTTTTGTAGGGGTGGGGGAACAGAATCTTGCTCTGTTGCTCAGGCTGGAGTGAAGTGGCACCATCATGGCTCACTGCAACCTCCGTCTCCTGGGTTAAAGCAATTCTCCTGTCTCAGCCTCCCGAGTAGCTGGGATTACAGGCACATGCCATCACACTTGGCTAATTTTTGTATTTTTAGTACAGATGGGGTTTTACCATGTTGGCCAGGCTGGTCTCGAACTTCTGACCTCAGCGGATCTACCTGCCTCGGCCTCCCAAAGTGCTGGGATTACAGGCGTGAGCCACCATGCTGGGCCTATAACCTGCATTTTTAGTTAACAATCTTTTTCCATATATATAAATTTTTGATTTCTTTGAACACCCAGCCTGTATTCAAATTGCCTTAATCGTTCCAGAAGTCTTTTAGAGCTTGTCCAACCCAATATCAAATCTAGCACGTGTGCCTCAGGTTTTCATGTCCCTTTTATTTTAGCACAGTGCCTTTTAAATGACTTGGAGAGACCAAGCCAGCAGTCCTGCAGAATGTTCCACCTGGATTTTTCTGGCTGTTCATGATGTCTTATGACAGGTTCCATGATCTCCTGAACACTGGAAGTTAGATCTGATGGCCTGATAGGTGCAAGTTCCACATAGGGCTAGAACACATTACAGGTAGTGCTGCAATTTACACTCAGAGAGATGTAACATCCCGTTAATTCCCATTCATTAATGATGCCATCATGACCTACTAATTAGGGGAATGACAGATGGATTTTTCCATGGTTCAGTTGACATTTTCCCCTTTATGACCAAAAGGTCATCTAGATGGTTTACTTTGGTGCCATGCAAATGTCTAGATTCTTTTGTAGGAAAACCATTCCTTCAGCCAGGGCTGTTTGGTTTCACTGAAATAAACTCCTATGGGAAAGGTTTCATTCCATTCCCTAATTACCTATTTTCTAAGTAAGGAGATGGTTTAAGAGCCACTTCAGAGGATGACAATTGCTCTTTTTCCTAGTACGTCCTGTGTTTTTCTATCTGCTGCCGTCCCAGGCATTGGGACCATTCCTGGGTGTGACAGGTCATATGACCAAAGTCTCCGCTAGCAGTTCCACATCTTGAGGACAGGCCAACCAGTGACAGACCCCGAGGGGGTTCTGAATGTGCTGCTGAAGCTGTATTAGAAAGTGAACTAGCTCAGGAAAGAGGATCTCTCCAGACCCCAGCTGAGGGGAGCCTCATGTCACCTCCCCTGGATGCAGCTTGACTTGGAACCGAGAGTGAATGGAACATGTTCTAAAGGAGCAGTGGACTAGGAGTGGGGAGTCCTGCCACTAAACCAGCCCTGGGACCACCTAGTTGCTCATTAAATGATCAAGAACAATTAGGCAGGTGGGACAGACAGGACCCAGGCTGGCTGGGGAAGAAGGCAGGCTCCAAGGTTTGGAGGAGACAGAGGCGATGGGGGTGGGGCATGAGGGGAAAGGGTGTGCCCAGGGCCTTGCTCCGGATGTGACCTTGCTCCTGTCCCGTGTCTCTATCCCAAGCAGCTGTATGTGGCCACCGTGCTGCAAGAACCGGAGTTGAACCTGACCCCCGCCTCCTCCCCAGCCAGGCACACCTATGGCACCATGAACAACCAGCCGGAAGAGGGAGAAGAAGAGAGTGGTCTGAGGGGCTTTGCAAGGGAGCTAGACTCGGCCCAGTTCCAGGAAGGGCTGGAACTGGAGGGCCAGAACCAGTACCACTGACCGGGACCTGAGGCCTCCACTGGTGACTTGTTGAGGGGTCAGGGGAGGGCCTGGCAAGGGGAGGCAGGAGGGTGGCTTGGACCTCCCCACTACCTCCTGCAGACTTTGAGAAGCCCCCAGTGGAGACATCCGCCACCCCAGCCATGGGCCATACAGGGGCCTTGACCTGCTGCCCGGCTGGAACTGGGGGTGCTCGGCAGTGCTGAGGGAGCCTGGGAAGGGATGGAGGATACAGGCAAGCCCATGTCTTGAGAGAGGTGGCTGGAGCCCCGGTACAGAGACTGAACGCTGGGGGTCCCTTCCTGGGACCAAGATGGAGAAGGTGTTCCTAAGGGAGGAGGCAGAAAGAGGCTGCCGAAGGCTCTGTGGGGTCATCACCACTCTGCATCAGCTGCCCTTCCAAGGAGCTTCTGCTGCTGCTCCTCCTCCTCCCAGCCCTGGCCCGTTCCTCCCCTGCAGTCTGAGGAGGCAAAGGTACCTGCACGGGGCACATTGACAGGACACGGAGGACCACCTCATCACGGGGTTCCCTGCATGGGGATCTGTAAAGAGAAAGTTTCTGCATCCACCAGAGCAAGAGTCAACTGAAAGTGTAGACCTGAGAAGAGGTAACTCAGCCCCTTCCTGCTCCTCTGCCCTCATCAGATGCCCCCAGGAGCAGCAGGGCAGAGGCCCTTCTTGCTATTCTTACAAGGGTAGCTAGAGTGTGATCACTCCGGGCTCATCAAATGAGATGCGTGTGCATTTTTTAGAAGGAAACCTTGGTTAGTCCTTGCTGGGTAACACAAGGTGGGGTGAGACAGAAGCCAAATTCATGGAAGGGGGTCTTCTCCCCAAAACTCTGGGTGGTGGGAAACCAGCTATACCTCCCCAAGCCCCAGGGCCTAAAGAGAAGACCCCCAAAGCCAAAGATGTGGCCACTTAAAAGAGTCTCCTGCCTCCTACCCAACTGAGTGCCTGGGCCCCCAGCTTGGCCAAGATGGGCAGTACATTAGGGTAAGAACCCCAGGCTTCAAACTGAAGGACTGACCATCACCTGTGTCCCAAGTAGGACCCTTCCTCCCTTCTCGGGGCTGCCCCTGCACCCTGCCTTGAAGACCACCCAAGCGGCCTCCAGGGTGGGCCTGGTCCAGACACTGCAGATGCTTCAATTGTGATGTTGCCCCAGGCCTGCCAGGGGTGGGGTGGAGGGGAGGGCCACGTGCTCCAGGGAAAAGCCCTTTCTGGAGAAGCAAGGCTGCCCTCCCAGGGCTGCCACCACCTGAGACCTGGGGGAGCTGAATTCCAAACAGTAATGGTGAAACTCAGCACCTTTGCCATAGTCGGGGGGAACTGGCCTCTGCCTCTGGGATGGGCTTTCATTGGAACCACTGTGCAGCCCAGCCAGGGAGGACATGAGAAGGGCCAGTGGGGGCCTCAGTGAACCAGAACAAGCCAAGCTGAATGGGGTCTGTGTGCTCCAGGGCCCTCTTCAGCTTCCTCCCCCAAAGGTCTGGGTCCCTGCCACCAACCTACTGAAGGCGGGCCCCCGGCTCACCTCTCCTGAGCACCTGCACCAGGCCCCAGGCACATGGCTGCCCTGAACTCAGATCACCTAGGCCTTGTCCCTGCCCCACCTTTGCCCCATCCTAGCCCCAGAAGCTCCAAGCTTCACTGCAAGTGAGAAATTGTGCTCAATGGGCAGAAACTGCTATACCCCCAGGGCATGGCCCACATTTTGGCATGGGGGTGTCTTTCCAGAGAGCTTGGGTCGGCTGGAGAGAGGCTGTCTTTCCCATTCCTTGTCCAGCTAGGAATAAGGGGGAAATGATCCTAGCCTGGCCCCTACACACCCAGGTCCCACAGGCCCCCTCCCCACTGGAATTTCACCAACCAACAAGGGGAAAGTACACTGTTACAGCATAGCGGTCAGGCCCAGCAAGAGCTTGGCACATGGTGGGGAGGTGGCCAGCTCCAGGCCCTGCCCGACCCCATCATGTGTATTTGGTATATGGGGTGTGGGGGTCACTCCAGAAGCTGGCCTGGGGTCTCTCCCTCACTGGACACAGCTCCCTGGCGCCTGTCCCCAGCCCCTGCAGCCCCTGTAGGACTGTGGAAGCCACATATGGGAAAAGTCCTGGTAGACAATGTAGCGGGATGGCTGGAGGCTTCTCCCTCTGAACCTGGGTCCAGTGTAGCCTGGCTCTGAGAGAAGGTGGTGAGCATGTGGAGAAGGTTCCATAGTCCACTCTTAGGGGAACCAGCAAAGCCTCACGGCAGTTGGCTCCATCTGGACCTCCCATGGTCACTGCAGGGCGGTGGAGCGGGGGACATCTTTTAGCCTCCCCCCGCCACCACACCCAGGCCCTCTCAGGCACCTCTTGCCTCAGCCCACACCTGCCTTGCCCATTGCCCCCCTCCCCCCACCTACTGCCATCCCACTCCTCCTCCAGCAACTTCCCAGCCGCCCACTGCATTCCATCCACCAAATCACCTCCTGACTTAATCCTTTCTGGAAGGAGCTGCCGTCTGGGAACCGGTATTGCCTAGAGCCTCCAGGAGGGGCCCTCCTCGGGCCTCCAGTGGTCCCATGCCCGCCTGCCTGACCCTCCACTGCCCCTGGAAGCAAAGTGCCTATCAGCAGCGTTGCGTCCTCTGGGGCCCCCAGTGGGGGGTGGGGGGTGTGTGGGCTAACCTTGGCCACCACCACTAAAGGAATGTGCCAGAATGCTGAACCTTCTTGTTAATGCTATGACCGTGCCTTGAATAAACAAGTCCTCCCAACCTCTCCTGGCCCCTGCCTCTCTGCTTCTGCATCTGGGCCAGCCTGGCCTTGCTCCACTGTGCAGTGGGGAGAACTTTCTGGTCCTTGAGCTACCCAGGAAGCCAGCAGGGCAGCCCCAAGGGGGAGCAAAAGTCCCTGGTGAGTGCTGCGCCCCATGCGCGGGCCACTGGGCTAGGCTAGTGGCCAGACTTCAAAACACACAGATTTCAGGTGAGGCCCCAGGAAGAGTGGCAGACAGGGCTCAGGTCTGCAAGAGGATGAGGGTGGGGGACTTGGGGGATAGGGGAGGTGGAGGAGAGGTTGGCACGAGGGGAGTGTGCGGGGCAGCCAGGTGGGATAAGAAACACCCGTTAGCAAAGGCTGTTGTAGCTGTGGCAAGGAGACAACAGTTCCCTACTCTGGAGGACACATCTCAGGGTCAGGAGACCGGTTCTCTCCCTTCCTCCAGCACCTGCATGACCCAGGCTGGTCACCTCATCCAGACAATAGGGCTGGGAGGACATGGGGCGGACTGTTCTGCTTCGGGACTGAGCAGAGCAGATTTGAGGGCAGAAGATGGGAATCTTGTGGGTGTGTTGAGTAAGGGGAGACTTCCTCCCGCAGGGCTCCCTATAGGGACAGAGGATGACAGTCTCAGGGTGGCTGCCTAAGGACTCTTTTCCTGCATCTCCCTTGCTGGGTCCTCTCTGCAAGCTTCCACGGTCCATCAGTGGCCATTGACTCCAAGTCCACCAAGGTGTGGGCCTGGGTGTGGGATCAAGACCCAGCCACTTTTCCCCTCTCCCTCTCAAAACAATTGTTTTCCAAGTCAAGTCAGCCCCGAAATCCACAAGGGCTGCTTCGCAGGAGAGAAGCCATGAAGACTCCCTGACTGGACAGGAGGGTGCTGCTCCCTGCTGCTGCCTCTCATGGTCCCCTCCCAGGGGCCAGCAGCTCCAGGGTCCCCAGATGGCAGGCCTGGGACACTCTGTGGTTCAGCAGACCTTTCAAGGGCCTTTTCTCAGGCAGAGACTGAGAAAGAGACAGAAAAAGAAGCTGAAGAGGGAGGGCGGTCACCCCAGGGATGGAACGTCCTCCAGGGAGATTAGCGTTGGTCAATCCTCTCTCCACTCAGCAGGCCAGGAGGGACCGGAGGCCTGAAGGTAGATTTACCTGGGCTGGGGACGGGACTGGGGCAGGGCAAGAGGGAGCCCCAGGAGGCTGGCTCCACTGGGCTGTGCCCAAGAGAGGATTGGAGCATGTGACCGAGTGCTGTGCAGGAAGGAAGCAGCAGGGCCTGAGAGTGCCCCATACCTCTGCCCAGAAACCAAGCCTGGAGCTGCACGGGGCCCCGCCAGGGAAGCCTGAGGCAGCTCACTTCTGTCCTGAGGAACCTCCTTGCTGGCCAGATTCCAGGTTTCTAGGTCTGCTCTGTGGAAGGCCTTGCGGAGGCGAGGAGAGAGCCTGGTCTACGGGGAGACAGGTTCCCAGGCTTTCTCAACAGAGGCTACTTTCAGAACATCTGACAGTCCCTCGGCCTGGACAAGCGGCAGCCCGGCAGCTCTCAGCCTCAATTTCCAAGGTTTTCCAGCCCAGCCGCAAACAAGAGTCACTCTCAATGTCCAGGCCCCATCCCTGAAAAACCAAAATTTCTTGGGTGGGGCCCAGTACCCTGTATTTTACAAAAGTACCCCAGGTGGTAACAGACGGCACCTGGAATATCGGGTCAGTCCCATCCTAATACTGCGCTTTTCCAACGGGCCTGGAAAACGGCACACTAGGAGATTGTGTCCCACACCTGGCTCGGAGGGTCCTATGCCCAGAGTCTCACTGATTGCTAGCACAGCAGTCTGAGATCAAGCTGCAAGGGGGCAGCGAGGCTGGGGGAGGGGCGCCCACCATTGCCCAGGCTTGCTTAGGTAAACAAAGCAGCCAGGAAGCTCAAACTGGGTGGAGCCCACCACAGCTCAAGGAGGCCTGCCTGCCTCTGTAGGCTCCATCCACCTCTGGGGGCAGGGCACAGACAAACAAAAACTCAGCAGGAACCTCCACAGACTTTAATGTCCCTGTCTGACTGACAGCTTTGAAGAGAGTAGTGGTTCTCCCAGCACGCAGCTGGAGATCTGAGAACGGACAGACTGCCTCCTAAAGTGGGTCCCTCACCCCTGAGCAGCCTAACTGGGAGGCACACCCCCAGTAGGGACAGACTGACACCTCATTCAGCTGGGTACTCCTCTGAAACAAAACTTCCAGAGGAACTATCAGACAGCTGAATTTGTGGTCTCATGAAAACCCGCTGTTCTGCAGCCACCGCTGCTGACACCCAGCCAAACAGGGTCTGGAGTGGACCTCCAGTAAACTCCAGCAGACCTGCAGCTGAGGGTCCTGTCTGGTAGAAGGAAAACTAACAAACAGAAAGGACATCCACACCAAAAACCCATCTGTACATCACCATCATCAAAGACCAAAAGCAGATAAAACCACAAAGATGGGGAAAAAACAGAGCAGAAAAACTGGAAACTCTAAAAAGCAGAGCACCTCTCCTCCTCCAAAGGAGCGCAGTTCCTCACCAGCAATGGAACAAAGCTGGATGGAGGATGACTTTGACGAGTTGAGAGAAGAAGGCTTCAGACGATCAAACTACTCTGAGCTACCAGAGGAAATTCAAAACAATAGCAAAGCAGTTAAAAACTTTGAAAAAAAAATTAGAAGACTGGATAACTAGAATAACCAATGGAGAGAAGGGCTTAAAGGAGCTGATGGAGCTGAAAGCCAAGTTTCAAGAACTACGCGAAGACTGCAGAAGCCTCAGTAGCAGATGCGATCAGCTGGAAGAAAGGGTATCGCTGATGGAAGATGAAATGAATGAAATGAAGAGAGAAGGGAAGTTTAGAGAAAAAAGAATAAAAAGAAATGAACAAAGTCTCCAAGAAATTTGGGACTATGTGAAAAGACCAAACCTACGTCTGATTGGTGTACCTGAAAATGACGGGGAGAATGGAACCAAGTTGGAAAACACTCTGCAAGATATTATCCAGGAGAACTTCCCCAATCTAGCAAGGCAGGCCAAAATTCAGATTCAGGAAATACAGAGAACACCACAAAGATACTCCTCGAGAAGAGCAACTCCAAGACACATAATTGTCAGATTCACCAAAGTTGAAATGAAGGAAAAAATGTTAAGGGCAGCCAGAGAGAAAGGTCGGGTTACCCACAAAGGGAAGCCCATCAGACTAACAGCTGATCTCTCAGCAGAAACTCTACAAGCCAGAAGACAGTGGGGGCCGATATTCAACATTCTTAAAGAAAAGAATTTTCAACCCAGAATTTCATATCCAGCCAAACTAAGCTTCATAAGTGAAGGAGAAATAAAATACTTTACAGACAAGCAAATGCTGAGTGATTTTGTCACCACCAGGCCTGCCCTAAAAGAGCTCCTGAAGGAAGCACTAAACATGGAAAGGAACAACCGGTACCAGCCACTGCAAAACATGCCAAATTGTAAAGACCATCGAGGCTAGGAAGAAACTGCAGCAACTAACGAGCAAAATAACCAACTAACATCATAATGACAGGATCAGATTCACACATAACAATATTAACATTAAATGTAAATGGGCTAAATGCTCCAATTAAAAGACACAGACTGGCAAACTGGATAAGAAGTCAGGATCCATCAGTGTGCTGTATTCAGGAAACCCATCTCACGTGCAGAGACACACATAGACTCAAAATAAAGGGATGGAGGAAGATCTATCAAGCAAATGGAAAACAAAAAAAGGCAGGGGTTGCAATCCTAGTCTCTGATAAAATAGACTTTAAACCAACAAAGATCAAAAGAGACAAAGAAGGCCATTACATAATGGTAAAGGGATCAATTCAACAAGAAGAGCTAACTATCCTAAATATATATGCACCCAACACAGGAGCACCCAGATTCATAAAGCAAGTCCTGAGTGACCTACAAAGGGACTTAAACTCCCACACAATAATAATGGGAGATTTTAACACCCCACTGTCAACATTAGACAGATCAACGAGACAGAAAGTTAACAAGGATATCCAGGAATTGAACTCAGCTCTACATAAAGTGGACCTAATAGACATCTACAGAACTCTCCACCCCAAATCAACAGAATATACATTTTTTTCAGCACCACACCACACCTATTCCAAAATTGACCACATAGTTGGAAGTAAAGCTCTCCTCAGCAAATGTAAAACAACAGAAATTATAACAAACTGTCTCTCAGACCACAGTGCAATCAAACTAGAACTCAGGATTAAGAAACTCACTCAAAACCGCTCAACTACATGGAAACTGAACAACCTGCTCCTGAATGACTATTGGGTACATAATGAAATGAAGGCAGAAATAAAGATGTTCTTTGAAACCAACGAGAACAAAGACACAACATACCAGAATCTCTGGGACACGTTCAAAGCAGTGCATAGAGGGAAATTTATAGCACTAAATGCCCACAAGAGAAAGCAGGAAAGATCCAAAATTGACACCCTAACATCACAATTAAAAGAACTAGAAAAGCAAGAGCAAACACATTCAAAAGCTAGCAGAAGGCTAGAAATAACTAAAATCAGAGCAGAACTGAAGGAAATAGAGACACAAAAAACCCTTCAAAAAATTAATGAATCCAGGAGCTGGTTTTTTGAAAAGATCAACAAAATTGATGGACCGCTAGCAAGACTAATAAAGAAGAAAAGAGAGAAGAATCAAATAGATGCAATAAAAAATGAAAAAGGGGATATCACCACCGATCCCACAGAAATACAATCTACCATCAGAGAATACTACAAACACCTCTATGCAAATAAACTAGAAAATCTAGAAGAAATGGATAAATTCCTCGACAAATACACCCTCCCAAGACTAAATCAGGAAGAAGTTGAATCTCTGAATAGACCAATAACAGGTTCTGAAATTGTGGCAATAATCAACAGCTTACCAACCAAAAAGAGTCCAGGACCTGATGGATTCACAGCTGAATTCTACCAGAGGTACAAGGAGGAACTGGTACCATTCCTTCTGAAACTATTCCAATCGATAGAAAAAGAGGGAATCCTCCCTAACACATTTTATGAAGCCAGCATCGTCCTGATACCAAAGCCTGGCAGAGACATAACCAAAAAAGAGAATTTCAGACCAATATCCTTGATGAACATTGATGCAAAAATCCTCAATAAAATACTGGCAAACTGAATCCAGCAGCACATCAAAAAGCTTATCCACCATAATCAAGTGGGCTTCATCCCTGGGATGCAAGGCTGGTTCAACATATGCAAATCAATAAATGTAATCCAGCATATAAACAGAACCAAAGACAAAAACCACATGATTATCTCAATAGATGCAGAAAAAGCCTTTGACAAAATTCAACAACCCTTCATGCTAAAAACTCTCAATAAATTAGGTATTGATGGGACATATCTCAAAATAATAAGAGCTATCTACGACAAACCCACAGCCAATATCATACTGAATGGGCAAAAACTGGAAGCATTCCCTCTGAAAACTGGCACAAGACAGGGATGCCCTCTCTCACCACTCCTATTCAACATAGTGCTGGAAGTTCTGGCCAGAGCAATCAGGCAGGAGAGGGAAATAAAGGGTATTCAGTTAGGAAAAGAGGAAGTCAAATTGTCCCTGTTTGCAGATGACATGATTGTATATCTAGAAAACCCCATTGTCTCAGCCTAAAATCTCCTTAAGCTGATTAGCAACTTCAGCAAAGTCTCAGGATACAAAATCAATGTACAAAAATCACAAGCATTCTTGTACACCAATAACAGACAGAGAGCCAAATCATGAGTGAACTCCCATTCACAATTGCTTCAAAGAGAATAAAATACCTAGGAATCCAACTTACAAGGGATGTGAAGGACCTCTTCAAGGAGAACTACAAACCACTGCTCAATGAAATAAAAGAGGATACAAACAAATGGAAGAACATTCCATGCTCATGGGTTGGAAGAATCAATATCGTGAAAATGGCCATACTGCCCAAGGTAATTTATAGATTCAATGCCATCCCCATCAAGCTACCAATGACTTTCTTCACAGAATTGGAAAAAACTACTTTAAAGTTCATATGGAACCAAAAAAGAGCCCGCATCGCCAAGTCAATCCTAAGCCAGAAGAACAAAGCTGGAGGCATCACGCTACCTGACTTCAAACTATACTACAAGGCTACAGTAACCAAAACAGCATGGTACTGGTACCACAACAGAGACATAGATCAATGGAACAGAACAGAGCCCTCAGAAATGATGCCGCATATCTACAACTATCTGATCTTTTGACAAACCTGACAAAAACAAGCAATGGGGAAAGGATTCCCTATTTAATAAATGGTGCTGGGAAAACTGGCTAGGCATATGTAGAAAGCTGAAACTGGATCCCTTCCTTACACCTTATACAAAAATTAATTCAAGATGGATTAAAGACTTAAATGTTAGACCTAAAACCATTAAAATCCTACAAGAAAACCTAGGCAATACCATTCAGGACATAGGCGTGGGCAAGGACTTCATGTCTAAAACACCAAAAGCAATGGCAACAAAAGCCAAAATTAACAAATGGGATCTCATTAAACTAAAGAGCTTCTGCACAGCAAAAGAAACTACCATCAGAGTGAACAGGCAACCTACAGAATGGGAGAAAATTTTTGCAACCTACACATCTGACAAAGGGCTAATATCCAGAATCTACAATGAACTCAAACAAATTTACAAGAAAAAAACAAACAACCCCATCAAAAAGTGGGCAAAGGACATGAACAGACACTTCTCAAAAGAAGACATTTATGCAGCCAAAAAACACATGAAGAAATGCTCATCATCACTGGCCATCAGAGAAATGCAAATCAAAACCACAGTGAGATACCATCTCACACCAGTTAGAATGGCCATCATTAAAAAATCAGGAAACAACAGGTGCTGGAGAGGATGTGGAGAAATAGGAACACTTTTACACTGTTGGTGGGACTGTAAAGTAGTTCAACCATTGTGGAAGTCAGTGTGGCGATTCCTCAGGGATCTAGAACTAGAAATACCATTTGACCCAGCCATCCCATTACTGGGTATATACCCAAAGGACTATAAATCATGCTGCTATAAAGACACATGCACACGTATGTTTATTGTGGCACTATTCACAATAGCAAAGACTTGGAACCAACCCAAATGTCCAACAACGATAGACTGGATTAAGAAAATGTGGCACATATACACCATGGAATACTATGCAGCCATAAAAAATGATGAGTTCATGTCCTTTGTAGGGACATGGATGAAATTGGAAAACATTATTCTCAGTAAACTATCGCAAGGACAAAAAACCAAACACCGCATGTTCTCACTCATAGGTGGGAATTGAACAATGAGAACTCATGGACACAGGAAGGGGAACATCACACTCTGGGGACTGTTGTGGGGTGGGGGGAGGGGGGAGGGACAGCATTAGGAGATATACCTAATGCTAAATGACGAGTTAATGGGTGCAGGAAATCAACATGGCACATGGATACATATGTAACAAACCTGCACATTGTGCACATGTACCCTAAAACCTAAAGTATAATAAAAAAAAAAAACTTGAAAAAAAAAAAAACTTAAAAAAAAAAAAAAGTCCCCCAGGTGATTCCAGTGTGCAGGGAGGGGTGAGTGGATAAGGAAAACAGTCCCAGCCTCAGGCACCGCATGCCCTGGGTGGCCTCAGCATCTCACCATCGCCAGCTTAGAAATGACAGCTCCCTAGCTCAGGCAGGCTTCTGCCATCTTTATCTTCTTTTGCAATAAGTATGACTACCATGTGTGCCCGAGGGCCACACACCAGGTGTCAGGGGCACTTCTGGCTACCTTGTCACCTTCAGCGAGAGTTCAAAGACTGTCCCTCTTCCCTCCCCTCCAAACACAGAGACCAAGTGGCTTCCATGACCACCTGCCCATTTCCGTGCAATAGAATGTGACAAGTGCAGTAAACAAAGAGGCCTACATAATGGGGTGTCAGGGAGAGACAAAGCCAGAGAGGGGCAGGGGGTGCCTGGAGGCGGGGAGGGGATGCTTTGCACTAGAGGGGCCAGCACAAGCTCCGTGGGGGTGAGACATGAGAGCCAGCAAAGGGTCTGTGGGCACACATGCAGGGCCCAAAGAACCGGGCAGAGTGAGCGAGGGGAGGAGAGGGTGGGGCGAGGTCTGAGTGGGCAACGGGTTGTGCAGGCCACACTGGGACTCCAAGTTTCACTCATCATCTGGGAAACTACGGCAGGATTCTGGGTAGGAGTATGATCCCCTTACGTGTGTGTTTTCCAGGTTTTTTTTGTTGTGGTGGTGGTGGTGGTAAAGTACACATAATCATATTCACCATCTTAACCATTTATGGGTTTTTTGTTTGTTTTTTGTTGTTGTTGTTGTTGAGACAGAGTCTTGCTCTGTCACCCAGGCTGGAGTGCAATGGCGTGATCTCGGTGCACTGCAACCTCCGCCTCCCAGGTTCAAGCAATTCTCCTTTTTCAGCCTCCCAAGTAGCTAGGATTACAGGCACATGCCACCATCATTTTTGTATTTTTTAGTACAGACGGGGTTTCACCATATTGGCCAGGCTTGTCTCGAACTCCTGACCTCAAGCAATCCGCCCACCTCAGCCTCCCAAAGTGCTAGGATTACAGGCGTGAGCCACCGTGCCTGGCCACCATCTTAACCATTTGTAACTGTCCTGTTCAGTGGTATGAAATACATTCGTAATGTGCAACCATCACCACCAGCCATCCTCCACAACTCTTTGTCTTGAAAAACTGAGACTGTATACCCATAAACAATAATTCCTCATTTCCTCCTCCCCTTGGCCCCTGGCAACCACCCATGTAACCCTTATGTGCTGAAATGGTTACCATTACCAGGGTGGGACAAGTAGAAGCAGAAAGCCCAGTTGGGGCCAGGTGTGGTGGTGCACACCTGTAATCCCGGCATTTTGGGAGGCTGAGGTGAGAGGATTACTTGGGGCCAGGAGCTTGAGACCAACCTGGGCAACAAAGCAAGATCCTATCTCCACAAAAATTTTAGAATTAGCTGGACATGGTGGCATGCACCTGGAGTCCCAGCTACTCGGGAGACTGAGGCAGGAGGATTCCTTGAACCCAGGAGTTCAAGGCTGCAGTGAGCAATGATCACCACACTTCAGCCTGGGCAACAGAGTGAGATCCTGTCTCAAAAAAAAAAAAAAAAAAAAGCCCAGCTGGGACTGAGTCAGAGGCAATCAAGAGAGAGAATATGGTAGGTTGCACCAGGACAGGGAGTGAATAAAGAAGCAGTTAAATTTGGAACAGAGGTTGAGGATTCACGGATGATTAGATGTGGGGTCTGAGGGAAAGCAGGATGACTTCCAGTTCTTCAGCGTGAACAACTCAGCAAACTCTGGTTTGAGGTGGAGAAAGCTAGGAAGAAAAAGGCCATGGGAAACTCCAAGAGTTCCATCTTGAGCGTGTTCTGGTTGAGATGCCATGTGGGGATGTCGAGGAGGTGGGTGGATATAGGAGTCGGGCTGGAGATGTCATCAGCACCTGAGTGATTAAAGCATGGGACTGGCTGAGACTCTGATGGGAGCAGGTGCAGGTGAGGAGGTCTGAGGGCTGAGCCAGCACAAAGAGATGGGAGGAGAACCGGCAAGGAAAACCAGGAGGGACTCAAAAAGGAGGGAGGGTGTCCCCAGCTCTAACCACGCTTGGCAGTAAATGCGGCGCATAGAGGAGTAAGTCAAAAGATGCCACGAAGCAGCTTCGGGCCAGTGGAGAATGCTGGACTGGCCATTAGACAAATGACCCACTTCTCCCACACAGCAATTGTGAGGGGAAATGGCAAGAGGGGCCAGGCCAAAGTGAAAGAGTGAAGAGACACAATCAAATGCAAAGTGTGCATCCTGAGTTGAACAAACCAACTGCAGAGAGACGTCTGGGAAATCTACATGTGGATGAATGTGGGCCATCAGGGAATTTGAATTAGGTGGTGATAAGGAGATACTGTTCGTCTTATCAGATATATTGATGGCGTGGATTCATATGTGAAATAAGGTGCCAGCTAGAAATTCATATGGAAGAATTTACAGGTAAAAGAACATGAAGTCTTGGATTTGCTTAAAAACTCTACAGCAAAAACAAAGAAACAAAAACAAAAATGGGGGGGGTGGGTGTGGTTGGGGGAAGAGGTGCATGGAGATTCCCTCATCTCTTGATTCTTGTGTATGTTAACATTTTTCCATAATAAAAAGTGTAAAAGGCACGACCAATTTTTTCAAGTGCTGCTGAGCAGTAGAGGAAGATAAGGACTAAGATGTGACCCTACATCTGCCAAGATGAGGGTGGTTGTTGACCTTGACTGTAGTAGATTGAAAGTGGGGACAAAGCCTGGTTGAAGCAGGTTCCCATCCTCCCATAAGAAGTGAGGAGATGAAAACAGCAAGGAAAGACTACTCTTTAGAAGGGTTTTGCTATCAAAGGAAGAAAAGAACCAAAGGGGTAGCTGGAGAGCAAAGGAAGTGAGAGGCTGTTCTTTGTATAGGAGGGAGATGTGGGCTGATAGAGGAGGGATGCAGGAGAGAGAGAGGGCTGAGCCCTTGAGCAGAGGAGGAAGTAAGGGATACTCTCCCCTGATACAGACATGTGCATGCATACACACACACGTACATACACACACGTGCACACACACGTGCATACACACACGTGCACACACACGCGTGCACACACACCAGTGCATGCCCATGCACACATGCACTCACACCTAAGTAGAAGAGTGGCTTTCAAAAAAGGTGAAAGCATCCATACTTAGGATGACTCAGACACAGGTCAGAGGAGGACATTAGACCTTTCCAAAGCCAGGCCACCTAGAGAGCTGTGGGCCAGACATGGACACCCTGACCCATTAATAGGTCACGCAGCAGATGAGGCCCTCACTCACTGCAGCCTGTAGGGCTCCAGAAAATGCTTTGGGCACCACAGAGGGCAAGGCGTTCCTAACATGCTGCAGACCCAGTGCCGGCAGTCACATAGCCTGGCAGGCCTGGCATCTGAGCTTAAAGAAAATGAGGCCCCATCTGGGAGCTGGCAAGGCCCCGTGGGCATCTGCTACATTCAGTCTCAGCTGAGAAACTGGAAGCCCAGGGCGAGGACAGCCAGCCCAGGCACAGGCCTTGCAGCCATGCGTGGGCTTTGGGCCCGCCGCTGAGGCTGGAACACGTGGAGGTAACCCCAAACCTGCTCCGATCATGCCCACTCAGTGCAGCTCCTCCTCCCCACGTCCCTGGCTGGCTTTCTAGGCCACAGCCTGTGGGGTCCCAAGCCCCCGACCAATGACCTGCTTCAGACCATGGATCAGTGTGGGTATGGGTTTAACCCCAAAATGTGTAATCGCATAAACGCAAGAGAAGTTTGTCTCTTTCATATAAAATTCAAACTGGGTGATTCTGATTAATGGGCACCTTCCTCCAAGCAGCAATTCAGGGTCGAGACTCCTTTCACCTGTGGCTCTGCCATGTTCAACACGTGGCCCTCATGATCTCTGTGAGGTCTGTATCACACCAGCAGAAGGGTGACAGAGCATGGAGGAGCATGCAGGAGTTTTGGGGGACCAGGCCTGGGAGTGGCACACACATCTGCATGGTCCAGCGGCCAGAGCCCAGTCACACGCCCCACCTAATTGCAAGGGTGGCTGCATGACATCCAGCTGTGTGCCCAGGAGGAAGAAGAGCTGGGTTTGTGGTCTGCCAGCCAGTTTGGGCCACAGACCACACAGATGTCTGCCACTGGCTTCCCAGAGCTTCCTCCCAGGCCCCTCCCTCCTGTTCCACCCACTCCAGCCTTGGCCTCCCTGACTCCATCCTCCCATCCTGCCCTGAGATCCACTGCCCTGCAGCTTCATCTGGCACAGGCCAAGATCCAAGAAAAGATCAGGCCCGAGGGTCAGAGAGGCACACAGACCAGTTTATTTCTCATGAGTTTATAGGACCACAGACAGCACAGAGCAAACGGTAGAAGTGCAGATGGCTGGGGTGAGGGCGGGGGCCTCTGCGGCTGCCTTCTCTTCTCTCCAGCTGCCTGAGTACTGGCACACAGCGGGCAGTGAATCTGAGGAGCTGTGGCCTCACAGTCGCTGCAGGCTGAGCCAGAAAGGAGGGCCAGGGGAGGTAAGACACACTCCTGCAGGAGCGGGTTGGGGATGAAGAGCTGGGGGAACTCAGGTCTCTCTGGGATGAAGTCACCCCTCCTTCCTGGCCAGTCCCCAGCCCCTCCCCACCTGGCCAGCTAGCTGGGTTCCCGCAGCAGCGGAATAGTCAGGGAGTTCCCAGCAGAAGTGCTGAAGGAGGGAAAGGGAATGCCGCCAAAGGAAACCGACTCTGTCAGGGCATCTGCACAGCCCACGAGACTCAGGTGAGACCCATTGAGACCAGGTTCCCCCTTCCCTTCCCAGGCAGTTCTGATTCTGCTCCCACTGCCTGGGATTCCACCAAGAAGGCTAAAGCTGCTCTTTCTCTTTATTTGTGAAAAGCAAGCCATCTCCGGGCAGGAAAGCAGTAAAGGGACTGGGCAGGCAGGATAGAAGGCGCTGGAAGCTCAGCCATCTCACCCCCGCCTTGGCCTGCACTCACCTGAAGAAGCAGGACAGATAGAAGAGCCCCATCCCCTCCCACCTCCATACATTTCCAGCTCATCCCACCTCTGCGACCAAAACACTCCTCACGGGGTCAGAGGGAGTGCCAAAAAGGTAAAAAGAAAGGCAAGAAAGAGGCTACTGGGGATGAGGGGACACCCAGAAGCCCCTTCCTGGAGGAAAAGCCACTCCTTCTGCAGTTGGACTCGAGGAGACTGAGACCCAGCCCTGCCCCATTACCTCTCCAGTGTGGCCAAGGGGACAAGGACCAAGATGCAGGGAAGCTTGAGGAGCCTGGGCTACAACAGATACAGGCCAACAGACAGACACAGATGGATGGGGGCTGCCGGGCAGGGTCGCCTCTTACTCGCCGTCCCAGCCTCGACTCATGGCCTGCACTACGGCCCCGTAGAGTTGGCTCCAGGCAGCCCGTGTGGCTGGTGTGAAGGCAGGGCCCAGACACTTCTCCAGCATGTAGAGCAGAGACTCACCCACTGTCTGCAGAGGCAAGCGGCACCTTGTCACTTCCAAAGGCAGGAAGGCACTGCTCCATTCCACAGGTGAGAAAACTGAGGCCTAGGGCTGATGGGGGCTCCTGGGCCTTTTTCCTCTACTGCATGGAGTCCATGCTTCCTGAGCAGGGTCCTACCCAAATTTTCACCCCCGTCTTGGTCTTGCAACCACCCCATGAGTGGGGCCAAGACGTTGCCTGGGACCTCCCAGCTTAGACCAAACCAAGTCATTGCCCCCAGACTTGAGTTTTCTCATCCGCAAGGCAGCAATGATGGGGTTTAGAGCCTGGGCTGTGGAGCCAGATAGACCTGAGTGCAGATTCTGACTCCACCCTTCATCAGCTGGGTGACCTTAAGTAAATTATGTAAACTCTCTGAGCCTCAGCTGCTTCATCAGTGATAAAAGGAAAGTAGAATCTCCAACTCCTGGGCCTGTTGGGATGATTAAATGGGATAATCCAGAAAAAGCTCTCAGCACAGCATCTATATACAGGAAGCCTACAACGGTAATAGGCCAGGTGCAGTGGCTCACGCCTATAATCCCAGCACTTTAGGAGGCCGAGGTGGGCAGACCACTTGAGCCCAGGGGTTTAAGACCAGCCTGGGAAACATGGCAAAACTCCATCTCTACCAAAAACACAAAAATTAGCTGGGCATGGTGGTGCATGCCTGTAGTCCCAGCTATGAGGGAGGCTGAGGTGGGAGGATCACTTGAGCCTGGGAGGTTGAGGCTGCAGTGAGCTGTGATCACATCACTGCACTCCAGCCTGGGCGACAGAGCAAGATTCTGTCCCCAAAATAAATAAGTAAGTAAATAAATAAATAAAGATAATGGCTCTCATTTGCCATTATTACCCATAATAAAATAAGGTTTATTTATCTCACAAATATTAACTGAATATCCACTGTAGCCCTGGTAGATCAGGCACTGTGCTGGTGCTGGGGATGGAGAGGAGGACAAGACCAACACAGCTCCTTCCTCAAGGTGCTCACCATCTGGCAAGGTGACTGGACTGTGTGGTGGACTGTCATATCAGTTGCCCTCAATGGGCTACACCCCAAGGATTCATGCCCTTGAGTAGGGTCCTCCCACATTGACACTGGGCTTATCCATGTGAGTGGCTTTGGCCAATGGGACATTAGCAAGAGTGATGCAAGCAGAGGCTTTAGAGGCACTTGCACACTGGGGCTTGTCCTCTAAAAACTCCCCCTTGGAACTCAGCTGCTATTCTATAAAGAAGCTCAGCTAGACTAGTGAATGACAACAAATCACAGGGACAGAGCTCAAAGGCTGACAGGCCTTGGACATTCTAGCCTCATTTGAGCTCCCAGCTAAACACAACACACAAGTAACTCCAGCTACACCATGCGGAGCAGAAGAGCTGCCCAGCTGAGCCCAGCCATGAGAAATCGGAAAGCATTGTCATAGTTCTAGGGTTGTTTGATATATAGCAATAGAAAATTGAGCAGACCAGCTGATCCCAAAGGCTTCTTAACTTTTATGGTTTTAAAAGAAGCCATATCAGAAAAGAGAACTTGGAAGCTCAGAGAGGTCAAGCCCATGTCAGGGCCACACAGCAGGTAACAGATGCAGGCCCGCAGCCCTGGTTATCTAAGGATATGGGAATGGGAGAGAGAACAGGTGGCAAGGGGAGGTCTGGGAGAGAGAAGTGGCCCCAGGTCAGGAGCTCTGGAGAGAGTCAGAGCTCCTTTACCCACCGAGAAGGAGCTGAGCTTCACACCCACTGCCCGGTGCTTCCTGCCCAGGCTGGCAAGGTACTCCTCCAGTGAGGACAGGTCTTCCACATTGGTCACTGCAGCATCAATCACGAGCATCACCTGCCAAGGCCAAGGCAGCAGTGAAACAGAGAGGCCAGAGCAGCCCCATCTGCTCACAATCACAGCCCAAGGCATGAGGGTCCCAAAGCAAGAGAGGCCAGTAGGACCCTCAGTTCTCCAAGATCGGGGGTCAAAGGCAGCCTGTGTCTACTACATATAGGGGGCACGTGATACGTGGTGGCCAAACTACTAATGTTATACCCATGAAGGAAGCCTCTCTCCTCTGAGGAATTCACATCTCTAAACACACCTACTGGAGAGTGTTGTCTGCTGGGACAAGGAGAAACTGAGGCCCTTTGAGAATCATGAGATTCTAAGAAAATCTCAGCCTGATTTTCATAGGCAGATGGTTCCCAATGACCAGGATCTGTGCTAACACAACCTATGGGTGCCAGAGGACAAAGGCAATGACAGAGGCTGGGACCAGCTCTCTGAACACAGGGTAGGGGAAGAGGCTGATTCTGATGTCCCAGACCAATCCAGCCCAGAGGGAAAGGAGCTGTACCCTGCTTGGGGGAACTGGAGGGGAGTAAGACTAGGCCTGGGGCAGAAAGTCATTTTCCCCATTCTCCACCAGGGAGGTGCTCTGCTGGATCCCAGAGGTCACAGCAGCTCTGCCTCCCTCTCACCTTCCTGATGTGGTCCAGGAACTCAGGCGAGGAGAGACAGTCCTCTGGGCTGGAGAACTGGCGGCAGTTGTACTGGAAGAGGGGCAGCAGGTCAGGCTCCAGGGCAAACAGCCTGTGGGGGTGAGGCCCTGGTGTCAGCCCTGGGGTGTGAGCCCCTGCAAACCCCAGCAAGCCTGGCTGTCCTGCAGTCAGCGGGCGGGGGTGCCAAGCCAGGTCTCAGCTGCAAACCACAGCTGACTCTCCCACCTGGCACTGCTCCCCCACCAGCTTCGGTAGTGCCCTCCTCCTCAAGCCTTCTACTGGCTCTGGGCAGCATCCTAGAAAGGGCAAATGTGTCCCAGGGCCTCTGGTAAGCAGGGGTCCCTCGGTGAATAGCTGAGGGGTGTGATATGGGACAGGAAGAGGTCCCCAAACAGGAAACCTGGAGTTACATTGTGTGGAGAGGAAATCTCCTCCTCCGCCCACTCCTGCGCTGAGTACTTTCCGTGTGGTTAACTTTTAACTGTATTGCTCACCGTCCTAAGCAGTGGGTACAACTGTTATCCCAGTTTTGTAGAGGAGAAAACAGAAGCCCGGGGAGGCTAGAACTCGCCTAAGGTCACACAGCTTGGATGTAGTGGAGCCACAGCGGGTGCCTGAGAAAAAAGTGAGCTGGGGGGAGTCCGGAGGCAGAAGCAGAGGCTCTCCTCGGCATTTGGGAGGTCTCACCGGGTAACCGAATGTTTTCCCCTTTTGTCTTGGGGGTGGTTTTGCGGAAGCCTGGGCAGAAGTTCTGGACTCTCCAAGGGTGCCAAGGATTGGGAACACCACGGTGAGGGAAGCAGTGCCCAGTTGGTGATGGCGGAGGGGTTACCGAGACTGCGAGCGGAGGTTGGAGACTGGCCTTCCCTTCCCCCGGGGCCTGCGCACCCCCCACCTCTCTCCTCTGCGGTGAGGCTCCCGCATCTGTCACCCCTTCCCTGGCTGCTCTCTGGCTCTTTCCTCGGAAAGGTTTGTCTTGTTGGTTGTCAGGAATCCACACACCTGGAGCCAGACCTCTCACACGCGGGCGCAGGAGCTTGCCCCGCACATCTCCCTTCCCCGGCCCTCGGGGCACCCCAGTACCCTGATACCGGCAGCGGGGTACACCCCTGCAGTCGCTACCTAAGGAACACGCAGGAGGCACAAGACGAGGTGGAGGCGCCGCGCGGGGACGGAGGTCCACCCGCCCAGATGTGGGGAGATCCGCGGGAGGGGATCCCGCCCGGCCCGGTGAGCCCCCCTGGGAGCGGGGTGTGCGGCGCTGGTTGGCAACAGGCGCCCACGGTCGAGAGAGAGGCAGAGGGGCTGTGCCACCCGTCGCCGCGCCCCGCTCCTCTGGCGCACATCTGGCAGGCGCCCCAGCACCCCGGCAGCGGCCAGTTTTCCCTCCTTCGGGGCCAGTCCTGCCGCGTGACCCCTTTCCTGCCGAGGCAGCCTCCACCCGCACCCCCGGGCGCTCGGGCCGCCCTCACCTGGCGAACAGGACGGTGCCGTGTTCCAGCGGGCTGCGGCTCACTGCCCGCCAGCTCTGCCGGATCAGCTCGGGCTCCGGGCGCTCCATGCTGTCCCGGGGACGCGGAGCGCGGGGCTGGGACCCTCAGGGCTCGGGTGCCGTCACCGCACGTGCCGCGCCATCTCCTCCGCGACGCGGTCCCCTCCACCCCCCGTACGCCCCCCGGGCCTCCGCCCGGCGGGGGCCGCAGCCGCTCCTTCCCTGGCGCGGGAGAGAAAAGGCGCGCGGCCAGCCGTAGGTGGAGGCACCCCAGCTGTGCTTCCGGGGACCCCGCTCGGCCGCTGCGCCCTGCGCCCCGCAGCCGCGAGAGCCGCCCCACCCCGCGACGCCTGGGCTGGGCGCTTTAAAGCCGCCACGGCCCCCGCCCCCTCCAAGCCAGCAAGGCGCGCGCTCCCTTCGCCACCCTCTATGGCCAGCGACGACATGGTGGCTTGGGAAAGGCCTGGCCTGCAGAACCTAACAGACATCTCCGAGGCTCTCCGGGCCTCAGTTTCTCCTCCCGAGCCCCGAGGGCACTGTGTTGAATTTGGTCGCCTCGGGTAGGCGCTGCATGTGCCCCCTCTCCACAGGCCCCTCAAGTATTGCCAGAGGCATTTGAGTTTGCCATCCACCTGGCCTGCAGGTCAGGCCTGGGGAAGCGGCCTAGGGGCCTAGTTCTCGGTCTGACTAGGGCACCGGCACACGTTGGGGGCCACCAGGGCTTTCAGCCGTAGGGACAGGGCCAAGACCACAGCCATTCCCAGCCAGGCCTGGGTTTTTTTTGAGACTCCATCTTTAGGAAGCCATGAGATCCAGTTCTAATCCCAGCTCTGCTTGGCAGGGGTGGAATCTTGAGGGAGTTCAGCTCTAACATTCTACCATTCTATGATTTAATTTTAATTTTAATTTTTCACCTCTTCCCTCCCTGGGCCCTCCCCACTTCCATGATTTCTCATCTTTTTTTTTTTTTTTTGAGACGGAGTCTCGCTCTGTCGCCCAGGCTGGAGTGCAGTGGCGCAATCTCGGCTCACTGCAAGCTCCGCCTCCCGGGTTCACGGTTCACGCCATTCTCCTGCCTCAGCCTCTCCAAGTAGCTGGGACTACAGGCGCCCGCCACCACGCCCGGCTAATTTTTTGTATTTTTAGTAGAGACGGGGTTTCACCATGGTCTTGATCTCCTGACCTCGTGATCCGCCCGCCTCGGCCTCCCAAAGTGCTGGGATTACAAGCGTGAGCCACCGCGCCCAGCCCGATTTCTCATCTTTTTGTTTGTTTGTTTTTTGTTTGAGACGGAGTCTCCCTCTGTTGCCCAGGCTGGAGTGCAGTGGCGCGATCTCGGCTCACTGGAAGCTCCGCCTCCCGGGTTCACGCCATTCTCCTGCCTCAGCCTCCCGAGTAGCTGGGACTACAGGTGCCCGCCACCACGCCCGGCTAATTTTTTGTATTTTGAGTACAGACGGGGTTTCACCGTGTTAGCCAGGATGGTCTCGATCTCCTGACCTCATGATCCGCTCGCCTCGGCCTCCCAAAGTGCTGGGGATTACAGGCATGAGCCATCGCGCCCGGCCTTTTTTTTTTCTTTAATGGAAGTACTGTTTAATTTTTTCAACAGAAGTTCAGATAATAGAGTCCATGCTCCCCACTCAGGGTGTGCAATTGGCCACCTGTCAATTAGAACTAAACTTTTCTCTTTCAAGCAGAAAGTTCCTCAAGCCCCAGCCCAGTGCTGGTGGCCCAGGTTTGGGAGAGCAAGCCCGTTTTCACCTTCATTTCTCTCTCATTATTCCCTCAGGGGTCTCCGAGCCTGTCTCCTCTGTCTGTCCACGCCTCTCTGGGCCTGTTTCCTCAGTTGTGCTGCCAAGGGGTTGGGTGGTGAGGTCTCTGGGGCCCTTTAGTCCACCGCCTTTGGTTCCATGGATAGAAGGTGGGTGTTCTTGAGCCCCTGGTTATGAACAGCTGGGGCTCCATGCCCAGCCCTGTGCTAGACATGGAGTGGTGAGTCCCGGTCTTTAAAATTTCTCCTTCTGGCCTTGAATCAGAACTGAGTGCCTCAGCAGAACTCTTCTTTCCTACTCCCAGCCATGCCCCAGGAAACCATCTAGCTGTTCTCCCTCTTCCAAGGACTCAGGAGTTTGTGGTAACCCCTATTCTATTTCCCATTTCCTCACAAATCTCTGGGCTGGAGCAGGAGAGCAAGGCTATAAGGCAGCCTGGAAAAGCTGGTGTCCTAGGGTCCAAGAGGTCTCCAGCAAGAACACAAAGGGATGGGGGCTGAAGGAACAAGAGGTGACTAAACTTTCAGCTTGGGGTCCCGTGGACCTGCAGCCAGGGGCAGCAGGTCACAGGGCAAGGCCACATGTCACTGGTGACTTTCACTCTTCAGTGCCCAGATGCTCAGTGCTCTGTGCAGGCCACCTGGCTGGTCTCAGGTACCCCACTCTACGCAGCTCACGCTTGTTGCCAGCAGTCTACACTTAGGACCCATCTTGCTTCCTCTCTCCTCTGGACAGGGTCTGGAGTCTGATGAGGTAGTGGGAGTTAATGGTCCTAGCTAGTAAGTGGAGTCAGCACTCAAACTATGGCTTCACTCTTTGTCTTCCTAGAGCCAGGAGATATGTGCTAAGATAAGCCAAGGTAAGTGCACTCTATCCCTGCTCCCTTCAAGAAAGGCCTGAGAATCTGGATGGGCCTAAGCGATGAGAGAGATGTATTCCCACCAGTAGACCAAGGGTCCGAGCCCACATTTGAGGGGCTCAGTAAAAGTCACAGGAGTCTCCTCCCTGTGGGTCATCCGCCCAGGAGGTAAGAACCTAGAGGAGAATTCAAGTACTGTCCCAGACCCAGTGCTGGTCATTGAGGTCCATGTATCATTAATAATAATACTAGCATTAATAGCATTAATAATAATAGCATTAATAATAATACAGAGCTAGCATTAATGTCTAGACACTGTTCCGGGCACCTTACTTCATTTCCTCTTTTCATCCTCACAATAACTCTACAAAGTAAGTGCTATTTATCATACCCTCATTTTACAGCTGAGGAAACGGAGGCAAAGAGGTTAAGTAACAAGCCCAAGGTCACATAGGTAATAAGTGGTGGGGCCAGGATTTGACCTCAGGTCTCTCTGGCCCATCCTGTAGGCCTCCATGCCTCCCTTGCTTTACTGGGCTGTGGCCAAGAGCCGCAGCCGTAATTCAGACCAAGCCATGGTCACTGGGTCTGGGTCAGTGGTGTGCTAGAGCTAGCTTTTATATGGCTTTCAAGAACCAACTGTATGCATCTCTTTCCAACTTCTCATTCAGTGACATCAAGTTGGTAGCTTAAAAAGGAACATGTTGGGAATATTTACACCATGGAAATTGGCAAATGCTATACAGACCAGTTTTTCCTCCCAGAACACCTGTTGTTAAACATCTACCAGCACACACTGATCTGGGTGCACCTGGGAGAGCCTGGAAAACCTGGGCCCTAGAGCGGCTGCTGATGCATTAAGCAGAAGGCCCACGGGAAGGTGCTGCGTCAGGGACCTCGAGCTGAGTGCTCAGGCCTTCTCCCTAGGGTATCTAGGGCTGCCAGGCTGTTCTGGGAAGGTGCTTCTAGTCCTAGGCAAGACTAGAGAGGCAGAAAAACCCCAACTTGGCACTGAGTCCTGGCTCTACTATTTACTCATCGTGGGACCTTAAGGCAAGTCATTTAATCTCTCCTGGGTAGAATGGGAACAAAAACATCATTGACTTCACTGGGCCTTTATGAGGATTAAATGTCAGAGATGTGTTGAGACTTTGTACACTAAGCTGTGCCACTCAAGGCAGAGAGACTTGGCCGCTTCCTAAACTGCCTGTCATAGGCATGTTCCACCTCCTGAAGACGCACATGTCCCTCTCTCCCCACCAGCCCCCACCAGAGGGTGGCTAGGCAGCCCAGAAGCCCCCAGTTCCACAGCACAGGGCTACTCCCCTCCCCCACCCTCTGTCCAACACTCAGGTCAGCTCCTGCTGCCTTCAGCCCCTTAGCATCACTCTTGATAACAGGAGACCCCTGTCAAGATGGGGGCCTCTGTTAGGCAGAATGGCAAGTTGCTACAGTGCTGGGATACTCGGCTGTCTGGGAAGCGGACAACTTCTTCTTGCACTCCTTTCTATGCCATGTGAACAGGTTAAAAGAGGACAAATCAGAGGTCCAGCTTCCTACTTATTTTGGAATCCGTTCAAATACCAAAATGATGACCAACATTACTCAAGTAACTGTATACATGGGGAGGTCCAAATGCCCCATGGAGTAATCAGGCTCACCTGCCCAGCCCAGGTCCTCTGCTGGAATTAGATCAGCCTCAGACATGACACACGGGGTGGTTCCTGCACTCAAAACATTCTCCTCAGGGAGGCCTTTCTGGGAGCCAGAGGGCAAGTCAGATTCAATTAAGTACAAGGACAACAAGGCATTCAAAACAGGTGCTATTTATTATAAAATCAGTGGCTTCTGATTAGAAGACTTTTTTTTTTTTTTAAACCAAATAGGCTCAAGAAGCTGGCTGGAGGTTGAACTGGCTGACGAACATCTTCTTCCTCCACCAGCAGTTTGTGGGACACATCACGTTTCTGCCAAGTGCTACGGCTGAAGCCCATATTCACAGAAGCACTCTGACAGCCTTTCTCCTGCATGTTCCAGAAAACAGAACCTGAGCACTCAAAGCCCACATTCAGAGAAGCACCCTGACAGCCTTTCTCCATCTTCCAGAAAACAGAACCTGAGCACTCAAAGCTGCATCAGCCCATGTGGCTTGCCCCCAGAGAAGCATCTGCCAGTTTGGGCATGGAGGAACAGAAAGTGGGCAGGGAATTCTCCTTGGCTCCTTAGAAGGCAGTGGGAGCCCAGGGAAGCGTTCGGCCCCAGTGCAGCCTAACTGGGAGGGAGGGATGGGTAGAGGCTGGCTGGGCTTCTCCTTCCTCACCCTCATGCAAGGTGGCTGCCCCTCTGGCTCCTTCAGATCTCCTCCCTTCCAAGTTCCTACCGAGAAATAAGAAGGCACAAAGGAAAATCAGCCACCTCCTGGAGGTCACTGTGGGCCGCCTGCTTTGCTAAGAGCCAAGCACAGACTCCTGCATTCTCCCTGCAGGAGAGCCCACCCGGCTCCGAAGAAAGCAGTTCTGCCTTTGGGGAGGAGAGGAAGGGAGGGGAGGGGAGGACACATGGTGAGGTGGAAGCAGGGAGCAGAGCTTCTCCATCCCTCCTCTCCTTCCCTGCCAGAAATGCAATTAAGCAAGCAGCCCAGACTCAGACGCAGACAGCGCTTCCTGCTGGGGGAAGTCGAAAGGGCTGTAGCCGTGGGAAAGGGAGGTCATCAGGCCCCAGATCTAATTAACCAACCTGCCTTGCTTTTGACGTTGCTGCATTTCCTCTATTAACATTAATGATAGTTGGTCTGAATGTCCAAGCATGGCCAGAAGCTTCCCTCCCCACCACCCAGTAGGTAGCACAGCCTGTCTCTGGGACCAATATCCAGTCTCCGTGGCAACCGCCTCCCGAAGATGCTTTAAAGAGATCTGACCCTGTCAGAGTTGTTGGGAGCTACAGAGGAGGGAAAATGGAGTGTGGCAGATTCATCATTAAATCTTGAAGCATCAAAGTCCTCTGAGACAAAAGAAATATTTTGTCATGCACCAGGAAGGCGGAGGCAGGCTGAAGGGCTGGCCTTGGGTGGTTTGGTTCTACCACAGGGTTTTCTTCATCCCTTTTGGGGAGGAAGTGGAAGGGGCAGCTCTGAGCTTCTTGTTTGAGCTGCAGAGTGGTAGACACAGGAAACTGGCATGTATTTCTAGGTGCCATGGGTCTTCACTGCTGAAGCAGTGACAGAGAGAAAGGGAATTGCCCACGGAGTGAGGGAGGGGTGAGCAGAGGAGGACTGCAGAAGTGACACTGGGAAAGCTCAGCAGGTGACAGGAACATTAGTCTAGAGAGGCCAGAGTCCCCACACCCCAGCACCACGCAGATTCCCTGCCCTGTCTCTCATCTACCTTGGGCACTAAGCAAGGTTCCCACAGGCTCTCCCAGCAGCCAGGAGAATGCATCTGCCTTGCCCTCCAGGCCACGCCAGATGCACTTGGAAAGACTTGGCCTCTGGCACACGGGGCCTGGAAACACTGAGCAGCCCAGGATAGGACATCGTTCCTCCCCTGAGTCTCACAGTGTGACAATCCCAAAAAACGAGGAACCAAGGGCTAAGGTAGGCCGACGCTCCAGAGTCCGCTGCTCTCTGTGTGTCACAGGCAGGAAGTCCAGCTACCTGCAGCCACTGGGGTGCATGGTGGGAGCCAGGCCCTCCAGCTCGGGGCGGCGCGCCTTCCTCCACGCTGGATTCATTTGTTTGTGGGAGGGAGGGCAGCATAACTTTGACAGTCCCATCTGCTCTGCCTTTGGTGACATCCCAAGGTGAGGTCAGTATTCTCTGCCCTCAAGGCCCTCTTAGAGCTCTGAGAATTTTTGATGGATCTTACAAACCAAAACCAAAGAAATCCAACATGAAAAAAACCCAGAAAATATTACTATAGCCTGGACTATTTCAGAGTTTATGACACTCAGCTGTCCAGTTACACGGTCTGTATTCCACAGGGATATGGACAATGTGCCCTCACATACACACACGCGCACCCACTCCCACCCTCTGGCACCCATCCTCCCCTGTGCTGTGCACAAGGGAGCAGCCCAAGAGGCGCTGTCCTCTCTGTGGTGCTGTGGACAGAGCTGCGGCTCTCTCCCGGCTCTCTCCAGTGCTGGGTTCCATTCCAGCTGCACTCCCAGAGCTGGGTCCTGGTGGGCAGCAGAATTCTTGGGGCTCCTTAGGCAGCTTCCTCACAGCTGGAAGGGTCCAGTACTGCTCCCCAGCTGGCTCTCCTAGGAAGTTCTTGGATCCAGGCTGGAATCTTTGCAGTGGCCTCAAAAGTCCCATGAGTCCAGCCACCTTAGTCCTGCCATAGGACTTTGGGGGTCCTGGGCCAGGGGACCAACCATCCCGTAAGCCAGAGGGTGGAAGAGGTAGAAGCTGTGAGAGAGAACCAGCAGGAAGCAGTTGGCACCCCCAGTGCCTCGGCTGAGGGGCTTTGAATTCCATTCCTCCTGTTGGAGCTCCAGAGAAATTCCCCATCGCCAAGCCCGGTTCTCTTTCATGGCCTTGTCTGTCTGAGTCCCACTGGGGCACACTGTAGCCAGAGAGCTTAGTAGATGCTGACTCAATGACAATCGTGGAAAGGGCTCTTCCCAGGAGGCCCAAGAGGGCAACCCTTCTAGGGGTCTTGTCATGGGCTATTTGGCCCGGGGTGTTTGTCAACATGTGAATGTAACCCTCTCAGGCAGGCATGTGCTCACAGGCCACAGGCCCAGCACCAAGGCCAGGGAGTGGGGAAGTGGGGAGCCTTCCAAACAACTCTCCCTTCCAGCCACCCAGCCACACATTCCCCATTCCCACCCTTCCCACCTCCCTCACCCCGAGAGCTGTTCCAACAGAGGACCATGGGGACTAAAGAGGGGTGCCCTGTCCCCCATTCCCACCCTCCTACTCTGAAAGCTGTTCTGGCAGATAGTCAGTGTGACTAGAGGGGTACCCTTCCAGGTGTGCTAGGATGGCACAAAAGCTGAACCACCAGCAAAAGGGGAAAAGGCAGAGTTAACCCCTGCTTCTCCTACCTGGCTACACATTAGGATCACCTGGGGGACTCCGGAAACCACGGCCCCACCTGGGCCCGGGTGAAGCAGAACCTCCGGGCATGGGCACTGGTGGTGTTAAAAGCACTGCAGGGGATTCTTGAATGCATCAGGGCTGAGACACTGCTGAGCCCACACTGGGAGGGCATGTGAGGTGCAGGGATGCTCACCTGTAGGTGGTTCCCAGGAGCAGGCTCAGGATTCCTGCCATGTGTATGCCCCTGGCCAGGGGCCATGAGGCCAAGCTCCAGGCACAGAGCCGCAGGAGGGTGTCCCACAGAATGCCTAGAGGAGAGGAGAGAAACCTGGAGTCAGCCAGGCAGGGGGTGACTTCTGGGCTACAGAAGAAGGCGCCACTCCAAGTCAAGGAGCAGAGAGTCACTCCCAGCACTGTTGCCCCACAGTGGCCTCCTGTCAAGGAGCAGAGTCACTCCCAGCACTGCTGCCCAACAGTGGCCCGCCCTCCACCTGCTCTGTCTCCCAAGTCTGGGTGGGTGGCACTGACCTGTCAACATGCTTGAGAAGAGCATGGCTGGGAAGTAGTGGTGGAAGTAGAGGACCCGGCCCATCAGGAAAAACGGGAAGTAATGGAGTGTCCAGCCGAGCAGGACCTGGCCGCCTCCTCGCAGCAGGACCTGGGACAACCCTGGGCCCAAGCAGCACAGCCCAGTCAGAAGACAAGGAGCGGGCAGAGATTCCAGGCTCTGGTCCAGCTCTGCCCCTTCCTTGCTGTGTGACCTTGAATATGTCATATCACCTCATTGGACCAACCCAAACCCATGCTACAGAAACTGGAGAGGAACAGCTGGGGCTCGAGAGCTCTGGTCAGGGCCCAGCCTAGTGAGGCCTGGGCACCAACAGCAGGTACACCAAGCACCAGCAGGAGGCAGTCCAGCCTCTAAAGAAACCCCTCTGCGCCTGCAAACAGCTTCACTCCCTACTTCCACCTCCCACATCTTTGCTGCCACACAGATCTTTGCAGCGGCAGACAGGCACTAAGGTGAGGTCACAGGTGAGGATGGAGTGAGGTGTCTGGGACTATGACTGTTCAGACAGAGAGCTGCCGAGGCAAAAGGGCCTGTGTGACTGTCTCAGGTGCTGTGGCCCATGGTCTGGCAGCCAAAGTTACCAAGAACAGCACTGGGATGGGAACCCAATAACCCTGGAGGCTCCTCTCTAGCCCACAAGAGGACAGGGCCATGGAACAAGGAGGTGACAGAGGAGAAAAGACGGGCAGCTCTGTACACAGCATGGGGCTAAAAGTGAGGGCTGTGAAGTCAGACTGCACGGGTTTGAGCCTCAGCTCTATCACTTACTAGCTGTATGTCCTGGGGCAAGTTTCTTAATCTCATGGTTCCTTGGTTTCCTAATCCATAAAATGGGGGTCATAATAGCCAGCACTCTAGTGTTATTGGGAGGAAGTAAAGTGTTTAACACAGCACTGGGTACTTGGGGGTTGTTGGCTTTCAAAAGTAAAGGATAAGGGAAGGTGTGGGGTGGTAAACGCAAAGGATGGCCCATCAGCAGGCAGCCGGCCCTGCCGCCGCCAGGTCAGGGGAGGGAGAGCCCGGAGGACCTGACCTGCAACCTCCGCTGGCAGCCGTGCCCCTCTCTGCATGGCTACAGCAATGATACTCCCTGAGAGGAGGTAGAGGACGATGCTCAACAGATTCAGCCACCAAACCACCTGTGCAGAAATGGGAACGGGCAGATGAGAACACAGCCGCTCTCCACAGGCAGTGCTCCAGGGCCTGAGCCGGGAATGTTTAGGTACTCACTGGGTTGCCAAGCAGATAGACTCGGAAATCTGTGTCATTGACCCCTGAGAAGCGTAGGCCCTGTGGAATAGAGATCACCCTGCTGACCCGGGCCCAGCCCATCCTCGGCCACACCCATTAGGGGGAGGAAGATGGTCACCTTCCACAGACAGGGAGCCTGGACATGAAGCTCAGGCTGTGCAAATTCTACATGAGCTCTCTGGGAAGCAGGGTCAGAATTAGGGCAGAAAACAGAGCCCCGCCTCTGGCCAACCCATCCCAGGAAGCCCCTCGCCCTGCCGCCCTAGCACACCCACCGCCACCTCCACCAGTCTCCCTGGTCTCATTCTTGGCTCCGTTTCCTGGGAGGAGCCCCAGCCTCGGATCCTACCTGATAGTTGATAGGCCAGTGCCAGGGTTTGGACGTGAACTCATTGTCCTTGGGTTTGAGGCCACTGTTCCCCTGCATGAAGGTAGCAAAGAAAAGCTAGTCAAGACAGAGATCTAGAGGGCTGACAGAAATGTGAGGCCCAGGTTTTTCTGATACAGGGCCAAGCGCCGAGCAGAACCTTCTCTCCTTCCCTTCCCTTGCAGGGAAGAATCAGGCAGCCACTGTCTGCCTGCCTACAACAATTGCTTTACTTCTCCCAGACAAGCCTCCATTTCCCATAAAGGGTCCATTCCAACCTTCTACGCTAGGGAAAAAGAAGGGAAAGAGGAATGAGGAAATTGTTCCAACGGGCACAAAATATATACCCATCTGCCAAGCCAAGGACAAGTGTGAAAATGGTGGGAGAGAGGGGATATAAAATGAGGCTTACAGCCGGGCACAGTGGCTCATGCCTGTAATCCCAGCACTTTGGGAGGCCGAGGCGGGTGGATCACCTGAGGTCAGGAGTTCGAGACCAGCCTGGCCAACATGGTAAAACCCCGTCTTTACTAAAAAATACAAAAAATTAGCTGAGCGTAGCGGTGGGTGCCTGTAATCCCAGCCACTTGGGAGGCTGAGGCAGGAGAATCACTTGAACCCGAGAGGTGGAGGTTGCAGTGAGCTGAGATCATGCCATTGCACTCCAACCTAGGCAAAAAGACCAAGACTCAGTCTCAAAATACATAAATAAATAAATAAATAAATAAATAAATAAATAAATAAATAAATAAATAAATAAAAAATAAGGCTTACTTATTTGTTCCCTTCAGGGGCCAATTTCAAACAGAAAAGTGGAAACTCTCATGCGTGCCTAGACTTGGAAGAGGTTACTTTAGCTTAGTGTTTCTCCACCTTTTTTTTCCACTACTGCCCCTCTACCAGGAACCTTTGTAGACAAGTTTCTCCCTAAACACCCTCCACGACATTTTAATACTTTATACTGTACATGTTACTTGTGCTTTATACATAAAAAATTAGGTATTTTGCCCTCCAAGAACATATTTCATCTATTGGGAGAGAAATCAACCCCAATGTATGCTTTGGTGTGAAGGACCCAGACTCAGCCTCCCTAATCCAGCAGCCAAGAACATCTGCTAACCTGTCTCTACAGGGCAAACCAGGTCTTTGCTAAAACAGGAAGGAGTAGGGTCAGGATCTAGGATATTAACCACTAGGACTGGGGTCAGCCTTATCACTGGGACAGACTAAAAAGGCATTTCCCCAGAAGAAGAGTCAGCTGCCATGACGTAGGCTGTAGCTTCTCCACCTCAGCACTCCCGACATTTCAGGCTGGATGAGTCTTTGCTGTGAGGACTGTCCTGTGCATTGCAGGGTGTTTAGCATTCCTGGTCTCCACTCACTGAATGCCCGTAGCACTCCTACCCTCAAACCCCTCAGTTTCCCAGCCAAAAATTTCTCCAGACATGGCCAAAAGTCCCGAGAGGCAAAATCGCCCTCAACTAAGAACTGGTATAGCCTAAGAAAGATCCAGAAAGTTCAGTGGACTGCCACCCAGTGCCTTATGAATCCAGTTCATCAAGGGGTTGGGAATTACAGGCCTCTGCATGGTGGAGAGGTTGTGCCTCCAAGGTCAGCAGTGCATTCGGGGCATCAGACACAAAGGGGACAGCTGCACAGCCCCTGAGTCACTGTGGCCCTTTGAAGGACCTGGGAATGAGGAATGAATCATTCTGGACCCCTGGAGCAGTTGCTGAGGGAAACCAATTCTTTCAAATTGTACAGTTTGGTCCCAAACCCAAGGACTCCAGTCAGAACTGTACCAAGCCAAGGGAATCTTATTCACTACATTAAACTCTGAGAAATCCTGCTCTGTTGCTAAACTAAAAGAGGAAAGAAAAATCTGCAACCATCACAGGCGTATGTACTTGTAAGTTGTTTTCTATGGCTGAAATCTGGATGGGCTCATTCCTGTAACTGCACCAGGCATGGCAGCCTTCTCCTCCAGGTCCCCGGCCACTACTCAGCCAGCAGAAGAGCCCTGCCCCTGCAGTTTCTATAGTCTGGACTCAGTGTTTTCATCTCTCTCTCCTCCCTAACTCTCTGTTGGCTGAATAAGAAAGCTCTCATACTTCCCTTTTCTTCTCTGACTCTACTTCTTAGATAATGAAAGACAAAATGAAACTCCTAGATTTAGTCTTAAAATTTGACCCAGGCCCAGAATGATATTCTGACTGACAGGCACATGTTCAAAAGAGCTATGTCATCAGGCCACAGTGACAGCTACAAGCAGAGAGTCAGAGAGGAAGTGACCCAGAGATGCTTAATGTCAACTCATCACCTCCCAATGTGCAAAAATGACAATATTTGAATTTTAAAATTTAATCTGGTGAAATAAGTCAACTATATTTACTGAGTACTGCTTACATAATCACTTCCAGGGAAGTCCACTTGACAGTGGCTTACCAGGGGAAAAATAACAAGTGCTACACCTCCCTGCAATACTGTGGGTAGAGTGATAATCACATAGCTGGCTTGAGATAGTGATTCTTAAACATTATTCCTGCAGAACACAGGTTTTCCATAAGCCAGAATAAGGGGGTCTTCCACTAAACAGCAGGACTACAGCAGGGGAAAATTTAAGCTAGTGAGTAGAATTTCCTCAATTTAAAGATTTCTTCTCTGAATTTTTCTTAAACCTTTGATGCTACAACTGCTGTCAGCTACTAATGATAGACAGTGCAAACAATGTCTTAGAAAACCTTAAAAAAGAATCAACCATGCCCCGCCTAAGCAGTTTCTGTCCAGGAATATGAGTGGGCTGGTGGCTGGGATTTCATGCTGCATATAAACAACGCACTCAAATTAGCTATCCATCCTAACTGATCCTGATTTCATATGATGGAATCAACTATCAGTATCTCATGATCTTCAACCAAGAGCACTATGATTTTCAGGGGCTCTGCCACTTGGGCAGATTTACAAATCACTTAGAGGTGAAGGAGTGTAGTAGTAACTAGCAGTAACTCTAAAAGCCTACCAGTCTGGCTCTGAGGGCTGGATCTACCTCTTACACTTAGCTGTGTGACCCTGGGCAAGTTCCCTGACCTCTCTGTACCTCAGTTCCCTCTCCTGTAACTGGGAATGATGGCAATCTCCACATGATTGTAATAAGTATCAGATGAGTATAGTGCTTAACATAGTGCCTGGCACATGAGCTGTACAAGCATTCACTGGTATCACCATCGTCACCACCATCCTCATTCTGTGGTGAGGGAAATGCCTTTGAGGATCACGGAAAACCGTAGTAAAGACGCTTTCAAATTCCTCCACAAGGGGGAATGGATCTGTAGCATGGCACTGACTTGTGATCCAAATTCATGGCTGCCCAAAAGCTCTTAGAGACGCTATGAAATGAGAAGGGGACACATACCCGGATCATGACCATGTGGGATTCCAGCAAGATCTCAGGAAAACTGGGCTGCAGCACATCCAGGCTGATGTTTGGCACTAGGGGAAAAAAAGGCAGGAGAAAGCCTTTGTCATACATTCTTTCCTCAGTCTGTCCATGGTGTCCACATTCCCACCAGAATCCAAGTGCAGCCTTGCTGACAAGTTGACAACTGTTGAGGAGACAGAAGAAAGCTTGGCCCAATTCTTGATCATTTACTTAGCTGTATAAAGAACTCATCAGGCATTCTGAGAAATGCAAAGGAAACAGACAACGAGGTTTCACCTGCTTGGTGTTCCAACAGCTCCCAGCACCATTGCTTTTCACTGTGGTACTGGCTCAAATGCTGCTCTCCTATTAGGCATAAGGGACAGCTGCACAGCCCCCGAGTCACTGTGGCCCTTTGAAGGGCCTGGAAATGAGGAATGAATCATTCTGGACGCCTGGAGCAGCTGCTGTCGGGACGGGGACCAAGTCTGTCTCCTCACCAATATGCCCACAGGGCCCCACGTGGTTCCTGGCATACTTGATAAAGAGTTGCTGAATTAGTTGATTGGTGGGTTTGGCTAGATTAGGTGGGAAGAAGAACAAAATGAAGGCACATATAAGCTTGAGGTGGGTAGTTCAGGAAAACAGATGATGAATCCAAATACTTATCGAGTTGAAGCTGACAATGCAGTGGAAATATCAAATTGGAGCTTGGGTGTAGAGATGTGGGGCACAGATCAGGGCTGTGGGAGTCACTTTCTATAAAAGCGTTGGCTGGATATGTGGGGGGTGGGGGAGTGACTCTACACTGAGGCATAAAGGGAAAGTAGCAGCTTGCTCCAAGCCTGGAGGCTGGGGAGGTGCCCATGGTGCAGGGGAGAGAGGAGCCCAGAAGAAGACGAGACAGATGGATCTGCAGATGGCCACTGGCCACTTTAGGGAGAGGAGTTTACGGAGGGAGTGGATGAGAAGGAAAAGGAGTATGCTATGTAGGTACAGACAACTCATAGAAAGAGAGTGTTAACAAGGAACAAACAGCAACAAGTTGAAGGGATGGCAGAGTCTACAAACACTTTTCTAAGATAAGGGTTTCTTATAAATGTTTCCCTCCAGAGCCAGCCCAGAAAGTGACCTAACTCACACTTGGGATTGATATGGTCCTCCACATTCCAGATGGAGTTGAGGGTTTCTTTCAGGTATGGGGTGCAAGTAACTTCCAACTGCTCCCAGCCCCTGTGAAAAGCAGAAGTCGCAGATGTCTCTCAGAAGACCTGAAATTCACCAGAGAGTGAAACTGTCTTCTGCTCTTAAATCCACAGGCTCCTTCTCTTTTCCACCTGGTGGCCATTATTTCTTCATGTTCCGTGTTGAACAACTATCCTAGGACAGTCTAGCATACAGTATTCCCATTTTAGAAATAGACATAGACCCAGAGAGTTATTAGCACCAGCCAGATGTGAAAATGTTGAACTATCAGAACACATAAAACACCGAAGCTCCCCTGGAGTTCTGTGCTCCATAATACACCCGATGCCTACTCTCCCTCCATCTGCCACTAAGAACAAGCAGACAGGAGGCGAACACAGGAAAATGAAAGCTTCTGGCATACTCCTTGTAGAGTGAAAGGAAAATCAGGACCCTCGATTGGGACAGCAAAACCTAGAGACTTACCACTTGGGCAGAACCTTTCCCGAGGAGCCCAGGACACAACCTGTGACCAAATGGATGAAGCGAATTCGACTTCTCAGCACTTTGATCCGGTTTCCAAATTTTCTGTTTACAACCTCAATCCGCCAGAAATCATTTGAGTCCCCTGTTCCATTCTGCCATAAAAGCCAAGAAAAAAATACAAAGAAAGTGAGGGGACTTTCGGGAAAACGTGTCAGAAAGGGAAATGGCCACCTTCAGATGCCACCATGTTATGAAGGTCAAAGACCAAATTGGGCTCAATGATAGAGATGGGCAAGGTTACAAGAAGGCCAAAGAAATACCCTAGGTGATTGGCATTGTCCCAAAACTCACTATTACAACCAAAAAACAGTAGTATGACTCCTGGAACCAGAAGTCCAACTCCTCACTTCATAGAACTAGAGTTCGAGTTCTAAATAGATGTCTTTGCCCTTCAACCAAACTCAAGACATCACTCTGAGCCAACAGAAACAGATCTGGGCCATTTGCATCCATTACCTTGGCCATCTAGGTATTCACTCATCTAAGCCAGAAAGGTCTGGCCTGGGTATTGCACTTTGTAAATTAAGACATGTATGTCTAATTCTTCTCAGAAGATGCCCACAAAGAAGATGAGAATGTTCACAGTCTTGACCTAGCACAATGTGGGAGGAGCAAACAGAAAGAGGGCTGGGAAATCCACCTGAAGGCCAGAATCTGTATACAGTTTTCCATTAGTAGTTTTGGTCTTCAGTTACTCCCACAGCCATAAGTACTCATAGAGCTTTTGCTCTATTAGCTGCATCTCCTTGAGGTAGTAAAATACAAAAGCTATGGATAATATCCCTCTGCAGAACAGGGAAATGATACTTAAAAACAAAGCTAATGAGAATTTGGGATCTGGCAAAAGATAAACATACATGTTCGTCTGGGGCCATATTGTGGGTCCTTGGCTTCTATGTCCAATGTGATTTTAAAAGAGATCCAAATAGTATTCATATTTGACATTTATTAAGTATCAGAACATGTAAATGGCATGGTTATTATGTGAGGAGAGAGGTGAAGACAAACAGACTTCATAGGCTGCTTTTCCCACAGCAGACCTAGCCAAAAAGCACCCAAATGTTAAGAGAGTCCCTGTGCAGCCTCTTATCCTCAGGAACATTCCAGAATTCTGGGGAGGAGATATCCCACCACACAGCCCTGGGCCAAGGCCCATAACTTTTTACATCCTGCTCACACCCCCGCTGCTTACTTACTATGCCATAGCCGGTGACCTGATAGTGCTTCCGGGTCAGGGGGGCCTCATGATAGTGACTGTGCAAGTTCCGAGAAGTTCTAGAAGTTAGAAAAGAGAAGTGTCATTATCCTATAGAAAGATGATGTGCAACATTTCTTATTTTACCAAGGATGTTCAGAGTCAACTGTCAGGATAAGAAAAATTAGAATCTGAACTATTAAATCCAACATATCAGGAACTTGTTTCGTATTTACTCACAGGAAATATCCTGAGAACTGGAGAAGAGATGAGCCCAAACCAGGAGAGACAGATGGTAAGAGCACTGGACGGCATGCCAAGAAAGGGGCTAACTTTAGGTGCTGGCAGGGAGGTGGGGGGCGACTTTCACACATTTAGTAGCTTTGAAGCACTTAGCTTGCCTGACTTAGGAGGCAGGTTTGAGGAGAGGAAAAATTAAAACTTGTAATCTGCATGGCCTGAGCTAGATAACCTCCTCACTGCCACTTACTCTTTCTGCTCCCATCGCCAGATTTTTTAAGTGGACATCTGTGGAGGATGAGAGGGGTTTAATTTAGCTTTTATTTATTTAGTTTTATATAACAACTCTCCCTTTTATCTGGAATGAGTAATAAATGTTCATTATAAAATTTCTGAAAATTTGCAAAAGTAAAATTTAATTACAATAAATTTTTATTAATGACAAAATGAAATTTATTTAATAATAAAATAAAAATTTTAAGTATTCAAAATCCAGCTGACTCAAAAAAAAAAAAAAAAATGGCTGATTGCTTCTCTCTATGTGTGTGTGTGTTGTGTGTATATATATATATATATATACACATATACACACACACACACACGCACACACGCACGCACGCACCCCCACACCCCTGATTTTTTAAAATTTGTATCCGATAATTCCAGTCTATGAAATGTTTACGGGGCTGCTCCTGCTGTCTGCCGTTTCAGCTTGTTCACGCACACAGTGCCCTATTTCCTTGTGTGCTTTGTTACTTTTGGGTGTGTACTATTGTCACTAAAAAACTATGGGAACGAATGACAACGTCTTTCCCCAAAGAGGGCTTACATTTGCTTTTAGCCATGCACCTAGGAGACATGACCGATCTAGGATCATGTTCATTTAAATTCATGGCTTGGAGATTCTGAGATCACCCAGGTGACATGAATTTGAGCTCCAAATTTATGTGAAGATCAAATGGTAGTTCCAACTTCTCAGGAACTCAGGACAGTTCACCACCCAACCCCAACACTTAGCTGGGTCCTAAAGTAACTTTTCCTGGGCATAGGTGGATAAGGCAGATTTACCCTTACCCCAAGCCTTTGGGGGTTCCAAATATGGGGAAGGATGACTTAATAAATTTACCACTTTGGGTGAGCCTAGGTTTGACTTTAAAACCTCTTCTCTCAAGAGGCAGCCAAAAGTCAAGATTGTGGGATCAAAGCAAAAGTGGCTTCAGTGTCTCACTTATTTCTCTGGATTCCTCATTTCACTTAGGCTTTGGCCTGCTAACTCTTTAATATCTTGTCAGCCTCTTTATGCTCTTAATTATTCCAGCATTTTTAGTCATTTTCAGTGAGAACACTGGTTAAATAAGCTAGCTTGCCATATTCTCAGAAACAGACTCCTACGTCTTTCTAAAGGCAGCCACTTAAGAAGAAGCTTTGGGAGCCGGGTGTGATGGCTCATGCCTGTAATAGCAACCATTTGGGAGGCCGAAGCGGGAGGATCGCTTGAGCCCAGGACTCTGAGGCCAGCCTGGGTAACATAGTGAGACTTTGTCTAAAAAAAAAAGCAGCAGCAGCTTTGGGCAACTCAAATTTTCCTCTAGGAAATGGGAAACTGAAAGGTCCCAGGAAGGCAGGCAAAGGCTGGCCTGCAATTTCATCACCTTCATAACATGCTTCTCCTATTCTCTCACTGCAGCCTTGCTCCATTGACCAGAGCCTCATCGAAATCTAACTTCTGTTTACTTCTTAAAATAACTCCCTCCCCTTGGTGCTCATACCATTTATTTATCCAAACTGCAAATTGACTTACTCTTTGTGTTCTAGTCGAATAATGTCTCCATGTCTTACAAACTCCACTGGGAAGGAAGGGTCTAGGGGATCTGCCAAAAAGAAACAAGCATTGATATCCAAAATCACTCACCAGGCTAGTATTAACCCAGGGCCTACTGGTAAATGGTTACAGTACCATGTGGTATCTGCTAGAGGTACTAACCAGGTACTCTGAGACCAAAGAGGAAGGACCCCAGCCAGGTGCAGTGGCTCACGCCTGTAATCCCAATACTTTGGGAGGCCGAGGCGGGTGGATCACAAGGTCAGGAGATTGCGACCATCCTGGCTAACATGGTGAAACCCCACCTCTACTAAAAATACAAAAAATTAGCCGGGCGTGGTGGCGGGTGCCTGTAGTCCCACCACTTGGGAGGCTGAGGCAGGAGAATGGCCTGAACCCGGGAGGCGGAGCTTGCAGTGAGCCGAGACTGCACCACTGCACTCCAGCCTGGGCAACAGAGCAAGACTCCGTCTCAAAAAAAAAAAAAAAAGGAAGGACCCCTAAATTGCCTCAGGGGATTAGAGAAGGGTGTCCCAGAGATAATGTTTGAAAAGACTCTTAAAGGAAAGGGAGAATTTTGTCAGGTGAACAAGCGAGGGAAAGGCACTAGAAGTGTGAAAGACAAAAATTTCTGGCCACGCACAGTGGCTCATGCCTGTAATCCTAGCCCTTTGGGAGACTGAGGCGGGCAGAACACCTGAGGCCAGGAATTCAAGACAAGCCTGGCCAACATGGTGAAACCCCATCTCTTCTAAAAATACAAAAAACAGCTGGGCGTGGTGGTGCACGCCTGTAGTCCCAGCTACTTGAGAGGCTAAGGCAGGAGAATCGCTTGAACTCAGGAGGCGGAGGTTGCAGTGAGCCGAGATTGCGCCACTGCATTCCAGCCTGGGCGACAGAGCAAGACTCTGTCTTCAAAAAGAAGAAGAAGAAGAAGAAGAAGAAGAAGAAGAAGAAAAACTCCTTCAATGAATAGCAAATGGGTTTCATACTGTAAGGGTGGGTGGGGTGGAGGAGAGTGGGAACAGATGAGGCTATGAATGAGTGTGGCCAGACTGCATATTCCAAGATGGAATGTGGCCTTTACCCAATAAGGCACTGAAGCCCCCAGTGGAGCTTAAGCTGGGAAACTAAATAATGAGACTTTAGTAGTAATAATAGCCTTCTAAACAATAATTCCATACAAATGACCACTTGCCCAACTGTCGTCAAAATCAAATAAACCCTGATAATTTTGCCAGTATCTTGTCTGTGGCAATAAACTTGCTAAATGTGAGGTGAAGAGTGATGAAATGATTAAAGGACTACTTCTGTATCATCTTAAAGTCAAGACCAATCAGAATCTAGACAGGTGATGACATGGAAAAGGAGCTGGCAGTAATCATAGCAACACAGAATGGATCCTTGCAAATTTCTGTCCTAAACAGTGAGATACCAACACACTATAAATAGATCAAGGTCAGGAAAGATAAATTTGCCAGTGCAAATCACTGGCTCTCCAGAGAATCAGAGAACTCAACTGCAGAGATGCCCATTTCCATGCTGCCTGTTAGGGTCTCTTAAAAGCATTAATTAGCAAGATGACAAATCAAATAAGTCAATAGGGAGGGAGGTTTTATTTCATATGCATTTGGTGGGGAGGGGCATTTATAGCCTTCAAGAACAACAAAGACCCTAGTCTATAAAGCTCCCACAAAATCCTTAATCACTTCGATGAAATGCAACCATCTTAACTCGGAAGTCACAATGGAATAACAGACTAGGAATGTTCAAAGACTTGGTTCATGACCACACAACAGAAGTAACACTGGTCTTCCCTTGTAACTCCCCACTGTGACAGAACACTCACGTTTGGCCTGCTGAATCAATCAATATCCATTATAAAGGTATAGAAACAGACTCTGCCCAATGGTGTCATAATTTATCCTACTAAGGAGCAGAATGCAGAAAGTGGTTGTATACGCCACATTTCTAGCCTACACGGCAATAAGAGGAGGTGGATTTAGGTGAGCAGCTGCCCATTTCTCCACAAAGGCCCAGGAGCAGCTGAGCTGGGACAGGCTAAGCCAGGTGGGATTTGCTGAGGAGTCACAGAGATACCTGTGGCACAGGACTGTCAGCAGAGATGACAGGCTCGGAAGGTGAGTGCAAGATGCCCTCTGTTCTCTTAGGTGCAGCAGAGGCACAGCCTGCAGGTAGCTAGCTGTCTGACCAAAGAAAGGAAGATCTGGCTCTACCTCTTGCTCTTGTCATAAAGCCCTGAGAGCCTGATAGGTGTGCTTCAGAGCGACTTCACCCAGGCCAGTTAGGAGCAGATCAGCAGGCATCGAGTCACATCTCAGGAATTAGCCTAGACAAATTCCAGTCACAGGACTAGTAGCCCCTCAGATCAACTGACTGACTCAGGCCAGGGCTGAGCAGTGGGCGGGATTCTATCTTATCAAGACAACTTGAGCCGCACCACATGCTAAAGTGTGCAATGTTTGGTGTGCTCTATGTCAGAAATAACAGCAGCAGCCAGGTGCCCTCAGCTGGGGCCACTCACCAGCCCCCAGTGGCATGCTCAAGTAACCTCTACTTGGATTAAATCTGGGCTCTGCTATCTGTCTTCAAAATGACAGCCCTAAGAGCAAGTTCTTACCTGTTTTGCTCAATGCTTATCCCCTATGCCAACAACAGTGCTTGGAACACAGTAGGTGCTTAATAAATAATAATTGAAAGGATATCTGAGATAAGTAAAGGTGTCAAAGATGCTTAGCAAAGCCCATCTCAGGATCATTCTTTTGCAGGCATGAGAAATCTTAAGGAGGGCTCAGAGGGAGTAACAGCACAAGAAGCATCAGTCTCTGACCACATTACCTGAGTTTGTGTTATGTTTCTTGATAATCCACAGGTTGTTGTAGTCCTTGTGCAAATAGGTGGTGACCTGGGTGGGGGGTGGAGGTGGATGGAAGAGGAGGCAGGAGGGAGAATACCATCACTATCAGCACAGCTGGCCAAGGACAATCAACATCAAACCAACATTGCTTAAGACAATTTCAGAATCCCCAGCCACCAACCTGAGGGGCCATGTTTCCCAGTGGGGCTCATATGTAGCACTGGTGAGTGACATTCTCTCCTTCCTTCTGCATTTAGAGGCTTTGTCCCACAAGAGCCTTTTTGTCTCTTTGTATCTTTCTGCATCTTGTCCTAAAAGTTCTATCCAGCCTTCTAGAAGGAGGAACCATGAGGCCTTATATAACCGACTCCAGCACAAAAACATAATGAGGATTTAAGTGCATTTTCAAAGTAATTAAGGCCGGGCGTGGTGGCTCATGCCTGTAATCCCAGCACTTTGGGAAGCCAGGGTGGGCAGATCACCTAAGGTCAGCAGTTTGAGATCAGCCTGGCCAACATGGTGAAACCCCGTCTTTACTAAAAATGGAAAATTAGCCAGGCATGGTACGCGCCTGTAATCCCAACTACTTGGGAGGCTAAGGCAAGAGAATCGCTTGAACCCAGGAGGCGGAGGTTGCAGTGAGCCGAGATCATGCCACTGCACTATACCTGGGCAACAGAGCAAGACTCCATCTTGAAAAAAAAAAGTAATTAAGATCATGCCTCAAACTTTCTAAATGAAAAATTCATGCTATTATATTTGCTATAATGTGGCCAAATGAAACTAAAAAGCTCCATAGATATCCTGTCCTAGAATTTAACTCACATTTTATACAAAACATCTGGAAACAGTATGACTGTCTAGTAATAGAAAAATAGTTAACATGATAGTATGTCCTGGGATAGAATATTATACAGCCATAAAAAATGTTTCAGAGCATTTTTTTAGCAACATCGGAAAAGGCTCATGAAATGCTGATGCTGAAAATGGCTACCATTTATTACCAGGCACTGTTCTAAGCATTGGGCAAGTCTTATCTCATTTAACCATTATTACAGCTCTATGCCGTAGGTACTATGGTTATCCCCACATTACTTACAAGGAAACTGAAGTTAAGTAATTTGCTCAAGGTCACACAGCTTATGAGTTGGGGAGATGGAATTCAAACCAAGGCCACTAAATAAATGCTCCCAGGATAGAGACTATATAAATCCAATTATGCCAATTATGTAGGCAAGTAGAGAACTCTTACAAATGAGTTTGTATAACCCCAATTGGATAAAATATGACCAATTTATAGTCATATGCCACATAAAGACATTTTGGTCAACAAACTGCATATATGATGGTTGTCCCATAAGATTATAATACCATATTTTTACTATACTATTCCCATGTTTAGATATGTTTAAGTTAATACAAATACTTACCATTGTGTTCCACTGTGTTCCAACTGCCTGCAGTGTTCAGTACAGTAACATGCTATACAGATTTGTAGTCTAGGAGCAATCAGCTATACCATGTAGCTTAGGTGTGTGGTAGGCTGGACCACCTAGGTTTGTGTAAGTACATACTATGATGTTCACCCAACGATCAAATCACCTAATGACCAATTTCTCAGAAGGTATCCCCCTGATGCATCACTGTACTTACAAAGAGATTTAGAATTAGCATTTAGGGGAAAAATTATTTTGCTTGCATTATGGCTGCTTCTTTTGAGTGGTACTTGCTTTGTTCCTCAGAAAAAAAAAAAATTAGGGATAATGATATTAAGAATATTCAAGAAGCTAAAAAGTTTTGGTGCTCATAAAGAAATTAAAATGAAGTCTACATTCCTGAGAAAAAGCTCGATATCGTCCATCCAGCCTGGATTTGCTCAAGGAAGTTAAGGTTCTATGATGCTCATGTGTGTAGTCTGTGTAGATGTGTGGTAGGAGAGCGGTCTTTGTGTGTCGGTTTTACAAGAGCAATTATGATTAAAATTCCTACAAGAAAAATTATTTATTTATCATGAGTACAGTCCATGGCCCCTTTTCCCATTGAAATGTTTGTTTTGACAATGGAGATTTTTATACCATGAGATTTCCTAAGAACACAGGTATCCAATTATAGCAGAATGTTGTATGTTAAAACATTCAGATAAACACTTAATCTTCTGGGATTACATGTAGCTTTTGTTTTCTTTTTTATACTTTTCTATATTTTCCAATTTTATAAATGCTATGCTTTAAAAACATTCTAAAACAGAGACCTAGACATGTTAACAAGACATTAAACTGCACAGCAGGAAGGGCCACTGGAGATTATTTAGTCCAATCCCCTCAATTTACAGATGAGGAAACAAGACGAAAGGCTAAGTGATCTGGCCAATGACAAAGCCAGACACCTTCATCCCTTGGCCCAATGCACTTTCCCTATACCACCATCACGTTTCACACCTCCACACATGGGCTCTAAGTACATAATACTAGCTTAACAGAGGCTTTAAGAGATTGGCCTTTCTCTCCCTTTGCACAGTGTAGATGTTCTGGTCACCATGTCTGTAACTGTAGTGTCTTCTACATGACACCTGCAGCAATTTATCACCACATGAGAACACAGAACAGCTAGTTGTCTCTGCCCTGGGTGTACATGACTTAGAATAATCTGGACAGCTTAAAACCAGACCAAAAATGCATAATGCATGGGTCTCATCCTAGATCAATTAAATCATAATCTCTGCAGTGGAGTGCAGAATTTTTAAAAATCTCTCCGTTGATTCTAAGTGCAGCCAGGGCTGAAAACCACTGGGCCAGACATGAATGGAGAACTAAGGATAGGAAACTGACACTAAAATCCAATATCCTGTAATATGGTTTGGCTCTATGTCCCCACCCAATTCTCATCTTGTGGCCGCCTAATTCCCACGTGTTGTGGGAGGGACCCGGTGGCAGATGATTGAGTCACGAGGCGAGGTCTTTCCCATGCTGTTCTTGTGATAGTGAATGGTTCTCACAAGATCTGATGGGCTTTTTTTATTTTTTTTGAGATGGAGTCTCACTCTTTTGCCTGGGCTGGAGTGCAGTGGCGCAATCTCAGCTCACTGCAACCTCTGCCTCCCCAGTTCAAGTGATTCTCCTGCCTCAGTCTCCTGAGTAGCTGGGATTACTGGTGCGTGCCATCAAGCCCGAGTAATTTTTTTGTATTTTTAGTAGAGATAGGGTTTCACCATGTTGGCCAGGCTGGTCTCAAACTCCTGACCTAAAGTGATCCGCCCACCTCGGCATAAGCCACCGCACCTGGCCAGAGATCTGATGGTTTTTAAAATCGTTTTTAAAATGGGATTTTCTCTGCACAAGCTCTCTCTTTGCCTGCCGCCATCCACATAAGATGTGACTTGCTCCTCCTTGCCTTCCGCCAGGGTTGTGAGGCCTCCCCAGCCATGTGGAACTGTAAGTCCAATTAAACCTCTTTCTTTTGTAAATTGCCCAGTCTCGGGTATGTCTTTATCAGCAGCATGAAATTGCACTAATACACACTGAGTCACTTTCTAGCAACTAAAAGGGAAATAAAAATAAAGCATTTGGAGAGACACAACTTTTTGCAAAGAACAAATCTTTGCAAAGTAAAGATTCCATGCTTTTTGCCTCTGTTCACTGTCCTTGGTCATAATTATTGCCTCCAAACTGGTTCCTTGTGAGCTATCACATTTCCACTAAAGTTACCTTTCTAAACTAGAGGTCTAATCATAATCATAATAATTTTGATTGCCTCCCTAATGTCTGTGGAGCAAAGTCAAATCTACTATAACACAGGCCTCTCCCCAATATGGCCCCACCAACCTCTTCAGCAGCCTGCTTCTCCCTCTCAGGCACCATCCACTGCAGCCACACAAACACTCCTTAACATGGACACAGCATCATTCACTCATTCAGATGATACTCACATGGCTAATCTTTCATAAGCACTTCACATTGTTATCTCATTTAATCCTCACAACTGCCCTTTGATGGAGAGAGGTACTACTCATTTTCCCCAACTTAAAGAAGAGGATACAGGCTGGGCGCGGTGGCTCATGCCTGTAATCCCAGCACTTTGGGAGGCCGAGGCAGGTGGATCACGAGGTCAGAAGATCGAGACCATCCTGGCTAACAGGGTGAAACCCCATCTCTACTAAAAATACAAAAAATTAGCTGGGCGTGGTGGCGGGCACCTGTAGTCACAGCTGCTCGGGAGGCTGAGGCAGGAGAATGGCATGAACCCAGGAGGTGGAGTTTGCAGTGAGCCACGATCACGCCACTGCACTCCAGCCTGGGCGACAGAGTGAGACTCCATCTCAAAAAAAAAAGAAGGAGAATACTGAAGCACAAGAAGATGAACTTGTCCAAAGTGACACTCTATATGAAAGCAGGCTTCACACCCAGATCATCTAGTCTGGTTCCCAGGTCTGTGTTCATAAATACCACACTTTACTCATCACCCATCCCATAGCAGGCACCAGGCTAGGCAATTGAGCCTTCCAGGAGCTAGCAAGCAAGTACCAAAGAGACGGCAGGAAGTAAGCACGCATAGTTCCATATGAGAAGGTTTACCACGTAGGCATGTGGAAGGTGCCACCATGGAGAGATGGGACATCGTTGTCACTGAAGAACACCTATGCTGATGCCTAGAGAAGCTGGAGTTAGCCAGAGAAAAGAGAAGGGTGCAGGGCTAGGAAGAATGTTTCAAGCGGGGGGAACAGGATGAGCAAAGGACAGGAGACAAGAGAGTGAACTGTCATGGCGAACAGCGTTGCTGCCGTACAAGTGCGGAAAAGGCTCACTGACCTGCTGCTGACGGGCACCAATGCCTTCGGGGTAGAGGTGCCTGTGGGAGTGCAGATAGCCGATGGCCATCCGGAGGTTCTTCACAGTGATCACAGAGCCGTAGGCCAGGTCTGGGAGGAAGGGAGACAGCAGAGGGGTGAGCTGGCACAGTGCTAGAGGCTGCCCCTGCCTAAGAGGAGCCTCGGAAGCCACAGGACTCACTAACCCTCTGCGAGACTCCCCTGGGCCCCAGACCGAAGCCCAGCTGCCTTCTCACTCCCATGGAGCCGACTCAAGACAGAGTTCATCACAGGGCCCACTTACTCCCCTCCCTCCTGAGGGCTTCAGAAGAAGCTGGTGTTAACACTGTCATTATCAAAGCACTATGTGTAACAGCAAAAGATGAAAAACAACTTGTCCTTCTCAAGGTCTCCACATGGATTCAATGGAATAAAGAAGGAAGAAGCATTTTCTGTCTTCGCCTGGAATGTTCTCCAAGATACAGCATTTTGACAAACCGCTTTTTTCACTCTACATTCTTTCGTGCCTTTTGAATCTAGTACCATATGAAATAACTGTTCAATTGTGTTTTGTTTTACTCTGAATTAAAAAAACAAAAACACAGAAAACCACTTCCCAAGAGCATCCCCTCCTCCTATAGCCCTGAGTTCTTGAGAAGCCTCTTTGCCTTAATACTGTCCCTCTTCCCTCTTCCAATCTGCTGGAATGACCTGCTCCTGTTTTTCTTTCTTCATTCAGTGGACCAGAAGAATTACACACTGGATCCAAAGGTGGAGGAGGCCTGCCTGTGGCCCAGGAAGAGCCCTGTCTACAAGGAAGATGGCTTCACACACTGACAAGTATAGGACAGTGGGCAAGTGCCCCACAAAGGCGTGACAATGTGTGACACAGTGGGAGTGGTGGGAACTCGGAACAGGACAAATTCTCTCCCAGGGAGTAAAGAGAGGATGACTTGATCAAAGAGATGACAGCTGAGCTAGGCCTTTAAATAATGAGCAGGAATTTGCTAAACTCCACAGTTGTGTTCTTCTGAGTTCTCAGGCAGGCCAACCTCAGCAGCCCTGCACATGGCTGACCATCTTTATTTCTTGAAATGCTCTGTTCCCGCTTCTCGACCGCACACTCTCTCAAGGGCTGCTCCTCCACAGTCTCCTCTCCTAATTCCTCCTCCTCTTTCATTCCCCAGTGATCTGACCTCAGCCCTATTCTTTTCCTCTTTCTACAGTTTCCTTACAAATCACAGCTACTGTCACAGCATCAATTACCATTTTACTTGTCTGATTCCTCCTTTGAAAGCATCAGCCCCAAATCCCACTGGCCCCATGGCAACAATTTCCCCAAGCAGCTCACTATCAACCCCTCTACTGTGGAATTCAGTATCTGCCCTTCCAACCCAACTTCTTCTCCTGCTTCCCTATTTCTCATTCTTCCCAGTCTGGGAGAGTCTGCTGCATTTTAGGCACTGTGCAAAGTCCTGGAAAGACTAAAATGAGTAAGATGCAGTCTCCGCCTCCAGGAAGCAATCACCTGCACTCAAGTCCTTAGTGACATCTTTCTTCCTTTCTTGCTGTGTCCAGATCTCCCTTGTATATGCCCATCTGCCTTATCCTGTGGCTGCCCCACCATACCCAGCTCAGGTTCCTGCAATAGCTTCCCAGAGGGCTTCTCTTGCCTACAGTTCTGTCCCTTCCCCACTCAGCCTTGACTCTCCCACCCATGTCATCTCCCTACAGCACAGCCTTCCTGGCCTCCTGGCTGCTCAAAGACCTCCACTAGGTCTGTTTGAGGAAGTCAAATACCTCATCCAGACACCTCAAACCCTCAAAGTCTGGGCCCAACCTAACTTGCACATTTATCTTCCAGTAGTCTTCTGCATATAACCTGTGCCTCGAGTTTTACTCTGTCCTCAGCTTTGATCATGTCATCCCTCCTGCCTGAGATGCCCTCTCCTCTATCTGTTGAAAGCCACACATCCTTCCAGGGCCCGACTCCAAGGCAACCCACATCATGTACCTCTGATGCCCTTAACCGCCCAGCAGCCATGCTCCTTCACGCCTGTCAATCCCCAGAGCTGTGCTCCCTCTTAATGTACTTAACGCCTCTGGCCACACCGTGTGGAGCTCCTCTACACCAGGCTGCCTCTCTGGAGGGTGAGCACGTGCTCCACTACCATCTGTCATAGATGAATGGATGCGACACTCAGAAAGTGGTGCGGGAAACTGACAACTGGCTCTGAAGGGCCTGGTGCTGTCACCATATTCTCTCTGAGTGACCTTCCCACAGAGCTGACTTGGAGAGCCACCAAGGAGAAGTCATTCTTTAGGGTCAGAGAGCTTGCTGCTCAGGATGTCTTCCTCTCCTCTGTCCTGATTCACTCTCGAGTATTTTTACCAGATCTATCTGGGTCTTTCTCCCCCCATGCCATCACAGGCTAAAATAACACAAGCCATCATATTTGTCTTTTCCAGTTCGACTCCCAGGAAGCCCCTCTGCCTTCTACCTTTGTAAAGGCCCAGAGACACTCACGTTCAGGGATGGAAGCATTGTGCAGGTTGTTCCCTGAAAGCCGGGCCTGGAAGGCAGAACTGAAGAAACCGTCACCAGGGCCACTGTGGGGAGAGGAAGAGCAGAAGAGAGCCAAGTTAAAGGAGTGAAAATGTGATTTCCCAGGAGTGCTGGGAAGAGCTCCGCTCAGTTAGTTTAAGGGAAGTAGAATCAGATCATGGGACAGAAGTGGGTGACGGAGTTGGAGAAATTGGGGTCCAAATCCCAACTCAGCCACTTACTAGCTGTGTGACCTTGGGCAAGATAACCTTGTTTAGCCTTAGTTCCTCATTTATAAACTAGAGATTTAAAGAAACCAAGAGAAGTCGCAAGTGATTGTGATTAAATGAGATACTGTATACAAAACGCGGAACACAGTTCCTGATTCTCAGTAGCTACTCATTAAGTGGGAGCTGTTGCTGCCGGAGTTATTGTTATTGTTACCCTCACTCCTACTACTGCACATCTTACTGTGGCCTATCCCTGCTAAGTACAGGGGACTCTGTTTAGAGATAAAGGACAATTTGGCTATAAGGAAAATAGCTTCTTCCTTCAGGTTAGGGTGCTGGCCTTTCTGAGCCCTTAGCATATACCCAAAGGATAGAACATAGCGGGAAAGAAACAGGAAAAAGCCCCTGGGGTCCGCCTCCTATCATTTTAACCACAGACCCAGAAAATCACCCGGCCCCTCCACAGGCTTAGGAGCAAAAGGAAAACCAGACGCAAGATGCTGCAAAGGCTCTGTCTGTACCTTTTACTTAGCACCATGAAGTGAACGGCAAAGGTGGCTGTGTAGAGAGCCAGGGGCAGCACTATGAGGCACAGGACACGAGCAGTCAGGTGTTTTCCCATAGTCACCTGCAAACAGAGGCCAGCGTGGGGTGCTAGGCATGTGAGACCTCTTTATTCCCTAGGCACTGTGCATGCATTATATATAGCTTTTAATATGTAGTCATAATCATAAAAAATGGCCAAGAGGAGAGAAGAATATGTGGAAACCCTAAGCCTTTCTGTAACACCCACCACCCAAGCACTACACAAGATAAACATGGGCCAGCCCTCTGCTATCTCTCCAGGCTCTACACCCAAGACTCCAGGATGTCACTGTGCCAAGGACAAGGCACTGCCTGCATCTGCAACATAGCTGCTCATCAGTCCCCTCCATGTTCCAGGGACACTAACCTCCTTGAACTTTCCCAGTGCTTCCTCTACTGTCCCAGCCCAACCCATCACATGACTAACGGCTCCTTATCTTAACTTCAGGGCTTCCTCTCAGAGGCCTTCCTGGATTGCCTGGGACTGGCTGAGTGCCCTTTTCTGTGCTCTCCCGGCACTCCTGGCTGACTGTAACTGCCTGCTTCCTTATTTCTCTCTCTCCATTGACCACAGAGGGTGGGGACCATCTTGTATTCATCTGTATATTCCATCACCTCACACACAGTGGATGGTCTTTACATCTTTTCTGAATGAATGAATGAATGAATGAATGAATAAACTTGTTAGGAGCTGGTTCAGAGGTGATGGAGCAGCACCACAGCAGAGTGATGGCCTGGGGCCAACCGAACCCGGGCGTGACTCCTAGATACACCTCTCACTCCCTGATGGCTTGGGGAAGTCACTACCTCTGTAGGTTTTGATTTCCTCGTTTGAAAACCAGGGTAGTAACTCCCCACCTCATAGGACTATTATGAGGGGTAAATGAGATAATGGAGGTAATGCATTTTGCATAGTGCCTGGCACAGAATCAGCCCTTAATAAATAATAAACTGTAAAGGCCCTTACTGGCCTCCAAATATGGAGACTGTGGGCCAGGAAATGAAAATTGTGAGTTCAGGCCAGGCTCGGTGGCTCATGCCTGTAATCCCCACACTTTGGGAGGCCAAGGTGGACGCATCACTTGAAGTCAGGAGTTTGAGAATAACCTGGCCAACAAGGCAGAACCCTATCTCTACTGAAACTACAAAAATTAGCTGGGCATGGTGGTATGTGCCTGTAATCCCAGCTACTTGGGAGGCTGAGACAAGAGAATTACTTGTACCCAGGAGGCGGAGGTTGCAGTGAGCCAAGATCGGCCCACTGCACTCCAGCCTGGGTAACAGAGCGAAACTCCATCTCAAAAAAAAAAAAAAAAGGACAGACAGACATTATAAAACAAATACAAAAAGACACTTCCAAGAATGTTAATCCATCCTCTCCCTTGAACCCTATCCAGTCCTCAGCCGGGCCCACTCCCTGATGTCCTGCTGTCTGCGGAGGGTGGGGGGGTCCAGCCCACCTGGGACCCAGAACACAGCTACTCTGCCACCTGCAGCAGAGACAGAGAAGGCCACCGGCTCCTACTTAGCAACATCAGGGAGCAAAAACATTTCCACAGCAAACACTTGGGTGCTCACCAATGAAAGACTGAGGTCTCCGAACAGGTACCAAAGGTCTGCAATGGTGTTCAGCCCCACTTGAAGGATGATAAAGAGGCCAACAAACTTGACCCCTAAAGCACCAGCAAGACTAACGCCAGTCAGGCTGAGCCAGAACCACCAGGGGGCAGAGAAGGGCCTGAAAATCAACAAGACGGAGTTCAATTTGGCAGCTGGAACCAAAGCCAAACGCAAGCGCAGCAGGGGACAGAGCAGTTCTCAGACTTGGAGCGGCTGTGCTGTGCCCTGTCTCGGGGGCTCTTAGCCTCAAGGGACCATGGCGTGGCTCCATGGAGGAGGCGGCTATTAAACCCCTGGAACGGCAGGCAAAGTACAGTCTGAGTGCGCAGGGTATTTTTCTGGGGAGAGTGTCCTTAGTGCTCCTGGCTAAGTACAGGGCTCAGGGTAAGCGGGGGATCCTTCTTCATGAATGACCAGTCAGGCAGGAGTAAAAGGAGAATCCTTAGGTGCCCCTGGACTCAGGCAGTCCTCTCCTTTGTGTCATCTCTGCCCCTGTCGAAGGCAGCATTTACCGAGTGCTTACTATGTATGTGTCAGGCACCATTCCAAGTACGATGCATATATTAACTCTTCTAGCCGTCACTACAGCACACAGAGGATCCTGTCACTAGGTCCTCTTTTTGCACAGGAGGAAATCGAGATACAGAGAGGTGGAGTAATACAGCTAGCAGGCAGTGGGGCAGTTTTAACCCAGGCAATTGGGTCAAGGTTAGTGCTCTTAACCATTTTGCTATTCGTATAGCACCTAGTACTCTACACTGTGATTCTCTGGCTCTCTGGCTGCCTCCTCTGCCAGAGTGAATATTCCTTAACAGCCAAGCCCAACAGAGCTCAGTACCTCCAGCTACCAGCATAGTACCTGGTACACAGTATGTACTCAAGAAATGGTAGATGGAAGTGGATGTGGCATAAGTACAACAACCAAAGCCAGAGTGGGCTGAGTCACTGATCAGGTTTGATTAGCACGATGCAGCTTAATGGGCCTGGCTATACAAAGTTAACTTCCAGAAAAGCCTACGAGGGCCAACTCTTCTGGTTTGAATAGAATGAATGACTTATTCTACTTTTTCAGAAGTAGAAGGATGATCTGGAAAAGACTATTCTGGAAGTAGACCGGACCCTCCAAGTCAGCTTTAGAACTGACCAGGACCTGGAAGGATCCTCTTGGCTGGTATGGGCCATTCAAGCCAACCTTTACATACGCTATTCCCATCATTAGGTCAGGACTGGATGCAACCACTGACGGCAGGGAGACAGTTTCCAGGCAGCATCTACCCTGGTGCCCTCCCTTCCAGGACAGCGTATGTGAAGGACAGCCCTGTCCCGGGATTTCCTAACCAGCACTGGTTACAGGAGGTGGGTGGGGAAAGCATTAGGACCCCTCCAAGATATCCCAAAACTCCTACCCAACTATACTCCATTGTAAACACGATAATAATAATACGCTTGAAAAGGACAACTGATATTTTCTCAGTCTTGAATATGGCAAAAATAAAATCATCTGTAGAAAACTTTTTAAAATCTATTTTATGATCTAAAATGGACAATCTAAGTTAAAAAAACAAACAAACAAAAAGTATGCTTGCCTTAAACTCAGCTTCAAGACAAGTCTCTGGGCACCCGCTCTGGCCCTGGCCATTACAGAAATTTTGGAGCTGCCACAGCTTCTGACCCTCCCTTCCCGGGGATAGAGTTTCTGACCTGTCGGCGCAGGAGTTGTACTTGACCATGCTCAGCATGGCAGCCATGATGAAGAACATCAGGATGGGGTCAAGGAGGATGTACTGGGACAGAGTGAGGCATCCCGTGTCTGAAAAACACGAGCTCACTGGTGAAAAAGCAAGGTAAGAGAAGGGCCCCCTGAAAACCAAACACCCCAGCAGTAGGAAACAGTTCCTCTTGCCACTTAATTGAGTGTAAGCGCTTGTGCAGTCAGGACTAGAGTCAACACTGAGTCATCAGGGAGGTGGAAGGCCACAGCTCTGGGAGACATCAAAGCCCAATGACAAGAAGCAGTAACTCACACTGCCTCTAGGCCCTCAACCCAAGAGAGGATCATGTCATTCACTCCCTCAGACCAACCCTGAGATGAGGGGTCTTCCTCATTTCCACCATCAAAAAGGGAGTCCTGCCACTCTGCTCATGTAACCGCAAACTATCTACACCTATGATAGAATCTTATCATTTTACATGAAGTCTCTCTTGGAGGTCGATTCTCCAGACAGATGGCAGAGTGATCTTCTTTTTTAACTTAAATCCTTAAATCTCATTATATCATGCCCCTGCTTAAACCCTCGAATGTCTTCCAACCTCACTCAAAGTAAAAAGTTCTCATGACAACTGCCAGAGTCTGTGCGGTCTCCCTAGCCATCCAACCTCATCTCCCAACACCCTCTGCCTCACTCACTCTGCCCTCGCCATGCCAGCCTTCTTACTGGATTTGAACCCACAGAGCTCCACACCGGAACTACAGTACATGCACCTCCCCCTGCCTGAATGCTCTTCCCTCAGATCTCTGCAGGGCCTGATCCTTTGTCTCACTCAGGTCTCCGCTCAAAGCTTCCCTCTCAGAAGTTCTTTCCTGACTACCCTGTCTAAAATAGTACTGATCTTCATTATTCCATCCCTTACCCTGCTTTATTTTCTACATTGCACTTGTGGCTTAGGCCATCACAGACAGACTTATTCATTTACTTGTTTATTTACTGTCTGCCCCACGATGGGGTAAGCTCAATGAGACCAGAGTGACTCATCAGTGTATCCTCTGAGACTAAGAAAAGTGGCCGGGAGCAGGGTGGGTGCTTGAGAAATAACTATTGAATGAAAAGTGCATAAATGACTAAATGAATGAATAACTGAAGATGGAAATTCAAGATACAAGGAAAAAGCCACCGGTCCTCTATAGGGAAAGCCAATAATCTTGCAATCTATCTGTCAAAACAAAGCAACATATCTGTCAAACCCCTAAAGTACCCCATTTAAATTGGTCTAGACTTCTTTAAATGTTAAGCTCCACAAGGTCATGAATTCACTTTCATAGGAACAAAGCTAGCAACAGGATCAACTTCTACGATGAACTCTCATTTATCCATGTGAAGATTATTATCCAAGTTCCCATTTTGCTATCTCTTGCCACCCAGCTACTTCTGCATTTACCTTTATATTCAGTTGAAATTAGTTTAGTAATGCAAACTAATCGTAACTTAAGAGAAGCAAAATTAGAATTATAAGCTTCCTTCAAAAACACACATACTCACATACAAATCTATCTTATTACCCATTCCAAACTCAACTGTGAATAACTTGGAGGTAAATCTATTCTTTGGAATTACTCATGCCGATTCTCCCCTCCAATAATATAAAGGCTTGTTATATATAACTATTGATATACATTAAGTATTACTACTGAATGAGATTTGTAGTACATTTTACCCAATCCTAAAATTAATTGAACTGGACCCACAGATAGGGCCCTTGAACACACTGATTTTCAGCTACATTCACAGGGTGGCCCCCCATTTCCCAAAAGCCATGGTATGGCTAAGACAACTTACCAAAGGTGAGGAGGGCAGCGGTGAGCAGTGCTGCCGAGAGGGACTTGGACAGATCCAGTACAGTGAGGTAGGCAAAGGGGACCAGCCAGGAGCCGAGAAATGCACAGAACTGTAGGAGGAATAGAGAAGCTGTCAAATAACAAGCTGAGCTGGGTCAGGGACCTACTGGACTCAGTACAACCTAACATTTAAGACAGGGGACCTGATGAAGGCATGACTTTGGTAACCGAAAGTCACCTAGGATATCTATAACTAAGAAAAGAGTATTGTAATAGTGAAGAGCCAAATCAAACAATATACATGTTCCCATTGTGCACTGACATGAAATCAGCAAAGTTCAGCGAGGAAGGTGTGGGTAGGAGAGAGGGAGAAAAGCAACCAAGTAGCTACACACCAGGAAAAGAGAGAAGGGAAGAAAATGAGTGTTAACACACAGATAGTAATTGATAGCCATTAGCTTCTATTACACAACTGTAGGTACAAGTTGAGAAAGACCCCTCTGAAGGTATTCCAGAGAATTTTAAGGAACCCCTAGTTCTTTTCTTCATTTACACCAGAAACCAGTCTTTAATCTACACAATGTACATATTTTGATTTTGAAAACAGGAATTGCTTGATACTTCAGTACCTGGATGCCTGTTTTATTTTTTGTTTTTTTAAGCTGCCGGCCCTCTTCCATCCCCTACCTGTCCATCAAAATAAACAGACAAGCCAGAAGAATGGGAAATTCTCACGTTTGGTTGTCACATCCAATTATGTATGGTATGTGGTGTTCAAAAGTTATTAGGAAGACACAGAATCACTTAAAAACATGAACTGGAGGGTAGGATATACTCCTTGTTTAATATACCATGATATGGCCATGCAAATCATCTAATGATGAAGCCAAATAAGCACACAGCCATTTATTTAAAATGCTGTGAAATCCTCAAGGAAAGGGGCTTGTAAATGCAAACTTGTCTGAGAGGTCCACACTGGAGGTCAGCTTCTGCTGGCTTCATTCAGCCACATGTTCGGGATTCCCAAAGAGTTGGGTGTTAAGGCCCTGCCATGTTCCATCAAGGCTGGTGCTGTGAATCAGGACACAGAGGGACTGCAGCAGACATTCGGCCCCCCTTCAAATAAGGCTAGAAAACTCTTTCTGTGTGCCTGAAACCTTCATGGGGAAAGACACAGGAACATGGTGACAGGGTGTGGGGATGCCAAAATCTTCAGAAAAGGCTCTGAGATGTAGGCAACACTCCAGCAGCTGTGGCTGTGAGGGGAGGAGCAGGCAACGTCCCAGTGCCTGGAGGCACCGCTGGGGCTGCAGGAGACTCCTGACTGCCCGGGTTCCAGGCTGTTCTCCAACCTGAGGTCTGACAGTACACTGGGGCAGGGCAGCAGGTGACAGTGCGTGCTTGCTCCTATCTATGTCATCTCTGTATTATTTGCGGCCTCCTCTTCCCTTCTTCCTCACCTCAGTTCTGAGTATCTACACCACAGGGGAGGGTCTGATCATCCTCCCCTCTCCTCACCACCCAAAGTCCCTTTATTTACACCTGCCACCACGCCAGGGCTGCTAACTATAACATTTCTGATTTAGTGTGGCCCCAGGGTTCGGTAAGTCCATATCAAGTCAGGAAGCCTTACTCCTCTCATTCCCATGTAGCTGTGATGCTCATATTTATCCCCAGGCTTCTGGAACAAAAAGGTACCATCATATCCACTCAGGTAGCCAGCAAGACCTATCAGCATCTGAGGAGAGAAGAACAAACAAAAAGATGAGAAGCCTTTGGGAGAAGATTCCTCTGTCCTCTGAACTTCCCTCCAGCTGCACCCACAGACTTTGGGTTCCCTTGACAACTGTCCATAGAAAATGTTGCCAATGCGACATTTTCTCCTGCAGCTGCCACAGAGCAAAGAATCTTTTGTCTACAGAGCTCACTGCTTGAAACAAATCCTCTCTTGTATTATGGCCGAGGTCTGGGAACAGCACAACCTAAACACTTAGGAAGGAAAAAGAGCCCCACAATTTGAAGGGTAGAGTCAGTAAGGGGCTCTCTGATTCCGCTTTCCTTCAGATGGTATAAAATAAAACACGGCAGCTCTTGGGTCATGGGCAGAGGCTGATTCCTGGGGAATTGGCCTTTTGAAAGGAAAGTGAGATTCCAAGTCACAGTGAAAGAGAAAAGGGACTAAGGAGCTACATACCAGGAATAGAGACAAGGGAAGAAAATCAGAAAGAGGAATGCAAAGACAGATGCTTTGCCCAGACGGGAAGAGAAAAACTGCCAAAGGCCTGAGGCTGGTTTCTCCCATTCCTAATATTCCAAAGGAGGGCAACCTTGGTACCTCCCAAGACAGAACAAATCAACTAGAAACTGAGACTGTGAGTCATGAATCCTTCGAAACCTTTGACAAGATCAGCCATGTCTTTTGTATATTTCCTTGGCCATCGACATTATAAAATTCTATTTTTCACGCAAGCAATCAGAAGCAGCTGAAGTATAAAAATTGCTGGCAAATGCCAACCATCTGGGACAGCCCCAGGCTGCTCCAGCCTGACCCCTGGGCTCTGGCGGGCTGTGTTGGGGGAGGGAATACACTGGCTGTGTGGGGAAAGGCCCTCCTAGCCACACTTGTGGGACTTGGATTTAGACTACTAACCAACCTGCTTTTTTCTCTAAGTAGTTCTAAACAGAGCCACTCTCTACAGCTCCAGGTCAAGGTATAGAAGCCAAAGTCTGGCAGTAAAAGGCAACAAGGACTTGTTTTTAAAAAGGAAGGCAGGGACCCCAGGGTCCAGACAGGGTCATCCAAATAGCTAGATGAACTAAAGCTGCCAAGTGGCAATCAAATGGATCCCTCTTCCCAACTGGGATCTCGCAGGACAAGCTCACCTGATGCGTGTCATACATTTCCAGACTGCTTGGCTGGTCTGGAGCGAAGAAATGTACAGATGCTTTGGATCTCAGTGCCGTGTATTCTAGCTCTCAGATCACGGACAATATTTAATATCTCTGAGCTATAGGTAATAAAAACTTCCTCACAGGGGGCGTGAGGATTAGAGGTGCTATGAAGTAAACACCTAACACTATACCAAGCACTTAGCAGACACTCAAAATTCAGTTCTCTCAGTTCCTTTAAGGTTAAAAGTAGCCCCAAGTTAATTTCTTTTTCTATTTTTTATTTTTGAGATGGAGTCTCACTCTGTCACCCAGGCTGGAGTGCAGTGGCACAATCTCAGCTCACTGCAACCTCTGCCTCCCGGGTTCAAGCAATTCTCTTCCTCAGCCTCCCACATAGCTGGGATTACAAGCACCTGCCACCATGCCCGGCTAATTTTTGTATTTTTAGTAGAGGCGGGGGTTTCACCATCTTGGCCAGGCTGGTCTTGAACTCCTGACCTCATGATCCACCCACCTCGGCCTCCCAAAGTGCTGGGATTATAGGCATGAGCTACCACGCCTGGCCCCAAGTTAATTTCTTAACTAAACAACTCTTGCAAATCAATAGAAAAAAATGAATTACTAGAAAAAAATGGCAAATTCATAGAAAACAAAATACAAATGCCTAACATATGAAAAAATGTTCAACCTAACTCATACAGTCATGCAAATGGAAACAGTGATATGTCATTTTTTACTTTCCAATTGATAAAGTTTTTTTTTGTTTTTTGTTTTTTTTTTGAGACAAAGTCTCACTCGTCACCCAGGCTGGAGTGCAATGGTGCGATCCCAGCTCACTGCAACCTCCATCTCCCGGGTTCATGCCATTCTCCTGCCTCAGCCTCCCAAGTAGCTGGGATTACAGGCGCCTGCCACCACGCCCGGCTAATTTTTGTATTTTTAGTACAGACAGGGTTTCACCATGTTGGCCAGGCTGGTCTCGAACTCCTGACCTCAGGTGATCCGCCCGCCTTGGCCTCCCAAAGTGCTGGGATTACAGGCGTAAGCCACTGCGCCCGGCCAACAAAGTTTTTAAAGTATGATCATGCCAGTGCTGGCAATGATGTGGGGAAGAAAGCACTGTCATATACTGTTGGTGGGAGTATACATGATTACAACATCTTTGCAGGAAAACTTAGCAATATCTAACTCAATTTTAAATGTGCATATTCTTCGATTTTTTAGCTTGGCTGTTAGGAATTTTTTATATATACCTGCACAACTATACAACGATATATGTACATGGATGTTCACTGCAATATCTTTTGTAATGGCTAAAAACTGGAAATAACATACATGCCACCCACCAACTGAAGAGGGATAAATATTTACAGCACATCTACATAATAGAATGACACATGGCCATTAAACAGAATGAAGCGCATCTTCATGTGCTAATGTGGAAAGAAGATACATCATGTTTCAAACACAAGTTGCTGAACAACTGTAGTCTTATCCCGTTTGAGTTTTTAAAAAGAATTGTGTGTATATATAATGTGTTGTTCATATGTACATATATAAAAACATACACACTTGTATTTGTATAAAAGAATTCCTAGAGGAATATAAGAAACTATTGACAAAGATGACCATGGTTACCTCTGCGGACTAGAAATGCGGTGGATGAGGCTTCTGACCTTGTACTTCCTTCTGTGCTGACCGCATTTTCTACTATATGCAGGCTTTTTTATGTTTTAAGTTCCTGTTTGACTGGAGCTGCCAGGCAGGTCTTGGCCTCAGTAGCAAAGGAGAAAACTTCCTGCTTGCCACTTGGAGGGGTTTTGATTCCTTGACTGGCTTGGCCTCAGAACCTGCAGAAGCTACTGCGCCCTCTCACAGGGTTTCCAGTTTGCTCATCACTCTCTTTCAACCAGACAGAACACAGAACCATCAGGAGATAAATTAGGGGTGCAGATGGGCCACACTCCCTGAGGACAGCCTTAGAAGCCTCACACTTCTCCCTTCACACGGGCAACCAGATGTGAGGAAGGCAAGGCCTTGGTATATTATTTTATTTATTTATTTATTTATTTATTTATTTATTTATTTATTTATTTATTTTTGAGATGGAGTCTTGCTCAGTCACCCAGGCTGGAGTGCAGCGGCACGATCTCAGCTCACTGCAACCTCCACCTCCCAGGTTCAAGCTATTCTCCTGCCTCAACCTCCCAAATAGCTGGGACTACAGATACGTGCCACCATGCCCAGCTAATTTTTGTATTTTTAGTAGAGATGGAGTTTCACCATGTTGGCCAGGCTGGTCTCGAACTCCTGACCTCAGGTGATTTGCCCACCTCAGCCTCCCAAAGTGCTGGGATTACAGGCATGAGCCACCGCGCCTGGCCTAAGGCTTAGGTAAATTAAACAAATCAGCCAGTCCTGTGCACATGTCCACAGTGCGCTGAGAACCAGGAAAACTCCAAAAAAGAATGGGCAGTCCCCACAGAAAGACTGGGCTGGGTTTCCTATGAAAAATGTTCATCAGAAATCTGGTTCCCAGGCGAGCTCCATGCAAATACTCAACATGTTCTGTTGTTTAATTCCATGGTAGTAACAGATGTAGTCTGAGGAGTGAGCCAAGGCTAGCTTGCGAGGCACTGTGGTGTCATGATTAAGAGAGCAGGCTCTACGCCAGCCTGAACCTTGATTCTGCCACTTACTAGCTTGGTTCCCTATGGCGAACTACTTATCTTCCTTCAGTTCCCCATCTGTGTAATGGGGATGCAACAATACCTACTTTATAAGGTTGTTCTGAGGCTTACATGAGATAATGCCTCTAAGGTGACTAGAACAGAATAAATGTTTTTAATTGTTCTTGTTATTGTTGTTATAGCATAAAAGAGATAGGAAGAGGCATAATACGTTCTACACTTTTCTTGGGCTCAGAGCCAATTTTGAAATAGGCTACCTGTTTTATCTCCCTCCCCATCCCTCCACGCTGTAGGGCCCCCTGCTCTCATGCTTCCTTAAGCCCAACCATAGGTGATCTTTGTGATCTTTGATAAAAGATTACACTCCCTGCCTCCTCCTGCCTTCCCTGCTCCCGCCTTTATCCCCTAAGTACTACATGCTCCAAGATCCCTCCCCACTTAATCACAGGAAAATTCCTGTCCCCTTGGTGCCCCAGATCTCAGTCTCCAGTTAGGAAGAAAGCCTTGAGTGAAATCCAGGGCTAATCCGAGAGTCTTCTCAGAGGTTTTTGTTTTTAAAAGACTAAAATGGGCCAGGTACAGTGGCTCGCCTGTAATCCCAACACTTTGGGAGGCCAAGGCGGGTGGACCACCTGAGGCTGGGAGTTCAAGACCAGCCTGGCCAACATGGTGAAACCCCATCTCTACTGAAAATACAAAAATTAGCTGGCGTGGTGGCGGGCGCCTGTAATCCCAGCTACTTGGGAGGCTGAAGCAAGAGAATCACTTAAACTTGGGAAGCAGAAGTTGCAGTGAGCCAAGATTGTGCCATTGCACTCCAGCCTGGGTAGCAAGAGTGAAACTCTGTCTCAAAAACAAACAAAAAAAGAGTAAAGTGAATTCTAATTGGTGGAATTTCTAATGGTAAACCATGTGAGAGAAACAGATCAAACCATGTGTATGCTGGGCATGGGAAGGGAGAAAGAAGTCAGCCCCATGTGAATGTCAGCCTCGTAAGCTATTTCTGCTTCATGCAATGTATTCCTATTTCTTTTTTCTTTTTTAAAATTGAGACAAATTCACATAACATAACATCCACCATTTTAAAGTCTGCAATGGGTGGTTTTCAGTATATTCACAAGATTGTGCAATGATCACCACTACCTAATTCCATAACATGTCATCACGCCGTAAAGAATCCCCACACCCATTTGCAGTCACTGCCTAATCCTCCCTCCCGAGATCCTGGCAACCACTAATCTACTTTGTGTCTCTGCAGATTTGTCAGTTCTAGATATTTCATATAAGTGGAATTACAGGGTATGTAACCTTTTGTGTCTGGCTTCTTCCATTTAGCATGTTTTCCAGGTTCATCCATGTTGTAGCATGTATTAGAACCTCATCCCTTTTTATGTGTGATAAGTGGAATCACAGGGTATGTAACCTTTTGTGTCTGGCTTCTTCCATTTAGCATGTTTTCCAGGTTCATCCATGTTGTAGCATGTATCAGAACCTCATCCCTTTTTATGGCCAAGTATTATTCCACCGTATGGCTATGCCACACTTTGTTCATCTCTCCCTCAGCTGATGGGCCGTCTTTCCATTTCTGGGCCCAGAGGACCCTTAAAAAACACCAGAGATTTCCCATGAAAGTAGCTGGTCTGAAATGTCAGAAAATTCTTTCTACAAGTCCCAAATTCTTTCTACAAGCCCCAAATCCAAAATCAAGATGTGGCTCCAGCCCTTAGGAACAATCCTCCGGGACCAGAGAGCTGCTGTTCACCACACTGCTCACCTTTCCCAGGGGCGGGTGCACATCAAAGAAAAATGTACGGTTGATATAGTAACTTCCCATTTTTCCAAAGTGAGTCTCATCCCAACTAAAGGAAACACAGAAAGAGAAAGAAGAATTTTAAAGTTATCATAAAATCCAAATGGCCTTCATAAAGCATGGTTAAAATTAAAGGCTATGCATTTCAAACAATTAATGCAAAAGTTTGGATTTAAAAAAAAAAAATCTTTTGACACAAGTGATTTTAGGAAGAAAGACATCAAGCTGCCCACTGGTCTTCATTTAGATAGATGAGAAAGGCGAGCAAATATTCACCAGCCAGTTACCAACTGAGTTAAATATACATATACTTACTCTGTATCTTGAGTTTCTATTTATTTTAAAAGGACAAGATGTTGTCTCATAATATGGAAAGGTTTGTAGTAAGAGTTTTCTCCTGGCTGGGCGCAGTGGCTCACACCTCTAATCCCAGCACTTTGGGAGGCCGAGGCAGGCAGATCATAAGGTCAGGAGATGGAGACCATCCTGGCTAACACGGTGAAACCCTGTCTCTACTAAAAATACAAAAAATTAGCCGGGCGTGGTGGCAAGTGCCTGTAATTCCAGCTACTAGGGAGGCTGAGGCATGAACCCGGGAGGCAGAGCTTGCAGTGAGCAGAGATCGCGCCACTGCACTCCAGTCTAGGCGACAGAGTGAGACTCCATCTCAAAAAGAAAAAGAGTTTTCTTCTTATCTCCAAGTAGCTAGTGTAAATAAAAATTTAAATTAAAAAAAGGTTCTTCCAAGTCTGCTAACTTCTGAGACAACATTTGCTATTAGAAGGTCCGTTATGACATTGTTGGGCTGCTGGTCAGAGTTGAGATTATAAACCATGATTGTCACAGGAGTCTCATTTTGCTCAGTCACCCTGTGACAAGTAAGCTGCTAACTGTGATCTGGCTGATCTTATGCTAACTAGTATATAAAAGTTGAAGGTTTTCTTACTAAATTAAGACCACATCTAAAACCTATCCTCATTGCTTAAGTTATTTTGCAAGTAAATAAGTGATTTGAATAAACAGGCTTTCAAACACAATGCAAAGTCCTCTTTTATACAACCACATACACCTTTCTACACCATACATGAGGGCTTTGGGAAGGCAGCCAAGTCATCCAGCAGAGGCTGGCCTTTTCTATTTGTTATTTTCTCCCTGTAGCTCAAAAGAAGGATTACTTTCTAGTAGTCATGAATCCCCAGGTCATGAGCAGTCATTATTGACCTACTACATAAGGGGAAAACATGCTTTACCTAAGAATCTAGGGTTCTTTTTATATCTTACTCGGTGGGTCCAAGATAGGCAAAAGAATAGGTCTATTTCATCATCTGCTAAACACCTTGCTTGACAGGCGGTGAGGACATTGGCATGATGAGGTTGAAGAAAGAAATAACTTCAAAGCAGGGTAACGAAATTGATTTGCAGAAAGAGAGATCCAGTCCCAGCTCCACCACTAATTAATGGCACAACCTGGCAAAATCACTTATTCTCTCTACTCCTCTTATCTCATCTACAAAATGAAGACAATAATATTATCTGCCCTGCCCACCTCCCAGGGAGGCCTTAGGGCTCAACTCAGATAACACATGTGAAACAATTCTGTAGACTATAAAGTACCAGCCCTGCTGGGCCCTATTTAAACTGTCCTGACATTTGTGGTTAGTTTTTAAATCTGTTTGGGAACATACTAACAAAAGGATTCCAGTTTTGTTTTGTTTTGTTTTGTTTTGTTTTGTGTTTGTTTTTTGAGACAGAGTTTCACTCTTGTTGCCCAAGATGGAGTACAGTGATGCAATCGTGGCTCACTGCACCTTTCACCTCCCGGGTTCAAGCGATTCTCCTGCCTCAGCCTTCCAAGTAGCTAGGACTACAGGCGGCCGCCATCACGCCTCGCTAATTTTTGTATTTTTAGTAGAGATGGGGTTTCACCATGTTGGCCAGGCTGGTCTCGAACTCCAAACCTCAGGTGATCCACCTGCCTCAGCCCCCCAAAGTGCTGGGGTTACAGGTGTGAACCACCGCACCCAGCCTGGGCTCCAGATTTTTACTTCAAAAGTTTCCCAAGTAAAACCAGTTGTAACATTCATATTCCCTCCCGGCTTTTATTGCTTGTGTTAGGAGAGACAGTCCTCCGTGGCTCTCTTGTGCTCCTCCAGGCCTTGCAGAGTATGCCAAGAATGCTGTTTGCAGTAAACAACCTTGAGGGAAGAGTTAGTGTCTCACTCTGAGACAGAGGGCTATCTTGTTTATTGCTTGCCATAAAACAGCAGATTCCCACCGGGCGCGGTGGCTCACGCTTGTAATCCCAGCACTTTGGGAGGCCAAGGCGGGCGGATCACGAGGTCAGGAGATTGAGACCATCTTGGCTAACACGGTGAAACTCCATCTCTACTAAAAATACAAAAAATTAGCCGGGCGTGGTAGGGGGCGCCTGTAGTCCCAGCTACTAGGAGAGGCTGAGGCAGGAGAATGGCGTGAACCCGGGAGGCGGACCTTGCAGTGAGCTGAGATTGTGCCACTGCACTCCAGCCTGGGCGACAGAGCGAGACTCTGTCTCAAAAAAAAAAACAAAAAACAAAAAAACCCAGCAGATTCCCTAAGCTTAATATCACCCAGCTGTGATGCAACCTACCGCATGTGCAAGCATTCATCCAGTCCCTCAGCACCACGTGGGACTTAGGGGCAAAGGAAACTGATGCCAACATGCTGAAGCGCATCCCACTTGCTGTGCCATGAGAAATAAAGTCCTCTGTCTCTGACGCAAGACTTTGTCTTCTGTCAGCATGCAAAAAACAGTGACAGGCTAACTTATTAGCTTATAAGTAGGCTAAGATAAAATCCCAGCCCCTGACAGTATGGAGACAAGCATAGGATGAGGAGAGACATAGTCTTCGGTAAGAGAAAGAATGAGGGCCTCCATGGGCAGGCAATGGGGTAGTGAGAGTCCCCCACTGTCCCACTATTAGAGAGGCTGATGGAAAGAGGTAGGATTGAAACAAGCCATTGAATGTTACCCTGGTTACTGCCCTGTCCTCTGGGCAAAAGGAGGAAGAGGAGTGATCATGACAATAGCAGCGAGCCCAGCAGCCCCTGCCAAAAGGGAATATGGACGTGGCTGCTCAATCAACAAGTCTCCAACGCTTCAACAAATGGTGCGGCAATAGGACCCTGCTACATAAGACAGAACTTTGAGTAAAATGAAAACAGTGAAAGATCCTTGGGGGAGCTGTGTACTCAAGCCAAAAGTAAATATAAATATGCCTTGCTTTCTGGCTCAGAGCCACTCTCTCCCTTTATGTCCCACCATCCCTCCCACTCTACCACAACCTCAGCTGCTTTAAAGACTGAGATGATTAAACTGGTAACGTTTGAGCCACTCTCCCTTGTAGGGAAGGGAAGTTAAAGTGACATTCCAGGCAGAGCTCTTTGGGCCTCTTCAATGTACTATTCCTGTGGCTTCCAGTGCTGAATGTATAGCTGATACTGATCCCATAAGTGTCGAAGAGGATTATCCTGTGCAAGGGCTGCTCTGTGTAGACAGGTGATCCTGTCCTCTCCTGGTGGTCCAGAAGAAAAAAATCTACATCCCTGGAAGGGAAAGGAAATAAATCACAGGCTTAAAAACTTCATGGCGGCTGGGTGCCATGCCTGTAATCCCAACCCTTTGGGAGGCCGAGGCGGGCAGATCACCTGAGGTCAGGAGTTTGAGACCAGGCTGGCCAACATGGTGAAACCCTGTCTCTACTAAAAATACAAAAAGTTAGCCAGGCGTGACAGGGGCGCCTGTAATCCCAGCTACTCGGGAGGCTAAGGCAGAGAATTGCTTGAACCCAGGAGGCAGAGGTTGCAGTGAGCTGAAATCGCGCCACTGCACTCCAGTCTGGGCGACAGAGCGAGCGTCTCAAAAAAAAAAAAAAAAAAAACAACCAACTTTGTGGCTGCTAGAGTACTGACAGCCATGCACCAGAATCACAGTGCCACCTGCTGGACATAGGTACCAAGCACACCCTTTTTAAAAGGGCAGCTATTAACCTCTTACTTAACTACTCACCACTTTGAAATTGATTGCCAGACCCATAAAGGCCTCAGGACTCCCTGGCCTAGTATTCCCACTTTGGGGTGGGTCAGTGAGAATCTACAGATAACAAGGGAAGGGTTTAACAAGCCTCACTGATCTTATGGAAATAGTACATTCAAGAGTACAGCTGGTAATCCCAGCTATTCAGGAGGCTGAGGCAGGAGGATGGCTTGAGGTCAGGAATTCAAGACCAGCCTTGGCAGCATAGTGAGAACTCATCTCTTAAAAAATCTGTTTTAAATAGCTGGACGTGGTGGCACGTGCCTGTAGTGCCAGCTACTCAGGAGGCTGAGGCAGGAGGAGCCCAGGAGTTTGAGGCTGCAGTGAGGTATGATTGTCACTCCACTCTAGCCTGGGTGACAGAGTCAGACCTCATCTCTTAAAAAAAAAAAAAAATAGTATAGCCAGCCTGGCCCTAGAGGCATCTTGGTTTTACGTGAAGAAGTGGCAGTTCCCACTCTGGGAGAAACAACCTTCTTGGCTACCTGAAGCCGAGCTGCTGTTCAGTAGGGTCCTTGATTCACAGGGGTTCCTGTAAATGCTTAGGCCTGGCTCACCAATGATTAGGCTGAGTTAAAAGCTGATGTTGCCCACCAGGCAGCAGCAGGCACTTAGCCCCAATGACAACTCTGGATGGCTGATGGCAGTAAGGATTGAAGCATTTGGTATGCCACTTGGAAGACTAAATACTGAGAGATGAAAGCTGAGAAGTGTGGAAACACATCATGGCTGCCTGCCAATAGGACAGACTGGATCACTCACGTAGGTGCCCACACTAAGGGCAGGTACTCTCATAAGACTGACTGGAATCAAACTCCTGATCCAGCCTGCACCACCAAGACTGCTGTCATAGCCACCTGGATTCATGCAACAGGTGTGGAAACATCTACCATCGTGGACTAGGCACAATGTAAGGGACTACGTGTTTCTGAGGCAGAAGCCACCACTGCGTGCCAGACTTGTGACTCCCGCCAAAAGTTGGCCTGCTTGTCTTGCAGTAAAGGAAGCCACGTTGCAAGGGGCACTGACCCCACCTGCTCCTGGGAGACTGACATTAGGACTTTGTTCCCTTCTCCAGGCTCTCATCAGTACCTTGCTACTGCTGATACTTTTTCAGTTTACAGTGCTGATGTTGCTTTTCCAGTCCAATCATCTGACCCTGTGTATACCACTGTGGCCCTTGAAACTAAACTCTGCCAGGTTTTCTGCTTTCCAAACCATCTACAGTCTGACACTGGCATTTCTTTTTGTCACAATGGCCACCCAACAGTGTCAACAGTCAATAGCCAAGGTATTCGATGGACCTCCCACACTCCCTACCATCCACAGGCATGATATTGTCAAGCACTGAACAGTTCCCTCAAAGGTCAACTCAAAAAGACTTTTGATTCTATGTTTTTAACCTCCTCCTGGTCTGCAAACCTTACTGAAGCAGTTTGGTCACCTAAGGCAGCCATTCTCAGAAATGGGTCATCTCCTTTTGCCTACCAACTGGGTAATGATCAGGAAAAAGGGGTGGAGGGTTATATAAACCTATTTTGAAAATTTAAGATTCTCCCCTGACCATTTCTGGCCATGATTCATCTTTCTTTCCCCTTACAGAAAGCCCAGATCAGCTGGGAGGGGGAGGCTATCTATGTAATTTAGACTTAATTCTAGTTCAGTCACTAGATTGTCTTCTTGGAATGGCCTGGTGCCAGAACATAAAGTTAATGATCATTTGGTTGGGTATAGTGCTTTTAAAGTCCCCCTACAGTGGCCCACATGTGTCAAGGTAGAAGACATAATGGGCCTCTGTCAATTTTCTAACAATTGGATATTAAAAGGCCTGCGTATTGGTAGGGGATAAATGGAGAACAGGTGAAGTTATAGGTACTAGGGTAGGACACACTCATTATGTAGCAATGGAAGGAAAGAAACAATCCTGGCATCTGGGGAGGGAACACCATAGGCCCCTGGAGATGTAAAGAGAAGAGAAACAATGTTCTCTTTGTCCCCTATCCAGCACCAAAGACTGGCAAACATTCATATGGTCCACCTACGTCAAGTGGCAACTGTGGCTGGCAATGTGACCTGTGGCTGAGTTTGTCATCTCACTATGAAAACAGAAAAACTTTATCTAGTAGGTCAGTATAAAAAATAAAATAAAATTAAAACTCACATGGACATGGCTAGTCTTGAACTATTCCCTCATGCCTGATGACATCAACACCAACTCCCAAACACAGACCTCCCTCATAGGTGTGAAAACACACAGATCAGCACCACCTTCTATCAGTGCGGCTGATACAAATCACATGCTTCTCCTGAGATCCTAGGGGCCTTACTTAGGTTATGCCTTGTCTGGTGATTGAGGCTGCAACTATTCAGTGACACTGCCCATGTGGTTTAAACCCCTTTAATGGTAATCAAATTTGATGGTGATCCAAATAAAAATCTAACAAAAATCCTGGAGTGGCCTGCACTCCTCCAAGTAATGTTAGTGTAAGGAAGAATGGGTCACAAAATATCCTTCCATTAATCATGGTTTTTACTTTTTTTTTTTTTTTGAGATGGAGTCTCGCTTTGTCACCCAGGCTGGAATGCAATGGTGCGATCTTAGCTCACTGCAACCTCTGCCTCTCAGGTTCAAGTGATTCTCCCACCTCAGCCTCCCGAGTAGCTGGGATTACAGGCACCCACCATCATGCCCGGCTAAGTTTTGTATTGTCAGTTGAGACAGAGTTTCACCATGTTGGCCAGGTTGGTCTTGAACTCCTGACCTCAGGTGATCCGCCCGCCTCGGCCTCCCAAACTGCCGGGATTACAGGTGTGAGCCACTGCGCCCAGCCTGGTAGTTACTTTCTTAAAAATTTTTTTACAAGGGTAGTGGGCTATTGTAATTACTGGTAATGACACCAAAGATCAGAGATCAATCTGAACCCCTGTGCACGGGTCACAGTGGTTAATAGACTGGTCTTAGACTGCAGCACAGATGTCTGCAATAAGATTCCTCGGTGCCCCCAGGACTTATTCACAAGTGGCTGAATCCAGGACCCTGGAGGGCATGGTTGAGGTAAATACTGTAAGCTGGCCTTATTCTGCTGCTTAGAGTCCCACTGACAACGACCTTAATTAAATGCTGTAAGGGACAAACTGAAAAGATCTGAGTAGCCAGGGGAATTGCATATTCATGTGAAAATCTGCTAGAAGCCAAGACCATAGAATCGAGGAGTGAGAGAGGCTGTCAGATTGCTCGTGCCTCTACACATCATTCTGGGTATACCAAGAATGCAAGGCCCTGACTGCATCTCACCTGGGCCATTTCTCATGGTTGTGTTTGCAGCACGCAACCTTGAGAGAAGAGGCAGTGTCTCCCTCCAGGACAAAGAGGAGGTCTGCATACTGCCTTCTATAAAACAGCAGATTTTCCAAGCTTGTTGTTCCTTCACTTGGATGCAACCCACTGCCTGTGCAGTCATCCATTTAAACCCATAGCGTCATCCTGTGGGACTTGGATGGCAAGGGAAACTGCTTCCAACATGCATCCTATTTCCTGTAACAAAGTCCTTTGTCTCTAACCCAGGAGTCTCATCTTCTGCCAGCAGTCACGACACAATAACAGGCTAATTTATTAATTTCTAAATAAAGCAACCCTGACAGTCTGTTTTCTTGCCTGCTTTTTGCTTAAAGAATTCCATTTCAGACACCCAGTATCTGGATAGTACAAGCTAAAACCTTTAAGAAAATAAATCTCTTCTCACAAGAAGAGTTCTGTCTCATAAAATCCTTTTGGCACCATACCTGAACACCCAAACTGTCCTTGCCCTATAGGATAAAGGTACACAGTTAGGTATTTTCCCCTCTGTTGATGCCTGAAAATCCTGTAGATACAGGAACTCAGGCCTTAGAAAATTCTGTACCCTAAGAATTTGCAATTCTCTTTGGAAAGTTGAAAGCACCTTTAAAAGCCACAATTTGCAAGCCAGGTGATGCACTGTAGCATAACCTGGAAGACATGAGGGCTGCTTCCTCAGATCCTAAGAATCCCATTGCCCCACCACCAGAGCAAAACGATCCCACTCCCAGAGAATGCACCTCGCCAGAGGGCAACCCACCCGATACCTCAAGTTCCCCTCCACCGCGGCCCCGCCCCTCCTCCTGTAGATCCCGCCCCCTCCGTACCCTCGGGCCAATCAGAGGGCGGCGTCCCCTCGCGGTTGCCATGGTGCCCGCCGAGTCCCTCCCATCCCTCACCAGATGTGCGGCGGCTCGTCCAGGCGGTGGAAGCGGGTGGCGAAGGACAGCAGCGTCACCAAGGCCAGCAGGGCCCACCGGCCGGCCGCCTCGAAGCGCCGCGAGCCCCGGGCAGGCCGTTTGGGGCTTCGCGCCACAGCCTCGGAGGCCACGTCCCGGCCTGCGGCCCTAGCAGCCTGGGGCCCACAGCGGCCCCTCCGGGGACGCAGCTCGGACTCTGCCAGGCCTCCGCCCGTGGCCAGCGGCATCTTCCCCCTCCTCCAGGTCGCCCTCCGGCCCGGAGGCACACTCTGTCTGACCAGCCGCCCCGCCAAGGAGTCACAGGAGGGCAGCTCGGGGTACCCCGGGAAATGCAACTCCCTCCACTGCAGCGGAGCGCGGAGCCCCGGGCTCGGGGCGGGGCGGGCAGCGTGGTCGCGGCCCAGGCCACTAGGAGGCGGCAGGAGGCGCAGAGCATGTCGGGACTAGGAGGGCCGGCCGGCCCGGGGCGGGCGGGGGGGGGGTCGGGCTCAGGGAACTGCAACTCCCAGCAGCCCCCAGGTACGAGGCGTGGCGGGAGAGCTGGGCGAGCCAGAGGCGACCGGATCATTCTAGTCCAGCCCTTCGCTTTGCCCGGAGGAAAGCCACGGGCCTGATTTCGTCGAGTCTCACTGAGCCTTGATCGTCGGCGAGTCCTAGGCGCGAAGTTTCTCGGCCTGGAGGAGGGGGTCACGCGAAGTGCCAGATGCAGGCGGGGAAGGTCTGTGCCGCGCACCCGGGTGGAGGGAAGCTGGTTAGACACTTGAAGACCCTGGGGGGCGGGGTCAGAGGTGAGCTGCACCGCCCACCCAGGCCGACAGCGACTCCCGGCGTGCAGTGCGTTGCGCCGGGCACGCTCTGCGCCTGCGTGCTGCGCTCTGCCCGCTGCCCGCTGGGGCTCGAAGTCCCGGGAGGGTTGGGCCAGAGGAGGCGGTCCTAGTGGGGAGTGCGTAGCTGGGTGGAGTCGCTGTCCAGTCGCCCTTCACTTCTGCCCCTCCCTCCCTGCTCCCCATAACAGACCCCTCCACTAGGGCTTCCAAACGTCGCCCCAAGCCTCCCAGTTTCTCGCAGCCCTTCATGCTCTTCTCTTGGCCCTATCAGGAGATGACCTTCCAGTAATGTTTGTATTTTAAGAGTCCCCGGGCCGGGCGCGGTGCCTCACGCCTTTAATCCCAGCACTTTGAGAGGCCGAGGCGGGCGGATCACAAGGTCAGGAGATAGAGACCATCCTGGCTAACACGGTGAAACCCCGTCTCTATTAAAATACAAAAAAATTAGCCGGGCGTGGTAGCGGGCGCCTGTAGTCCCAGCTACTCAGGAGGCTGAGGCCGGAGAATGGTGTGAACCCGGGAGGCAGAGCTTGCAGTGAGCCGAGATCGCGCCACTGCACTCCAGCCTGGGCAACACAGCGGGACAACGTCTCAAAAAAAAAAAAAGTCCCCGAGCGAGGAGAGGCAGTCATGACAATCACCTGGGGAGCTTCACGGCTTTCACATGTTCTTCCCGGGGCCCGCTCCAGAGCCACTCTGTTCATCTCTGGTGGAACGGGCTCGAGAATCCGCATGTTTTTATAAGCGGTCCAGATGGGTCTTAACGCGCCGTGAAGTTTGAGAACCACTTTTATGGCACTAAGGAAGGTGGCACGTTAGATGGGACTTTGCGTCACGTTAATAATGTATAGTCCTCCCTCTTCCAAATGGGATTTTAGGAGTCTTTTTCTCAAATCATGTGTAAGACATGGTTTAAAAATAAAATCTGCTAAAGTAATCAGAATGCATATTTGAATTGGAAACAGAAGTCTTCTAGGAGTGCTGATGAGATGGATACTTGGGCTTAAAATTTAGTTCTACAAGTGCAGAAAGGAAGGGGGCATGGTTTACATAGTTATCACTGGTAAGAGAAGTTGGAAATTGCCTAAGAGATTTCAGGTTTTCTGCTTGTGGGTCGTGATGGAGGGCAGCAGCATTTACCATGCTTCTGGTCCCTCATAGTAGAGATCCAAAGGTGTAATCCAAAGGCATTTAGCCATTAGGTAAGGCATTTCTTCAGGGATTCTGAGCTAATTAATGTCTGCCATTCTCTAGTGGTCACCAGCAGTCCCTGTCCCTTGGCCCCAGGAGTCCCTGTAGCCTGGCTAGGTAAGGAAAGGGAGTTGCATCTCCAAATAAGAAAGATCCAGTTGGGGCCACCCAATTCCTCCTCTTTGAAAGACACTTTCTGCCCATCACCTGCTTTCTGTGCCAGGACCATCTTTACTTTCTCCACAAAGGTACCTTCAGGACAGGCTGGGAGTGCTGGGCTTGGGAACCACCTTGGAAGGGCCTAGGTTCCCACTTATACCCTTGCCATCTAGCAGACTGAGTTGATAGTACAGGGATGGCAAAAGCAGGTTCAGAGAGCAGCTTAATATGCTAGGGGTGGCAGAGGGGAGAGGGAGCTTTGGTGAAATGTCTATAGTCAGAGGGGTGGTAAACAGGGTATCTGAGAAGTTCTTTCAAGTCCTCGCCCATCCATAGGGATACACATGTGTTGGTGGGAAGATTCATGAGTGCTAATCACTGGTGAGTCTTTCCTGGGTTCCACTTTGAAATGCTAGCTCCCCAAGAAGTACCAGAGAAATTAACTCTGAGCCCCTTAAACCTTGGAGTAGAGATCGCACACCCAGCTGCCCCCAAGGGCCCAAAAGTAACAAAAATGAGAAAAGTGGGCCAGATATGGGCCATGGCAGACGTGAGAGCGCATACCCTGGTTGATGGGGGCCATCAGCCTGTTCCCATCGATTGCTGCTATTTAGGAACCCAAATCTGTCTCCAGATTTTTTTAAAGAAGAAAACAAACAGGTGTTGTATATAAAATGTCATGATTTTTATTTTTTATTATTTTATTTTTTTTTTATTTTGAGATGGAGTCTTACTCTGTCCCCCAGGCTGGAGGGCAGTGGCACGATCTTAGCTCACTGTATCCTCTGCCTCCTGGGTTCAAGCAATTCTCATACCTCAGCCTCCCGAGTAGGTGTGATTACAGATGCACACCACCACACCTGGCTAATTTTTATTTAGCCATGTTGTTTCGCCATGTTGGCCAGGCTGGTCTCGAACTCCTGACCTCAGGTGATCTGCTGGCCTCAGCCTCCCAAAGTGCTGGGATTACAGGCATGACTCACCATACTAGAATGAAATGTCCTGATTTTTAAACATTGGCAACTACTTGAAACATTTTAAACTACTGTGTTGAGCAAACAGAAATTCTGAGGGCCAGATAGAGCCCCAGTGGGCTGCCAGCTTTTGACCTCACCTTTGGGGTGAGTGAGCATATCTGCCAGCTGTTTTTATGGGGACAGCTGAAGCCTGGAGGACTGCTGGGAGGTGGGGTTGAAGGAGATAGGTACCAAAGCATCAAAAAATTAGAATTCCTCATCTTTCTGCATTGCTAGAAGGAATCCCTGCCATCATTTTAGGGCAACCCTTTGTTTTACAAATGAGGGAGCCGAAGATTTAAAAAGGCAGAGGTTTGTCCAAGGTCATGCAGAGCTGGTTCCTGCACCAGGTCCAGACTCCAGATGACAGCTCCCAGCCCGCTCCACCACCCAAAATACTGCATCAAAACCAGGCCACGCTCTGTGGGGGGGACACCAAACCTGGCCCCAGCAGGAGCGTAAGAAACTTCCTGCAAGTTGGAAAAAAATGCCTTTTTTTTTTTTAAGACAGTCTTGCTCTGGAGTGCAGTGGTGCAATCTCGGCCTGCTACGACCTCCACCTCCCAGGTTCAAGCTATTCTCTTACCTCAACCTCCTGAGTAGCTGAGATTACAGGCGTCCACTACCACACCTGGCTGATTTTTTTTTGTATTTTCAGTAGAGACAGGGTTTCACCATGTTTGCCAGGCTGGTCTCAAACTCCTAACCTCAAATGATCCACCCACCTTGGCTCCCAAAGTGCTAGGATTACAGGCATGAGCCACTGTGCCTGGCCAGAAATGCCCTTTCTGACCAGAGTCAAAGTTCCCCCAATGCCTGGGTAGCCCAGCTTCCCCATTGGCTCCTGAAATCCACCCCTTTAGGTTTCCTTTCCCTGCTCAGAAGCTGTGCCAGAGGGGACATTCCCTGGGAGGCTGAGGGTCACCACGATACCATGACAGAGTCTGGCAAGGTAAGGAAGGCACTCGCAGGCTAGCTGCCCCTTTGGGGGCCTCTTGGACCTCAGGAGCTCAAAACAGCACAATTTTGGAGCCAAGGGACCTCATGAGCCTCTCAGCTCAGAGTCTGGCCTGAGTTGCCCAGATGCAGGCCTGAGAAAGGAGGCCTGGGAGGATAGGAAGAAACGGTCGACTCGTCCCGAGCTGGAGCCCACCAGCGTGGGTTAACACGTGCCTTCGTCCTCTCTCTCCTCAGCCCATCCTCTATTCCTATTTCCGAAGCTCCTGCTCATGGAGAGTTCGAATTGGTAAGAGCTGTGCCTCCTCCAGGATGAGTGCTGGAGTAGGGTGGACTGGGGTGGAGAAGCTCAGGTGCAAAGCTGGCCTGGGATGGAAGGGGTGCTCTGTCAGAGAGGACCTCACCCCCAGCAGCCAGCAGCCCCCAGCTCCTAGAACCCCCATCCCTGCATGGCGTCTCCACACCGGAAACACAGGGTGAGGGTGGGAGGAAGGGGGTTGTTTTTTCCTTGATACTGACACTTCTCCCGACACTGCTCTCCAAAGCCCCTTGGCAACCATGTTTAAAGCAGGGTCACAAAATCCACATGCCCCTGGTAACTGGCAGGGGAGCAGCTGGCCTCCCTCAGTTCTTATCTTATTTGAACTGGCAAAGCAAACAGAACGGGCCAGCATCAGCCTCAGAGGCTTCAGAAAAGCAGAAACATGGGCCCTGTGGCTAGTCCTTGTTTGACCCTTCCCTCCCTCAGCTTAACACAGCCTTTGGCAAAGGTCATAATCAAAGCAGCCTGTACTGAGGAAAAGCTCTGTGCTGAGTGCTTTTGTGTGCCTGATTCCATTTAAACCTCAACAACCCTAGGAGAGAGGTACTATTACTGTCCCCGTTGTATAGAGGAGGAAGCTGAGGCACAAAAACCTGAGGCAACATTAAGTAAGTTGCCCAAGATCTTTCAGCTACTAAGAGGCAGAACTGGAATTTGAACCAGACTGGCTCCAGAGGCCCATTAAGTTACTTGCCCAAGGCCACACAGTTAGCAAATGACTGTGATGAAATTTGAACCCAAGAAGCTCGCCTCCAGAGTGTGGAGGCAAAGCCATCTCCTTGACCCCTCCTCCATCCTGCAGTCACTTGGTATTTGCTGGGATCAGTAAGCAAGAGCACTGGGTGCCAGGAGAAACTTTCCTCCAAGAATATGAACCCATCCCTGGGTGCCAGTGCCTCAGCCCTGGCTGAGCCAGAAGCCAGAGCAATATAGGTGCTGTCTGTAGGGCCTGTGTGCTTTGGCCTTCCCTCCTCCAGGTGTCTTCTCCAGCCCCAAACACTGTCACTCCCCAGACTGGAGCTGACCAGCACTAGGAGGAGCCTGGTATTGCCCAGGCTTTCTCTACACCATGACATGTCTGGTCCTCCTCCCCTCATTCCTTTGCCCTTCCCTGAGATTGGCCATCACCATACTTGAATGCCCAAGTGTGTATAATACACACATGCATGCACACGCACGCAGTCTTCTCCACTAGTGTTGACCCACCCAAGTTTTTTTACCCTCAGCTTGCCAGGGGAAATGATCGAAAGGGATGGAGAGGAAATCTGGTGACTGGAGTCATGGCAGATGCTCCGAGGCCACCAAAGAGCCCGATGCCTGTCTGGAATCTCTAGTAAACAGCCCTGAGAACAGAGAGAATAGATTGGAAGAGATTCTTCTCCAGCAGAACATGAGTGTCATCTGTCTGTGTGTGCTGTGTGTGGCCACCTGAGCTCCTTCCCTTGGCCCTTAGTTGCCTTCTTGAGGGAATAATTGCATGTCTCCAACCAAGACACTGGTCATCACTGTTTAAGGCCCTGGGGGGGCAGAGGTAAACACGACACACCCTTGCTGTCCTCCAGGAGCCCACAGAGTGGTGGGGCATACACCTTTATCACCACCCAGGGGGCATGAGGGCCCCACTCGGGGGTCCAGGTCGTGAGGTCTCTAAGAGTTCAGGGGTGAGTGAGGCAGAGCATCGTGCATCTGGGGTAGGGAGCAGGGGGTGACAAGGAAAGCTGAGAGAAGGGGATGGTGCCATGGTGAGCCTTGACCACCCAGAAGTGTAGAGAAGCCTCCCCCTCTTTGGCCTTAATGTCACCCTAGAAGGGCTCTTTCCTTAAGATAATGGCGAGAGTCTGTTCTTTGACTCTGCTATCTGTGGTCTCTCCTAGCTCTGGCCTTGAAAGGCATTGACTACGAGACGGTGCCCATCAATCTCATAAAGGATGGGGGCCAACAGGTAAGAAGGCTATGCCCAGACCATGATGTGGGAATTGGAGCCCTTGAACAGGCACCAGGCAGGGGAAGAAGGGGAGGCTTTGCCCCAGAGAAGTGAACCTGTGTCTTGTGGACTATCACTGCAGGAGGCTGCTGGCTCTCCCTTGTGGGACAAGGTGGCAAGCTGTGCAGTAGCAGGAAGCCTGGGAAGGGCCCAGGTCCAGGCTGTGTACCCTAGCCTGGGCTCTCCAGTGCCTGACCTTGGGAGGGTGGGTGGCGGGTGGGTCCCCACCTCATACTGGGCCCTCTGGATGGCTGACTAGGGTAGGAGCCGCCTTGGTGGCCACGGTGTGAGATGCAGGGAAAAGCCCATAGCCAGGCTGTTAGGATGAAGCCTGTGGCTCAGCAGCTGCTGGGGTTTGGGAGACTGCATGGATCCCCCAGGGATTACCCTGGGCCTAGGATTTAGGGCCTTCCCAGGGAAGGGAGATGGGGGTGGGTGGCAGGCCTGGGGTTCTCCTGCTTGCCTGGTTCTCCTCTGGCCAACTCAGGCCAGGCCACCCAGCCCACCAGGGCCTTGTCTCCACAGTTCTCTAAGGACTTCCAGGCACTGAATCCCATGAAGCAGGTGCCAGCCTTGAAGATTGATGGAATCACCATTTACCAGTCAGTGAGTGCAGGGCCTGGGGGAGGGCCCTCGTGAGAGCAGTGCCCTGAATGAGAGCACCTGACATCTCTTTCTTGCCTGTGTACAGTCAAGGTGCCTAGCACATAGGAGAGGCTCAGTACAAGACTTGTGGGAGGGTGCGAGGTTATTTAGGAAAATAAGGGAAGATTCAAGCACATGGAGAACCAAGTTCTACAGGATAAGGTCCAAAAAGCCTTTACAGGGCTCGAGCTGAGGAGGAGCAGGGGGGAAGAGGTGTAGTGATGGTGGGGGAAGAGGAGGAGGAGGAGTTTCCTGGCCCCGTCCCCTCTGGTCTAGGGGTCCTGGGCCCTCTCCCTGCCTCACTGCTCCCCTCTGGACAGCTGGCCATCATTGAGTATCTTGAGGAGACGCGTCCCACTCCGCAACTTCTGCCTCAGGACCCAAAGAAGAGGGCCAGCGTGCGTATGATTTCTGACCTCATCGCTGGTGGCATCCAGCCCCTGCAGGTGTGGCACTTGTACACTTGCACCCTTGCACACCTGACACACTCTTATACTCACACATTGGCTGTGAGCTGCCCAGTGTGGGGATGGGGGTGTCAAGGGAGGGAGGGGGATTCTCAGGGGCTCTGACCTGGACCATGTGAAAGAAGGGGGCAAAGATCTCAATCTCAGAATTCAGCCACCCCAGCGGGTCCCCCGCTGCGTTACGAGAAGCTCTAGTTTCTAAGGACGCATGTACAGGTGCTTGAGGTGGGGAAAGAGCCAGAATGGCAGGGGAGAGACTGAGCAGGCCCCAGTCCAGGCCTCCCGCCTTTAACCAGAGCAGCTTCCCTTTCATCTGTGCTATCTCAGTCATACACTGGGATACTTGTAGGATTTTATTTTTTTAAGTGTCACTGTTAAAACAGACAACTAAGTATTAAAAACAGTTCATCTGTGCCAGCTTCTACTCCGAATGAGGAAATAGCCCCAGAAAGGTGGAGTGACTTTGCTGAGTCCCACAGGTAGGTCATAACAAAGTGGGGACTAAGTCAGAATCCCTGCATGCCTGTGCTCTCTACCCCCATGTCATTTTTTTTTTTTTTTGAGGCGGAGTCTCACTCTGTCGCCCAGGCTGGAGTGCAGTGGCGCGATCTAGGCTCACTACAAGCTCCGCCTCCCGGGTTCATGCCATTCTCCTGCCTCAGCTTCCTGAGTAGCTGGGACTACAGGCGCCCGCCACCACGCCCAGCTAATTTTTTGTTTTTTAGTGCAGACGGGGTTTCACAATGTTAGCCAGGATGGTCTCGATCTCCTGACCTCGTGATCCGCCCACCTCGGCCTCCCAAAGTGCTGGGATTACAGGCGTGAGCCACCGCGCCCGGCACCCCTATGTCATTTTAACAAAGGATGTTGGAGCAGACAGACGTCTCCATTTTATAATGAGGAAACAGAGGCAAAATGCCTCCGGGGTGCCAAGATGGAGCCAGGCTGGAAATCTCTGAAAGCCAGTCCTGTGGACCTCCCTCATCCCAGTGCAACCCTCTTTCACACTCCCTCTCCTCACAAGGGACCATACAAGGGAGAAGTGAGAGAGACAGGCCTCGAGTTGTGGGCACACCTGCCACAGCCATAGCCACGTCCTGTGTCGCATGAATAGGGATTCTTGCACATCTCTGATGGAATCACATGGCTTTTTGAGGCCACTGGGGCAGCCTGCGAAGGTGGCTGCTGGGATGGCTACCTCCCTCCAACCTCAGGGCCCTGGTTGAAGGAAGGGGCTTGTGGAGCCTGGGGGAGAGGGGATAGACGTCCAGCCAGGGGCAGATGGGAAGTGAACTTTCCTGAGAGGGTTTGGCAAAGGGGCAGCCCCCATCCAGCTCTCAGAGCAATCACAGATTTTCTTTGGGCTGCACAGAACCTGTCTGTCCTGAAGCAAGTGGGAGAGGAGATCCAGCTGACCTGGGCCCAGAACACCATCACTTCTGGCTTTAACGGTGAGTCCTCACCCCTGTGAGCTGCCTCGCAGTGGCCTCTGAGAGGTATGGCCTTTGCACACAGGGGCCTGGGTATCTGAACCAGCCTCCCAGGCTGCTTTGGGCCTGACAGTTGCATGGATGAGGGCAGGACTGGGGAGGCGATGGGCTGGGTGGGCATCCAGACCTTAGCTCCAGTGCTTCTGGGAACCTTGGTCCCTGAGCCCACAGCCCACAGCCCGTCATAGCTGGATGGCCCAACTTCAGCTTCACTGCCTACTCCAGCTGGGAAACCAAGGCCAGCACAGTGCCAGCCATCAGAGTGAGAGCTGCCACCGTGGCCAGTGGCAGGTCTTGTCCACTCTAGTGGGGGAAATGGTGACTGTCTGTGTGGAACCTCAGGAAACAGAAGCTCGTCCCTAGCAGCTCTCTCCAGACCTGGCTGCCACGTTCTCACCAGCAGCCATGCCCAGTCTGTCACTCCGTTGGGTGCCCGTTTCATAACTATGGAGGCCAAGGCCCAGAAAGCTTTGTGTCCCTTCCCTGTGCCCAGAATAAGATGTTTATGTGGCCTCCCCACAGCCCTGGAGCAGATCCTACAGAGCACAGCAGGCATCTACTGTGTAGGAGATGAGGTAAGCTGTCCCCAGGCCTCCCCACGCACAGCCACAGCGGCTGCCTCCCTCATGCTGACCCCAGGCGATGACTCTCTTCCCCTTAGACAGCCATCTCCCACACCCTGAGGCAGGTGGGGCTCAGAGCTTCCTGAGGAGGCGTCTGCAGGGGGATCTCTGTACCGTGGGGCACTCCTCAGCTCACTCCCACTAAACCGTCTCAAGAGGGAGTTACTCAGGGTAGAAGACTGGCTGTGAGAGGATGAGGCGGGCTAGGCATCAGTTGAGGGACTGTGCTAGACGATGTCTGCGCAGTCAAGGCAATCCATCTTCTCTGGCCTTCTCAACCCACAGAGTTGGTTGTCAGGGCAACTGGAGCATGGCTGGGAGAGCACTTCAGCTCTGGGGGACAGACTCATGCAGGCCTAGGGCAGACAAGAATTGGGGGTGGGATGGGTGAAAGAGCCAAAGCAGATTGTTGGTACCCCCAGTAGAGATGCACTGGACACACCCAGTCCAGCCAGTGAGTCTGGGGTATGCACCCTGATGGGAACCCACCCAACCCTCTTTCAGGTGACCATGGCTGATCTGTGCTTGGTGCCTCAGGTGGCAAATGCTGAAAGGTAAGAGAGAGCCCCATGACCCTCCCTTCTTCTGGCTCTGCCCACAGTCAGGCCCCACTCAGCTGGTGAGAGTATCTCATGCAGACTCTTCGCCAACCAGCCAAAGAGCCCCCCATGCCAGGCCACACAGCCACTTCTGCCTGGAAGAGGGCAGAAGAAATTGGGGCAGTGCTCCTACCACGCCCACGACAGCCCAGATGATCCTGTATAGATAGCCCGTGCTCCTAAGAGGAGGTGGCTCACCTGGTGGACCCCCAAGATCACCTGCCTGATGTCCTCAAATGTGGTGTGTCTGTGCCCAGCAGTGAGCTCTGCCTCTGCATCCCTCCGTCAACCCTTCAATAGGGCACGAATGAGCACCTCTCTGGAAGGCATCATACTGGGCATTAGGGATATGGAAACGTATGGCACATTCCCTGCCCCCAAGAAGCTTACAACATGGGGGAAGAGAGTCTGTATATATAAATGCCTAGCACTGGGCCTTACACATAGTAGGTTCTCAAAGAAATAGGAACAGTAGGTAACAGATGCCAAATGACACTGCACAAGACCTACCCATCCCCTATGAATAAGGGCTGCCCCATCGTCCTTCCCTGGACAGCTCCCTGGACCTCATCCAGCCCTGCCTCTCTGCTCCCCCTGCTGCATCAGGGCAGTCTCCCTGTGTCCCTGAAAACCTTGGCTTAGCAGGTGTTTCTCTACTACAGATTCAAGGTGGATCTCACCCCCTACCCTACCATCAGCTCCATCAACAAGAGGCTGCTGGTCTTGGAGGCCTTCCAGGTGTCTCACCCCTGCCGGCAGCCAGATACACCCACCGAGCTGAGGGCCTAGCTCCCAAATCCTGCCCCGTTGGCACAGGGCCATAGGAGCAGAAGCTGGGTGGGCTGAAGAGGCCTGGAAGCAAGTGAGTCTTAATTGAGGAGACGGGAGAGTCGAACTCTAGCCCTGGATCTGCCTTCCTGCTGAACCTTGTTCGACCTCAGTCCCCTCATGTGTCAAATGCATGTGGGGTGGAGTAGGGAGATGCTGGGAGCAGGGTGGGCAGGAATACTGTTATCTATGTGACGGGGCAGTCATGAAGCTGAGATGAGAATGTGGATTAAAATGCCTGGCGTGCTCACCATAACACCACAGGGAAGCCTGTGTGCCTTTTCTCATCCGCTTTTGTTGTGTCTGACTCCAAAGAATGCCCGCGATGAAATTTGGCATGAATTAAACTGAAGCCCAGGCCTCTACCTTGTTTGTCTCAGACTGAGCTGGGTTCCAGAAGATGAACACTGTCCCTAGCTGGAATCCCCTGTGCCTGGACCAGTAGAGGAAGTCAGTCAGCCACTTGCCTACCCTGTGGCAGGCCTGGCCCATGGGACCTAAGGGCAATGAAGAGAAATATGCCCGAAAGCCTGCCTGAAAGAATCAGACAAGATCCAGGGAGATAACAGATAGAAGCAGGAAAGCATCTAGTGACCGGCTGAGTTCTCAGGGCTAGGAATGGTACCGTTGTTAAATGGTCCACTCCAGGCTGGCCGCAGTGGCCCATGCCTATAATCCCTGCACTTTGGGAGGCCGAGGCAGGTGGATCACTTGAGGTCAGGAGTTCGAGACCAGCCTGGCCAACATGGTGAAACCCCGACTCTACTAAAAATACAAAAATTAGCCGGGTGTGGTGTCAGGTGCCTGTAGCTACTCAGGAGGCTGAGGTGGGAGAATGGCTTGAACCTGGGAGGTGGAGGTTGCAGTGAGCCAGGATTGCGCCAGTGCACTCCAGCTTGGGAGATAGAGCGAGTCTCCATCTAAAAAAAAAAAAAAAAAAAAAAAAATTCCAATCCAGCACTGAGAGGCCATTTGGCCCTCTCAACCAGTCCCTCGTCTTCAGGGCCAGCATTCTGCAGACCAGTCCCAGGATTAGGCACTCAGGGTAAATCCAGTCACAAATGGTGCTGGGAATGGGAGGGAGGCTCCCCCATGGGCAGTGTGAGCGGCTACTGACCAAGCCAGCTTAGGAGACCAAGCAGGTAGCAGTGTACCACAGGCTGCCCTGGAGGGAGCAAGTTCCCATGCTTGGCAGTGTTCAGACAGAACCAGGACTACCTCTGGGCAGAGACGCTGTAGGGAGATTGGGGTGGCTTCTGGGGATGAAATGAGATGACTTTTTAGGACCTTTACCTCCTGAAGCCCCCAGCTCTGAATACTGTTGTATTGGAGATTAAGTTTCAACATGAATTTTGGAGGGGACATAAACATTTAAATCGTAGCAAAGACCATCACCTTTTTACAGGACATTTTCCAGTAGGGGCTTCTCTCAAATGGATGAGTGGTAAGTCAAGTCCTTCCTTTCCATATCACACCCAGCAGACACCTGATCCTGATATGGTAGAGGCACAGGGAGACTAGATACGTGGTCTTCCCAGAGTGGGAGTGGCCACAGTGAAGGAAGAGCAATGATGGAGGGGCCTGATACTGATAATTCCAACTCTGTGGAAGTAACAAGTCCCCAGAAATACTTCAGAAGGAAGAAAGCAGTAGGGAGGTGCTGTCAGGAAATACCTGAGAACAAAGCAAAAATTATAGGCTGTGTTCCTCAGAAATTTTACATATCCATTAAGGAAAATGGAGAACTTACTGGATAAACAGGTGATACACATATTCATACTTTTTTTTTTTTTTTTTTGTGATGCAGTCTTGCTCTGTCATGCCCAGGCTGGAGTGCGGTGGTGAGAGCTCAGGTTCACTGCAACTTCTACCTCCTGGGTTCAAGTGATTCTCCTGCCTCAGCCTCCCGAGTACTGGGATTACAAGCACGTTGGTTAAGCTGGTCTCGAACTCCTAACCTCAGGTGATCTGCCCACCTCGGCCTCCCAAAGTGCTGGGATTACAGGCATGAGCCACCATGCCTGGCCAAGATACGGCTCCTCCTAACTTTTAGAGTTTTTTTTTTTTTTGGAGACAGAGTATCCCTCTGTCACCAGGCTGCAGCGCAGTGGAGCAATCTCGGTTCACTGCAACCTCCGCCTCCCAGGTTCAAGGGATTCTCCTGCCTCAGCCTCCCAAGTAGCTGGGACTACAGGCCCACGCCACCACACCCAGCTAAGTTTTGTATTTTTAGTAGAGACAGGGTTTCACCATGTTGGCCAGAATGGTCTTGATCTCTTGACCTTGTGATCCACCTGCCTCGGTCTCCCAAAGTGCTGGGATTACAGGTGTGAGCCACTACGCCCGGCCTAGATTTTTTATTTAAAAAAAATTTTTTTAGAGATGGAGTCTTACCATGTTGCCCAGGCTGATCTTGATCCTCCCACCTCAGCCTCCCAAGTAACTGGGCCGGCTCTTACTTCTAAACATAACTTATTTAGCTCTTGCTTCCAAGGTCACAGCAATTCTACTTTCAGAGAATACTTTGAACTAAGGATAGCTGCTGAGTTTAAGCCAGAACTGCACAGGTTAAAGAACATCAAGGCTGAATGTCAAGAGCTGTAATGTGTGAGCTGCCTTTTGTAATCCTTAGCTATGTCAAGGTCAATGATATGACACATATGAATGCTTTTAAAAGTTAAAAAATAATCTTAAGGCCAGGTGCGGTGGCTCACACCTGTAATCCTAGCACTTTGGGAGGCTGAGGCGGGTGGATTGCCTGAGCTCAGGAGTTCAAGACCAGCCTGGGCAACACAGTGAAACCCTGTCTCTACTAAAATACAAAAAATTAGCTGGGCATGGTGGCATATGCCTGTAATCCCAGCTACTCAGGAGGCTGAGACAGAATTGCTTGAACCTGGGAGGCGGAGGTTGCAGTAAGCCGAGATCGCGCCACTGCACTCCAGCCTGGCGACAGAGTGAGACTCCATCTCAAAAAATAATAATAATCTTAAGTATATTATGTGTTCATAGTGACATATTACATCCAGCATACCCAAATATGAATCATTAATGATCTCCAGCTACATGGAATCTGCCTGGGCTTTTTGTTAGTTGTAGGGGGTAGTTTGGTGATTACATTCATTTAACTCAATTGTTTCAGATCCCTTCCTCTTTTATGCTTCAACCTCTAAAATATGTTGCAACAGAAAGCAGAGAATGATCTAACAGGTTCATTTTAGCATCACAGATATCACTGAAGGAAATATTTAAATGCCACCCTTCCCTGCTCAGATGTGAGTCCTTATTCTGCAACAGACACTAGGGATGTGGAGAGGCAGTGTTTTAAAAAATAGCAAAGATATATTATGGTGTTACTTTTTGTAAATGAAAATAGGCTGAATTCATATCACCCAGATTACGTTAATGATTGGCCTGGTATCCAAAGTCGAGGTTCCAAATTTGAACAGAATATGTTCATGGGGAAACGGGCCTCACTGGTACCAAATGCTGACATAAAACTCAGAACTTATTAATTATCACTGTAAACCCAGTTTTTCCAATCCCAGTTTCCCGTTCATGATACTCTGCCATGAATTTAAATGCAGATGAAAGATCTATTATTAATCTTACTCTCAATTTTTTTTCTTTAGTTTTTCTTTTACAATCTTAATAGATTATGAAATAATTCATATGGGCTTACAGAATACCTTTCTTAAGGAAGATACATGAAAGACAAAGAATTTAAAATGTAAATCAGGTTCATGAAAATATAACTCAGATGTTACCAGGTGCATAGTGAAAAAGTTTATTTATGACAGATTTGAAAACTCGGAAGAGATGACAAAGAATGCACAAAAGCATCACAAAACTGTTACATAATATAAAACACAAGAACTGAGCTATTTAAAGAAGCACAGCTCAGAATCATCAGTGTAATCGCAGTAAGACACCCAGTGCCACAGGGTGATAAAAATGATATTTTAAAAGAAAAACCACTCAGCAGGACACAAGAATTAAAGTAACAATTTGGTAAGAGCTCTTAGAAATCACAGATGTTGGTAGCATTTCTTATGATAGGGGACATGTAAAACAAGCTGGACATAATAAATGATTAGTTGGGATACTTTTGTATTTTAAAGAAAAAAGATAAAACAGTGACACGGTTTCCCTTCCAGACCCTTTTTGTAATGTCAGCAACAGTACATGACATAGAACAGTAAAGAAATAATGTCTTTGTGGTTGCCAATTGCTTAAATCTTTACGAAGAAAACATGATCATCTTTCAGTCAACTGACTGATCTGAGTACATGGCACCAAAGAAAGCCCTTCAGAAAATAGAAGCTAAATGGCATAAAGTAGTTTAGAAAATCTTCAAGCACCTCCCTTTATTCCAATTATCCTTTTCCGAAGTCTGGCTTTCTTACAATCCATCACTTTGATTACAAAACAGCTCTCTTCTGGGAATTTCAAAACACTTCCCGTTATGTTAAGGGAAAATGGGTACGCAAGAGTCATGGGTTACAGGATTGCTTTCTCCAGACTTGGCTTCTCTTTAACATGGCTAAATGGAAATAATTTAGCTTGGTTAAATGAAAGCTACTTCACTTACAGGATAATCTCAGGAGATATGAGTGGAGTTTTTCATATGGAATTTCTTAGTAAAATGTACTGTTTAGGATATGAGAGAAGGAATTAAGATAATGTTTTCCAGATGATTCTTGGCCTGATCCTAAGAATCAACAGTAACAATCAATAGCAAGGAACATTACACATTCAACCCTGAGTGATGAAGAGAGTTCAGGAAGAGAGCCCCTTAAACTCTGAATTAAGGGCTCTTTGGTAATATCATATAGTATAATATTTCAAAGCAAAACTTCAGAATGGTTCATGATCCTATTTCAGAACTTTAGAAAATATACTTTGTCCTCTGGAAGTAATTTCACATATATTATTTTACCCCCAGATAAGCCACAACTACCTGCTTCAAAATTTTTTTTAAACTATGGAATTAAATAAACATGCATCTCTAGATTTCTAGGGCAACTTTTCATCATATCTTAGAATGAAGAGTCATGACATTAACTCTGGTCCACATACCTGGGGCCTAAAAGAAATCAGGTACATATAATAGGAATCAGATTGTGAGCCTAATTTCAAAGCCAGTGTCTTGCCTTTGGATTCAGTGTGTGAGGCATGCCTATTTGTAAATGAGCTCCACTATCATTGGCTTTAGGCAATAGTGTATTCTTAGCTTAGAAATTTCTTACCTTAAGAATTCAGCCGGGCGCGGTGGCTCACGCCTGTAATCCCAGCACTTTGGGAGGCCGAGGCGGGCGGATCACGAGGTCAGGAGATCGAGACCATCCTGGCTAACAGGTGAAACCCCGTCTCTACTAAAAATACAGAAAAATTAGCCGGGCGTAGTGGCGGGCGCCTGTAGTCCCAGCTACTTGGGAGGCTGAGGCAGGAGAATGGTGTGAACCCGGGAGGTGGAGCTTGCAGTGAGCCGAGATTGTGCCACTGCACTCCAGCCTGGGCGACAGAGCGAGACTCCGTCTCAAAAAAAAGAATTCAGACAGGAGGGGCTTTGTTTGGCCTTCTTGGTTTAGGCAGGGACAATGCAACACTTGAGAGGAGGCAGTGATTTCTGAGCAAAATTCTAAGATATATTCAATAGCTTTGCTCTCCCCTCCTCCCATACTCCTACCCTTTGCCCCCTCATTTTATTTTGTTTTCCCTCCTTGTGATCAGTTTTAAAAGATAGTTCTCAAGCAGCACAAAACGGTGTAACTTATGCCCCTCCCTTATGCTCCACTAAAACAAGTCTCTTATGTAAATATTAGGGTCACTCAACTCCACACCTTAGAACCACTGAGGTTAAAAGGCAACCTTTTGCAGATAAGTGGTCTTAACAAACAAATATAAAAGCAGACTTTAGAGTCTGGGTTTCAACTAATTCTCTCAAAAAGGGGCTGAGCAGGACTCATAAACTCATATTTCCTATTAAGACACTTTATGATAATACCTAATCCCACTGCTTAATATAGGACAGCGTTCAGATTTCACTCTTCCGTATACATATTATAATGGGACAATATACACTTTTTTAAGTTTTTTAACTTTTTTGAGTTTTTCTTTCCAAAAGAACAAAAATATTTTTTAAAGTGCATGTATCCATTCATTAAGAAAAAAATAACTAAGAATGGTCTAATTCCAAATTGCTACTACTTCCATGATAAAGCTGTTATCTGAGGATTGAGTTTTAATATCAGAGTCCTGAGGACATGTCATCAAGCAACAGAGGTTAGCATAAAGCCCTTCTGGAGCAGCTTCACAATCACTCTTGTACTGACATGCCAGTTAGTAAGGAAAACAGCAGAGATCATGGCCTGAGGGAAGGGAGAAATACAGCACAGGTTTTGAAAGATGGAGACCAAGAAACAATTTTTTTTTTTTTTGAGACGGAGTCTTGCTCTGTTGCCCAGTCTGGAGTGCAGTGGCATAATCTCAGCTCACTGCAACCTCCACCTCATGGGCTCAAAAAATTCTCCCTGCCTCTGCCTCCAGAGTAGCTGGGATTACAGGTGCCCGCCACCACACCCAGCTAATTTTTTGTATTTTTGGTAGAGACAGGGTTTCACTACGTTGGCCAGGCTGGTCTTGAACTCCTGGCCTCAGGTGATCTGCCCACCTTGGCCTCCCAAAGTGCTGGGATTACAGGCGTGGGCCACCGCGCCTGGCCTCCAAGAAACATTTTTATGAAGACCACCTCCTGGGTAACCATGTTGAATGAAACAGGTCTGCTAAAAATCAGGGGCTCTCCAACAGAGCTGATGTTGTCTGCAGGGGACATTCTCAGCATTCTCTAATTGGACACTTGTCAAAAGGAACAGAATGTTAGAATCATCTTTGCCTAAGAATTGGTAGTTTAAAATTTTTACATTTATGTGGGGAGTGTGTGCATACATATATATATAGCAAACCAAAAATAAAATTCTAAGCCTCCCAGCCGGCTGAATGGACCCCCCTCTTGGCCCAGGGGATCTCAAAGGAACCTGAAAAACTAGTCCATGATGGGAAGACGGGTCAGACATGCCTCATATTACCCTCTTCCCTTTGGAATTTAAATACAACTGACCAGCATTAACATTGAGAGATCTTAAGACTAACCAAACAGACTCTTTGTGGCAATAAAATACCAAATCCCAACCTCACTGGTATAGCATCACATGACAGCAGGCCCCAAAGGAAATTTACCCCCCAATATATTTATTTGGCATATTTTGAAATGGCCCTACAAAGCTGTATCTTATGGGGGAAATTGCATTCTGTAGAGAATCTCTTTCTCTTATTAGGTCTTTTCTGGAGAGTCTGACACCTTTTAAGGCCTAAAAAGAAATATTCATCATCTGTTCTCTCTGAAGCCTGCTACCTGGAGGCTTCATCTACATGGCGTAAGCCAAGCCCCCCTTACTTTAACTTAAGCTGACTTCATCTTTTCAGGTAGAGCTTAACTCTTTCAACCAATTGCCAGTCAGGAACTCTTTGATCTACCTCTGACCTGGAAACCCTCATCTTCAAGATGTCCTGCCTTTCCAGGCCAAACCAGTGTATACCTCATACGTATTGACTTATGGCTTTGCCTGGACCTTCTGTCTCCCTCAAATGTATAAAACTGTAACCCGACCACCTCGGGCACATGTTCTCAGAACCTCCTGAGGCCCCGTCATGGGCTCTGAACCTTGGCAAAATAAACCTCTAAATGTATTGAGACGTGTCTCAGATACTTTTTGGTTTACAATATATTTATATTTCTTTTAAGCTGTTTGCTGAAATTTTTTCACAATAAAACACTGGGGGAAAAAAATCAATACTTTAAATATGTCTTCCTTTCTAAAAGCCCCATCTCTCAACAAAGTGGCAAAACTAAAACTAAAGAAATTTAAGAACTCAGTCACTCTCTATAGAGAATTCCAATCTCTCTCCTACTATGAAGCACTTTCTTTTAATTGTTTGTTAATATTTGTTTGTGCTCTAGAGAACAGGGTGAGGATCAAAGCCAACGGTTTTCATTTCATTGTTTGGATCTATAAATTTGGACTGGGAGGGGTTGAGGAAATGACTATCTCTTAGAATTTGCTGGGCTGTGGGTTCTCAGTAATTACCTGTGCTTCAGTAAATAATATCTTGCCCCTAAAGTTCAATTATTTCAGAAATGTAACGTGAGAATAGTGAATTAGACAGTGAAAATATCTTCCTTTAGCTATTTTGTGCTAATGGAACACAGAAACCCTGACAGTTGGTGAAAAACCAGTATGAATGAAATGTAACCAGGCCCAGGACTTCAAAAGTGACCAGGCACACAGAGGTGAGGGGAACAAGTCCCTTAGGCTTCTCTGATGCAACAGAACTAGGATTCCAAAGAAAATAAGCAGAGAATCTCATGGTGAAAATAAATAATAACAAGTGTTATCCTTGGGAGCTTGCTGTGTATGGCCTGACAGTTTCAATTTGAGAGAAAGGCAGAAGTTAATAATAAACAGGAAAAATAAGCAAGGCTTTAGCTGACTAGAAAACAGCTCAGTAGAAAATTATTTTACAAAGATTATATTCAGTTAGCTAAGGCATGATTCAACTTCAATGATGCAAGAGCGGTCACTCAGCTATCCAATGGGATGACATACAGCAAATCTGCTCTTCACTGCCTCAACAGACAGTCACTAAAATAATTTCTTTAAAGGTATATAAATTTTGGCCAGTGTAATCCTCTATAAAACACATTTGCAAATATAAAATAATGGAGGTATGATGCTGCTCAGAGAATGGGAATGCTCTAGCAGTCCCCAACATCCTATCCCGCTTGGGGCTTTGCTCCGAGGGGAAGAGCAGGTGCAGGATATATTGCCCTTTGATGTGATGTAGATGCTACTAGGGACCCACTGGGAAGAGTCCTGTTCCTTGAATTATGCTACTGTAGGGATAGACCCTTGGTGTGAGGAATCCAACAATGAAGGAGTGAGTCAAAGGAAACATCACAAAGAAGGTGACTCCTCAGAGGAGACAAAGGACTCTGAAATCCTGGAATCACAGGATATCTCTGATTGGCTAGGCAATTCCTCTGCACTCAATCTCCAGCAAATGGGCAGATTCCCTCACAACTTAGAATTCTTCACGGGGCATGCTGGACTGTACCCCAAACATGGAGTAAGGTGGCATCATCCATCTCTGAAGGGCCATACTCCTTGCAAAGCCATCACAGGACTGACCTACAGAAATAAAACATCATCGCTTCCCAAATTCTCCTAAAAATATCATCGTTAACTCCATAAAAGAGGGGGCTTCAGTGGCTCAGAACAGATGGGAAGCCTTCTGAGAAACAGATGGAAACTGTTTCAAAGGCAAAATGAAATGTGCTAAAAAAATAAATACAGTAATAAATAAATCTAATTATTCTTCAGAATTCGTAGGCAGTAACAGACATAACACGAGGAGTAAGAGACAGGGAGGTACAAACACAGAGACTGCTGAGGTCCCATCTCACCTCCGTTTCCTTCTCCACCTGGGGGCCTGGCAGCTGGTGCTCTGGTGACCACTGGCTGCAGCACCACCTGCACTCTGTGGCACTCCTGAGCCTCAAGGGTGACACAGTAGGAAATGCTGTCACCAGGGAAATGCAAGCTTTGGTCAGGTAAAGAACAAATACAATCAGCAGCAATAGTGAAGCTTCATTATCACCTAAACTAAGGGACTCTGAACACCAAAAGCTTTAAGCCCTCAATGCAAGAAACCTAAATGCAGAAACTTTGGAAACCTGATTGGGTTTCACTGCATTTGATTCTGAAGCAACATTTCTAAATAGCACTCCTACTCTAAAGACAAAAAAAAGTGGTGGGGACTCTGGAGTGGTTTTTGTTTTTCATCTTCTCTGTCAGACGATACCATTCCTTCTTTGATTATACAAAAAAAAAAAAAAATAGTAACACTTGACTTTCAAATATGTGGGTTCTGACATCAATTCAGTACCTAATTTCCACTCTCTCCACTTTGACTGCCAGTGCCCATAGTAAGGGAAACCAGCTCTTGGAACAGGAAATAATGGAGGCAGTTTTTCTTCCCACAAGATCTTAGGTTACATTGATCATCACTTGAGATTGCATGAAAGTTCTTGCTGTAACGGCAAAAACATAGACTTAGGAAAGAGAAAGGAGGAGGCGTCTACCATCAGAAATAGTAATAGCCCTCCAAAGGCAGTGTGGTCTCCCAGCTATGCAGAGACCAAGAATAACCAGCAGGCAGGAATATGGCAGTGGTGACAGGCTGGATAGAGCTTTCTCCAACCAAAAGATTGGGCTCCTTCATGGGCAATGTGCTTTTCCCTCTTCTGGCACCTCAACAACTAAAGAGAGTGGGTGCCACTAAATGCATTGGCAATAAGGGCTGTGGGAGAGAAGAGGGCAGCAATCTGAATGATAAACCTGTGCCAAGATGAATCTATTTTTAAAAAACAACGCTCTGCTTCCTTTTAGGCTTATGCCCGATAGGTGCCTTCAAGAGGGAATTTGCCCGAGTCTGAAGCAAGAAGAGTATGAGTCAGGGACCATAGAACAGGGGCACTACACCACTACCTGCAGAAGCCAAGAAGGGGAAAAAGCTACATGGGCCAATAGTCAGGCACGCCAGACAGGGTGTGAGGCTCAGGAGCCCCACATGAACCATTGGCTCTTGCCTATCCCAAACAAGAGGCACCAGCTGGCAGCCTGCTTCAGCCAGCAAATACAGCCTGCCCCCGTCCCAGCAGTCCTTCAGCTGGTATAGTAGATGTGGAAGTAGAGAGTCTTGTTGCGCAGCAGGGAGTAGGAGTTGTCGAACTTGAGCAGGTAGATGCCCTCACCAGGGTAGTCATGGCTGCCAGCCTGCACATCTCGGTGGCTGTCCCGCCGGTACACAGGCATGACCTCCCCATAGCGACCCCGCAAGGAGCTCCTGGAGCCTCTCTCCACATCTCCAGCTGGAACGGGTTCTGCATGAGCAAAATGGCAGAGTGTTTGGATATGTGTTCAGAGACTGCGTAAGTCCTGCCTGAAGGTGAGCGGAAGGACCAGGTGACCCAGTGGCTTTCACAGAGTGGGGAGGTTACTGCCCTCCTACAGACATTTGGAAATATCTGGTGATCTTTTGGTCATCACAGTGACTATTAGGTGATATCTGCATTTAGTACCCAAGGGTCCAGGAGTGCTAAAATCAGGATAGTACCTACACAACAAAGAAGTGTCCCATCCCAAATGCCAATAATGTCTCCACCGAGAAACAATGATTTAGCCTGAGAGGAGCCTTCCTAGCTTCAGAAGTGTCTGGACATTTCTGAGAGGGAGAAAGAGATATTTAGAAGGAAAGATCCCGACATTCTTTCATTTAATAGGTGAAAGGACTAGCTAATGGAGATAGGAATTGCAGATAAACATGCTATAAAGTGACCCTAGCACCTTTACCTGGCTTCCTGAAAAGCAGCAAATAAGATACAGGGTTCCCCACTTTCCCAAATACCTGTAGATTTCCCTGCATGCTTTTCTATGAAGAAGCACGTTAAGGGATTGACTTTAAGATTATATAAGAAAATCAAGGAATAAGAGGAATAAGACTAATGCTTAGGACCTACTCTTACATTACCTGGAAAAATGCCTCTGGGCCATGCTTAGTAGACACTACAAATAACAACTGGAATGGAACCCGGAGACCCTTTTAAAACTTCTCTAGGCATGAAGTAAAGAGGTAACTCAATAGTTAGCCAGCTATGAGAGTTTGGGATAGGGAGAGAATGGGTATCTTTTGCAAACCGTAATCAATCACTTTGGTTCCAGGCCAAGAATAAATATCTCCAAACTAAGACAGAGATGTAAAATAATCTCTGGCTTACATGCGACCTGAAAGACTATCCCTCTAAACTGCTGCATGACTCACCCTCTCTCTGCTCCCACCCCATCCCTGCCCTCAGGAAGGTGTTGGGAAAACAATGAGGTACTGATTAAAGGAAAAGAGGCTTTCTTTTTTTTTTTTTGAGACAGTCTCGCTTTGTCACCCAGGCCGGAGTGCAGTGGCGGGATCTCAGCTCACTGCAAGCTCCGCCTCCCGGGTTCACGCCATTCTCCTGCCTCAGCCTCCCGAGTAACTGGGACTACAGGCGCCCACCACCACGCCTGGCTAAGTTTTTTGTATTTTTAGTAGAGATGGGGTTCCACCGTGCTAGCCAGGATGGTCTCGATCTGCTGACCTTGTGATCCGCCCGCCGCGGCCTCCCAAAGTGCTGGGATTACAGGCGTGAGCGACCGCGCCCGGCCGCTTTCTTTCAACTAAGGCAGCAGTATCAACCCCACCAGAACGTTCTCTTTGGCCTGTACCACTCAGCTTAGCTTGTAATGCTGAGTTCCTCAACTGCATTCAAAGGAAGAGGAGGACTGGTACAACCCACGAAATAGTCACCAGAAATCAGGTTAAGCCAGAAAACTGTAAATTATGTTAAAATTAAATTTACCTTCAATCTCTTCCTCCTCTTCCTCTTCTTCATCCTCATCGTCACTGGAATCACTGACCTGCACAGTTATGTCAGTGCTGGTTACAGGGGTCCAGTCAAAATAAACTCCAAAGCCAATGTCATAGTCATCGGTCGCAAACTCCCAGCAGACACGCTTCCCCTCTGGATGAGTAGGTACCCGGATGGTCACCACCTCACCACGCTTCACCACCAGACGGCTGTTCTTCTCTTTGCCCAGCTTGCTTTTGAATTCCTTCACCTTGGCAAAGGTCCAGATGCATGGAGGAGCCATCAGAGGTGGGGAGACTGAAAGGACAGGCAGCTTAACACTGAGAAACCACGAGGAAACATGAGTACCCCAGGCATTTTGCTAAGAGAGGTTGGCACAGTCAGACATTCTTTCTACTGGCTTCTTTGACTTCCTTTCACAAGTCATTTTCTTTCCTTCCATTTGTCTGTCTGCCTGCCTTTCTTTAAGTATCTACTGGAAACAAACCACCTCCTATACTCCCAAAGGTCTCACCTTTCCTGTGGTCCCCCAGAAGATCTGCAGATTCCAAATCAGCTGCAAGAATATCTATAGCTCCTGTGTGTTCAGATTGGATCATAACGATGTCCCCAGACCTCTGTGGAACTTGATACTTGGCCATCTGCACAACAGAACTCTGGTTAAAGGAGTATTAGAGTGGCAGATTCTAATTAATCTCTTTTTGCATGAAGGCTGCCCCACCCCTGCTCTATTATCTCCACTATCCCCACTCAAAGCTTAATGTACTAGTCAATGTTCCCTTCTCTTTCTTCCAAATAGGAGTTGCTAATAAATTCTACTAATTTTTTAAAGCCATCAAAATATTCCATTGTTTAAAGACTGTTTCCTACCTTTTGCAACTTTCCTGCTCCAAACCCTTTATAAGGTCCTTGCCCGCCAACACCCTCGCAGGTTGTTGACAGCATTTGCATCAACTGTGATTCTGGGCCATGCCTTGGTCTTACCTCACCTGCACAGTACCTCCCTGTGGCTCCTCTCATTAATAGCTCTTGCTCCTAGGGTTTAGTTTGACTCCCACTCTGCCACACATCCTCCTGCTACAATTCCCACTCAAGGGTTACTTCTACATTACTGTCAATCAGCTCTCCAAAGCACTGCAGAGACAGAATCTGGATTATAGTCTTTCACTCTCATCCACAGCCCACCTCGGGCTACAGGTTGTCTCAGTCTTGAAGTCATTAACAGTGTTCTATCAATAGTTACAATTTCACCTTAGACCAGCCCCAGGACTTGCATTTAAACAGTACATTTGCTGCCAGACGTCTGACTTACACGGAAGAATGCAAATGGCATTTGATACTCAAAGCCCTCACTAACCCATGCAGGAGCTTACAATGTCTCCCTGGTGAGTTTCCTTCAAATCACTCAGATTAGTGTTCCTGGTTTCATGCTATTATACCTTAATTTCCTGCCCATTCTCCAAACAGTTGGCAGGCAACTCAACAAGAAATCTATACCTATTGCCCACAGAGGAGAGCACATCAGTGAGTCAGCAATCCAGTTAAGAGGCTGGAATTGTATTTGTGAGAAATAAATAAATAAAGTTTGTAATCCTCCCAGGCTGTATTCTCATAATATCTGTTTCTGGAGAATAAGCCCTCCAGTTCTCATCTCCTTTGCTAACTGAAGTGAATCAGACTTTGGCTAGTGTGCTTAAATAAATCCTTCCTTTTCTAAAACGCTAAATAAAGGATTAGGTTGCAACATTTTAGCTACATAGCCTTAGTAAAGTCTCTAACAGCCCTCAGCCTCAGTTTCCTCATTTCTTTCTTTCTTTTTGAGACAGAGTTTTGGTCTTGTTGCCCAGGCTGGAGTGCAATGGCACGATCTCAGCTCACTGCAACTTCCGCCTCCTGGGTTCAAGTGATTCTCCCACCTCAGCCCCCCGAGTAGCTGGGATTACAGGCACACACCACCATGCCTGGCTGATTTTTGTATTTTTAGTAGAGGTGGGGCTTCAGCATATTGGTCAGGCTAGTCTGGAACTCCTGACCTCAGGTGATCTACCAGCCTTGGCCTCCCAAAGTGCTGGGATTACAGGCGTGAGCCACCCACGCAGCCAGTTTCCTCATTTCTTAAATGGAGACAAAATGGCACCTATCTCACAAGGTTGTTCTCAAGAGTAAATGAAGTGTTACAGATACAAATGCTTGTAAACTGTAAAGTATTATACAAATCTAATTATAATGCCTGGTGGTGTCTTCATTGACACTAATACCAACCATTATTCTAATACATATGCTAATAAATGATAGAAACAACCCCACCCCCCCATCCCTCCATGGCAGGGACATCACTACACTATCACTTCCATACAGCTACTTGGAAGGCTGAGGTAGGAGGATCACTTGAGCCCAGGAGTTTGAGGCTGCAGTGAGCCATGACTGCACCACCGCACTGAAGCCAGGTGACAGAGTGAGACCTTTGTCTCGAAAAAAAAAAAAAAAAAAAAAATCAAGGCCAGGCACAGTGGCTCACATCTGTAATCACAGCACTTTGGGAGGCCGAGGTGGGTGGATCACCTGAGGTCAGGAGTTCGAGACTAGCCTGACCAATATGGTGAAGCCTCGCCTCTACTAAAAATACAAAAATCAGCCGGGCGTGGTGGCACACGCCTGTAATCCCAGCTACTCAGGAGGCTGAGGTGGGAGAATCACTTGAACCCAGGAGGCGGAGGTTGCAGTGAGCCGAGATCGTGCCACTGCACTCCAGCCTGGGCGACAGAGGGAGACCCTGTCTCAAAAAAAAAAAAAAAAAAAATGCTTCTGTGGAATCTTTATCATAAATACTAAATAGATCTACCACAAGAAAAGCAAGAGCAAAATAGTCCAATGACTTCAGGCTCCTCAACGAAGAGGATTTTAGAGAACACATGAACATTCATTCTAACACTTCATTTTCTGAATAGGTGCCTACTGGGTGCCAGTACAATGATGGGCCCTGTGGAAGATACAAATAATCATTCTCCAAATAATAATGAAGACCAAGATGCCCTAAATTAGAGGGCAAAGAGAATTCTGGGAGCCACCCTTGCAGTGCTTTCTAATTCCAATCCATCCACTATGTGTCCACATTCTGGTGCCTCCTTTCATAAGAAAGAGCCAGAATCTTCCCCCTACCTCATTGAGGACCTGGGCCTGGTCTGCAGGCAGCAAATCCTGTTTCATCAAGGCCTGAGCCTCCAAGGGACCAGTGGCTTTCCGCAGATCTTCCGTGGCATCCTTACTCACTGGAGATACCATCTGTGGCCTCTCAGAGGAAGAGAGCATGTCAATTCAAGGACTCTTTGAAAAGACTCAATCATCCTGGAGAAACTTTGAAATAAAACATTCGAAACACCCCCAGCCCCACTTGCCCCTGGCATTTAGCTCTACTGTCACCTTAGCCGACCACTGCCCAGGGCTGAATTGGTCCACAGTAAAGTGTTGACAGTGTGAAAACAAAGACTAACAAGGCCAGGTCAAAGGCTAGGAGAACCATGGAAAACACACAGCTCCATCATCTGAGAGGGACTGCTGTTTGTTTTTTTTTTTTTTTTGTCATTGTTTCTTTATTTATTTTAGTTGACAAAGTGTATTTATGGTGTACAATGTGTTGTTTTGATATATGTACACATTGTAAAATGATTAAATTGAGCTAATTAACATATCCATCCCCTCACATACTCCTTTTTGTGGTGAGAACATTTAAAATCTACTGTCTTAGCAATTTTCAAGTATACATTGTTATTAACTATTGTCACCATGTTGTACAAAGATCTCCAGAACTTGTTCCTCCTTCTAACACCTTATACCACTTGACCAACATCTCCCTATCCCACCCCCTGGCCCCAACACCTATTAACCACCATTCTGCCCTCGGCTTCTAAGAGTTCCAGTGTTATTCCTCACTCTGCGGCCCACAGGATTTTAACCCAGGAATTGTTAGAATCTCAGTTCAGTTCTACACACAAAGCCACTGGCTAGAAGCAAAAGGAGGAGGCCTGCCTAAGGGAGATTGGGCACCAAAACAAAGTACAAAGTGATGATCAAGACAACTCTCTCTGCAGTTATCCCTGAGGCAGTCTTTCAGCAGATCCATTTCATACCCTGTCCCCGTTCAGTGCTAGGGGTCATCACTTTCTCTCCTTTTTAAAGCACATTAATCAACAATCCCAATGGCTTCAAACACAGCTGTGTGACGGAGCGGACCAGTGATGCGGCTCACCACAACCTCTGCCTCCCGGGTTCAAGCAATTCTCCTGCCTCAGCCTCCTGAGTAGCTGGGATTACAGGCATGCGCCACCACACCCAGCTAATTTTGTATTTTTAGTAGAGACAGTGTTTCTCCATATTGTTGGTCAGGCTGGTCTCGAACTCCCGACCTCAGGTGATCCGCCTGCCTCGGCCTCCCAAAGTGCTGGGATTACAGGCGTGAGCCACCGCGCTCGGCCATGAATAGTTGATTTTAAAGATGCAAGGGAATGATTTATGCTGTCTTCCATTTCCCCTGGCCTCACAAAAATCAGAAAATTAGTGCCAGGGCTACAGCAAAATAACCCAGGCCTTTTGGAAATCTGTTGTCGATAAAAGGTGACATGGGTTTTTTTGAATGGCAGTTATCCAAGTACAGTCTGGGGACCCTTCAGGGGAGTCTGTGAAGTTCAAACTGTTTTGTAATAACACTAAAATGTTATTTCCCTTTTTTCATTCTCATTTTCTCAAGAGCGTGCAGTGGAATTTTCCAGAGACTACATGACATGTGATATCGCAATGGAATGAACTCAGAAGCGGAGCTGAGAATCCAACTGCCTTTTATTAAGCCAAACATTAAAGAGATTTACAATGTCTCTATTTGTACTACATTCTTTGCTTTGAAAATTAGTTGTTTTTAAGTAAAAACATGTTTTATGTATAGCATGTAATGCATTCATTATTATTTTTCAATGAACAAATAACCATATTCTTCCGTTTTAATTTCTTTTTTTTTTTTTTTTTTTTTTTTTGAGACAGAGTCTCGCTCTGTCACCCAGGCTGGAGTGCAGTAGTGCAATCTCAGCTCATTGCAAGCTCCGCCTCCCGGGTTCACGCCATTCTCCTGCCTCAGCCTCCCGAGTAGCTGGGACTACAGGCACCCGCCACCACACCCGGCTAATTTTTTTGTATTTTTAGTAGAGACGGGGTTTTACCATGTTAGCCAGGATGTTCTCATCTCCCAACCTCAGGTGATCCGCCCGCCTCAGCCTCCCAAAGTGCTGGGATTACAGGCGTGAGCCACCGCGCTTGGCTGTTTTAATTTCTAATATAGTAAATATTGATAGATATAACCCACACAAACAAAAATTCTTTGGGTCCTCAATAATTTTTAAGAGTATAAAGGTCTGAGAATCCCTGCTTGAGGGCATCATTTCCTCAAAGAGGCTGAGTAAATGACTGGAAAATGGTAGTATACACCTCATGGGGGAAACAGAAGGAGGCTTCATTTTAGAGTTTATTAGTTTGTTTCTTTCCTTTTTTAACACAAACAAGAAAAATCACTCCTTCAGATAAAACAGAGCCATCTTTTGGAATATCAAAAATTACTCCAACCTACCTCAGGACAGACAAGAGGAGGTCACTCCAAGAATCAGAGCTGTGGGATTCTGTTGATCTTTATAGGTTCACTTGGGTAATTCAGTGTAAGCTGTAAACTGGCCTAGGCTGTGGGTCTATTTTAATGCTCTTCAACCCAGAAATTATAGTCCATTTCTGTTTCTTGACACTGTGTATCATCTGCCTCCCCTACTAGAAAGTAAGCTTGGTAGCCAGGCGCGGTGGCTCAAGCCTGTAATCCCAGCACTTTGGGAGGCTGAGGCGGGCGGATCACGAGGTCAGGAGATCGAGACCATCCTGGCTAACACCGTGAAACCCCGTCTCTACTAAAAACACACACACAAAAAATTAGCCGGGCGTGTTGGCGGGCGCCTGTATTCCCAGCTACTCGGGAGGCTGAGGCAGGAGAATGGCGTGAACCCAGGAGGTGGAGGTTGCGGTGAGCCGAGATCGCGCCACTGCACTCCAGCCTGGGGGACAGAGAAAGACTCCGTCTCAAAAAAAAAAAAAAAAGAAAGTAAGCTTGGTGGCAGGCACGGAGTCTCACTGCCTCTGTATGCACAGCACGGGGAACCAAGCCTGCCACCTGGAACTCTAAGGCCCTTTTTTTTTTTTTTTTTTGAGACACAGTCTTGCTCTGTTGCCCAGGCTGGGGTGTAGTGGCATGATCTCGGATTGGCTCACTGCAACTCTGCCTCCCTAGTTCAAGCAATTCTCTTGCCTCTGCCTCCCTGGTTCAAGCAATTCTCTTGCCTCAGCCTCCCAAGTAGCTGGGACTACAGGTGTGCACCACCACGCCTGGCTAATTTTTTGTATTTTTAATAGAGACGGGGTTTCACCGTGTTGGCCAGGCTGTTCTCAAACTTCTGACCTCAGTTGATCCACCTGCCTTGGCCTCCCAAAGTGCTGGGATTACAGGTGTAAGCCACCTCGCCTGGCCCTAAGGCCCTTTGCGCTCTGACTTCACCTCTCAGAATCCTCACTCTGCCCTGGTCCCTCCAGCCACAACAGCCTCTTCAGTCCTTGATAGTCCTCAAACACCCCAAGTACTCTCCTACTTGAGAACTTTTGCATTTGCTGTAACCTCTGCCTAGAATACTCTTCTAGGACATTAACTCTTCTTTAGTTAACTGAAGACTTCCTTCCTGCAGGTTTTCTGCTGAGAGGTTTCTCAGAGGTCTGTATATAAAATGGCTACCCTTTCCTGGCCTTGTCACTGTTTCTGCCCTTACCCGGCTTCATTTTTCTTCACTGCACCTATTACTGCCTGACATGACATGGGGCATATTTTGTTGATTGCAAGATGCACACTGGCTTTCAGATTTTAACACAACTGAAAGACAGGATGTCTTAAAAATTGATGATATCTTAAAAGTGCCGTGGGCCTGGAATGACATCAAGTCTTTCCACAAGAGATTTGCATTTGCTTCTGCCAGTACTTAGGAATGCTACCAATCTGAGACTCCTTGAAATTAAGTTCTCTGTTTAGGGTTTTGTTTAGATCATCCTGGCAGAGTGAATTTAGACAAGACACTGGCTAATACCAACTGGTGGTTCCTATTCTCAGGGGAGATATTATTTTTCTCCTATGACACAGTGTCAAGTTTGAGACAATCAAGTTTCCTTGCTGTCCTTTTCTGTGTGGCGGATTTTTTTCTTTATATTTTCACTGAAGGTGCAGGCTTTTGGTATCCCAGCTGCATATGGGGGGTCTATTAGACGATCTATCTTAAGCATTTCTTCCTCTCTTGGTGGTACATGAAAGTACATCTTACAGTTGATGGCAACTTAAGAGTCTATGAAGTATGATGTGTAATTGTTTTCTGTCCACTTCCCCCACTAGAACGTAAGCTCCCTGAGAGCAGTGACGGACTATTTTGTTCATTTGTGGTCTCTTTAGTACCTAAATGGTAGGCTCCCAACAAACATCTGTTGAATAAATAAGTATTAGCCCCAAAATATTTGTTGAATAAAAAATGAATAAGTTAATTTTTGCTTGGGAATAAAAGAGAAATTCTGGATCAGACTATCACTTATAATATTGGAAAGGTGAGACTACAACAGGCTATCTGAATCATTAGCCTGACTTACTGTGTGTGACATCTAAAATTTAGTCTGTCTTTGTGCATACTACTCTGAAAAAACTTGGTTCTGCTTATTTCAAAAACATATTTTAAGGCTCGGTGTGGTGGCTCATGCCTGTGGTCCTAACTACTCACAAGGCTGAGGTGGGAGGGTTGCATGGGTCTAGGAGCTTGAGGCTGCAGTGAGTTATGACTGCCTACTGCGCTCCAGCCTGGGCAACAAAGCAAGACTCTGTCTCAAGAAATAATTAAATAATAAAATTATGTTAAACAGGATATGTGCCACCCACATAAATTTAATATTCACATTAGCATTTTATGCTCTGGAGAATTAGAAAAGGGCATTTGGGGAAAGATTAATTTCAAATTACTTGATGCTGGTGATAAGCCACGTAAAGGAAAAGCCTCCGCTTTAAGCTTCTGGTTTGTACTGACCTGGAGCAGGGAGGTCACCTCAAAGGAAGGGGAGAGCCTGGCCGGCCAGCCAGCCTCACTAGAAAAGATAAAAAGTTGTGCCGTTTCCATTTCCAATAGACACAGAAGCATAAGAAGTAAGCCTCAGGCATCACATTCACTGGATTTTTATCTTCACTCAGCAAATGTTAGAAACAAAAGTTAAAAATTAAATCCCTGGCCTGGTGCGGTGGCTCACGCCTGTAATCCCAGCAGTTTGGGAGGCCGAGGCGGGCAGATCACAAGGTCAGGAGTTTGAGACCAGCCTGTCCAATATGATGAAACCCCATCTCTACTAAAAAATACAAAAATTAGCCAGGCATGGTGGCGTGCGCCTGTAGTCCCAGCTACTCAGGAGGCTGAGGCGGGAGAATTGCTTGAACCCGGGAGGTGGAGGATGCAGTGAGCTGAGATTGCGTCACTGCACCCCAGCCTAAGCAACAGAGTGAGAATCCGTCTCAAAAAAAAATTAAATCCCTTTGTGTCCAAAGATGTTCTGTGTTTCTTATTTTAAAAAATGTATTGACCCTCCAAAGGACAAAACAGTTCTGTGTACTTTGGTGATGGACACCGTAAATACCCTGACTTGATCACTGTGCATTATATACACATAAAAAATGTATCATGGACCTCATAAATTTGCACAAATTAAAAAAAAAAACACCTCTGTGCCAAACTCATTACCCAAAGATCCTTCAAATCAGCAGGTACAGAAAAGGGATGATGGCAAGAAGATAGAAAGGAGTTCTCCTCAGGAGATTTGATGAAAACATGAATGGTCTCAAATAATCAAAGTCTTGAGGATGCTACGTCTTCTACAGGATTATTATGTATATTAACTGAGTAGGTTCAGGCATAGAACCCAAGACTCTAGCTGGTTATCAGAATAAGCTATAGAGCTGAACAAAACTAAAGCTATGTGAAATTGGGCAAATTATTGAACTCACTGTTTCATTTGCTTCATCTTAAAAAAAAAAAGCAGGTGTATTTATTTCATGAGTGCTGTTATGAAAATCAAATGAGATAATAAATACCCCTAGTATAGTATTTGGCAAATAGAAATGTCTAACAAAAGTAACTATTTCATTACCATTATTACAGAGGAACATTTAAAAAAAACCATGGCTATTATAACCAACTATATTATAATTATACTAATCATACAAATTATTTCACGTGCAAAAGTAAGAGGAAATAACTTCTAAATGGAACTCATGAAATAACAGATTTTTGAAATACCTTGACATCTGCCACTACTCCCAGACATCAGTTTTGTGTGGAGACCACAGTTTACTGGACAACACTGTCCCATGAACTGATCAGTTGGACTACAAAACTCACTAGCTCAGGGTTCTCCAATATACAGGTTTTCATTAGTTATTCTAGTAGTGCTTCATGGTTTCTACTCTTTCCAGGGCTCAGTACACCTCTTCTCTTTCTGTTATACATTCTGATATCAATGATGGTGGTTGGATGAGATGGGCAGAGAAGGAAATTAAGAAAGACAACTTAAAGGCCATCATAATGGTTTAATCTGAAAAGTACAGAATAAAAAAATTCCAACTGTTTTTGTGAGGGCATATGTAGGTATATGCATTTTACGGGTGAAAATCAAACATGCATTCTCTTGCAAGTCTACTTGGAATCTCCTTCAAATATTTTAACATTTGAACATGATCTTCAGGAGAAGATAAATGAGGACACTACACTAGACTATTTGTTATAGTTTTATTCTCTGAGAGTAAAGGAAAAATGTATAACCTGAAATAGACCTGACATTGCCCCTAAACACACTTGATGGTTGATTCATAACAAAACTACTCATATTTTTTTGTTTTTTTGTTTGTTTGTTTTTGAGACAGAGTCTCGCTCTGTCACCCAGGCTGGAGTGCAATGGCGTGATCTCAGCTCACCGCAACCTCTGCCTCCCGGGTTCAAGCGATTCCTCTCCCTCAGCCTTCCGAGCAGCTGGGGTTACAGGCATTTGCCACCATGCCCGACTAATTTTTATATTTTTAGTAGAGACGGGGTTTCACCATGTTGTCCAGCCTGGTCTCAAACTCCTGACCTTGTGATCTGCCTGCCTTGGCCTCCCAAAGTGCTGGAATTACAGGCGTGAGCCACGGTGCCTGGCCAACTATCCAGTCTTTTTTTTTTTTTTTTGAGACGAAGTCTTGCTCTGTCACCCAGGCTGGAGTGCAGTGGTGCGACCTTGGCTCACTGCGAGCTCCGCCTCCCGGGTTCACATCATTCTCCTGCCTCAGTCTCCCAAGTAGCTGGGACTACAGGTGCCTGCCACCACGCCAGGCTAATTTTTTTTTTTTTTTTTTTTTGTATTTTTAGTAGAGTCGCGGTTTCACTGTGTTAGCCAGGATGGTCTCGATCTCCTGACCTCGTGATCCACCTGCCTCGGCCTCCCAAAGTGCTGGGATTACAAGCGTGAGCCACCGCGCCCAGCCCAAATTCTTTACTTTAACTTGCCTCTCCGCTTAAAGTCACTACCTATTTCTTTTACCAATTACTCATCTCAGAAGATAAAACCTCTGAAAGCATTCTATCCAAAGTGGTTACCTGTGGGGTGAGGAACAGGGTTCTGGATCAGTGGCAGAAGCCAATAGAGAGGTATCCTTGTTGTTTTCTAGATCTTCATTCTCTAGAAAACCACAGAAAGAAAGAATTCAATATCTGAGAGGGAATACAATCATAATTATCTTGTATCTTTAAAAAAAAATCTAGCAATTTCAACCAAATTCTTCCCAAAAACATTCTGGTATTAACTTTACGCTCTCAGAGACCCAACACATAAATTATTCAAGTCATCACATCCAAGTATTCTCAGACAGTCATAACTCATTCATAAAAAAAAATAACTCATTTCTAAAACAAGTCTCCAAAAAGTTAATCCTAATTTAAGAATCATATTTCTGCCAGGTGAAGTGGCTCACACCTATAATCCCAACACTTTGGGAGGCCAAGGCAGGAGGATCGCTTGAGACTAGGAGTTCCAAAGCAGCCTGGGCAACAGAGCAAGACCCCATCTCTAAAAAAAATTAAGGCCAGGTGCAGTGGCTCATGCCTGTAATCCCAGCACTTTGGGAGGCTGAGGTGAGTCAGGAGTTCAAGACCAGCCTGACCAACACAGTGAAACCCCATCTCTACTAAAAATGCAAAATTAGCCAGGCATGATGGTACGCATGTGTAATCCCAGCTACTTGGTAAGCTGAGGCAGAAGAATCACTTGAACCCGGGAGGCGGAGGTTGCAGTGAGCTGAGATCACACCATTGCACTCTAGCCTGGGCAACAACGGTGAAACTCTGTCTCAAAAAAATAATAAATAATAATAAATTTTAAAAATTAAAAAAAAATAGGGCCAGGCATGGTGGCTCACACTTGTAATCCCAGCACTTTGGGAGGCTGAGGTGGGTGGATCACTTGAGGTCAGGAGTTCAAGACCAGCCTGGCCAACATGGTGAAACCATGTCTCTACTAAAAATACAAAAATTAGACGGGCATGGTGGCACACAGCTGTAGTCCCAGCTACTCAGGAGGCTGAGGCAGGAAAATCACTTGAACTCAGGAGGTGTAGGTTGCAGTGAGCTGAGATCACGCCACTGCACTCCAGCCTGGGCGACAGAGCAAGACTCCATCTCAATTAAAAAAAATTCATAAAAAGAAAGAAAGAAATCATATTTCTCAGAAAGCAGATGGTTAAATTAAGCAGAACATAGAGGGTAGAGTGGGATGTAAGATAAACTGAATTTAGAATCAAAGTATAAAGTGTCACTTCTACATTCAATAAGCTCAGATCAACGTACCCAAGGTCAGGTAAAGGACTTTTGTATTTTCATTTATTTATTCAACCACTCATTTGCCAATGATTTATTGAATAACTAGGTGCCCTCAAGGAGTATATAGGTGAAATGCATAATGAAGGCCATGTTTTCAAGCTCAAAACAAGCCTATGTATGGCTGGTCTTATCACAGCCATTTTTGCAGTAAGGAACTTAAGGCATAGAGACAGGATTCAAACCCAGGCAGTTGTGCTCTTAACCATCAGATGCTACTTAGTTTTGTGGGTTATTCATTTAGCCTTTCCTTGAACACTCAGAGAGCATATGGTTTAGTGCATTTAGACAGCCCCTCATTTAACTCCCTCTGTGTAAGACAACAAGACGCTGAAGACTGAAGTTTACTTCTCAATACAAAATGCAACTTAAGTAAACTTCAAACATTGAAAGTTTCAGAGTTTGGTAGCAAAGTCAAAGTGAAAATGACAGGCAAAATTTTTAATCCAAGCTTAATTTAGTCTCTTGTTTTATATGTGAACAAGATTTATTTTTCTTTTTTTTTTTTTTTTGGGACAAGGTCTCCCTCTATCACCCAGGCTGGAGTGCAGTGACACTATTATGACTCTCGGCCTCTCGGCAACCTCAACCTTCTGGGTTCCAGCGATCCTCTCACCTCAGCCTCCTGAGTAGCTGGGACCATAGGCACACCCCACCATGCCAGACTAATTTTTTTTTTTTTGTAGAGACGGGGGTCTCACTATGTTGCCCAGGCAGGCTTGTCTTGAATTCCTGGGCTCAAGTGATCCTCCCACCTCAGCCTCCCAAAGTGCTGAGATTACAGGCGTGAGCCACTGTGCCCATCCAAGATCTATTTTTCTTTGGGTCAATTCAGTCTCATAGGCAGAAAGACCTTAGAGCTCCTGCCATCCAATTTTTCTCCCAACAAAGAAACTAAGTCTAAGACACTGTTCCCCAGTCTCTGCCACTCTGTAAAGAGGCCCATTCACTGAGGGAAAATGCAAAGAGAAAGTTCTCCCATCTGTTGACCTAAGTGAAATGTGCTTTCTAATAAATTCTACTCTTTGACCACTACTCCCCACAATATCCTTTCCCATATTGACAGCTGGCTGTCACATTTCCAGAAGTTCCTTCACCTCAGGCTGGTCATCTTCACACCACACAGCCTGTGACCATGTTGGCCCCCTTTAGCTGCTTCACTTAGTTTGTTCCATTTAAACAAAGGAGCCAAAATGAACAACTTTTCCAGGTGTGTTCCAATCCGTGCAGACTGTACTGACAATAACCTCTTAAAAAGGACACAATATTTCTTGACATAATACCCTAACCAGGCACTAGATTTCTTAACTGCAAACCTACTGTTGGCCTAAATAAGTCAATCAAGATCTCCAGGGCTTACAAAAATAAACTTTTTCCAAGCCCACTCTCTCCTATGCTCTATTTTTAAAATAGACTTTTGGAAAGTAATTGATTTTTTAACTTAAAACCAGGACTTTATATACCCTATTATGCATCTCAAATTAACTTTTTGAAATTATACTAATAATGCTTTGTTCATTGTAGAAAAAAGTAAGTACAGATAAGAAAACATTTTGCATCTACCCTTCCAGCTTTATTTCCTTTAAAATAATTTTTAATATACAGATAATACATTGTTCACTGTAAAAAAAAATCAGGAAATACAGATAAGCAAAACAACAACAAACTAACCATAACCCCACTAACCAAAGATTACCACTGTTAACTTTTTTTAAAAAAGACACAAGGTTGGCTGGGCGCAGTGGCTCATGCCTGTAATCCCAGCACTTTGGGAGGCTGAAGACGGTGGATCACCTGAGGTCAGGAGTTCAAGACCAGCCTGGCCAACATGGCAAAACCCTGTCCTACTAGAAAATACCAAAATTAGGTGGGCGTGGTGGCGGGCACCTGCAATCCCGGCCACTCAGGAGGCTAAGGCAGGAGAATCGCTTGAACCCTGGAGGAAGAGGTTGCAGTGAGCTGAGATTGCTCCATTGCACTCCAGCCTGGGTGACAAAGGAAGACTCCATCTCAAAAAAAAAAAAAAGAAAGAAAGAAAGAAAAAGACATGAGGTTTCTTTATGTTGCCCAAGCTAGTCTTGACGTCTTGGGCTCAAGCGGTCCTCCCACCTCCCCCTCCCAAAGTGCTGGGGTTACAGCATGGCATCTGGCCAACTGTTAACATTTTGATGTATATCCCTTGAGAAATACATATATACATACAAATACATATGTATATGTATTGTGTGTGTGTATGTGTGTTTCTGAAAGGACATGCACCAAACGCTTTTTTTTTTTTGAGACATAGTCTTGCTCTGTTGCCCAGGCTGGAGTGCAATGGCGTGATCTCGGCTCACTGCAACCTCTGCCTCCGTGTTCAAGTGATTCTCCTGCCTCAGCCTCCTGAGTAGCTGGAATTACAGGCACACGCCACTACACCTGGCTAATTTTTTGTATTTTTAGTAGAGATGGGTTTTCACCATGCTGGCCAGGCTGGTCTCAAACTCCTGACCTCAGGTGATCCACCTGCCTCAGCCTCCCAAAGTGCTGGGATTACAGGCGTGACCCACCGCAGCCAATAAACACTTTCAATGAATATTTTTCAGAGTCAATAAAGGTAGGGCTATATCATAATTTTAAACGGCTACATATTATCCCATACATTGTCCCATTATTTCTTTAACCAATTCTTAATCTTCTACTGGTAGAGCTAGTGCTTATTCCAAATCTTTCATTGTTATACGCAATGATGTTGTCTATAACAGTTAGAGATTGTTATAGACTGTTAGAGATAATGATGTTCTATTAGCAGTATCTACAACCCTTTCTTAAGAACCTCCCCCGTCAACAGCCTTGGAAGTGGCAGTTCCTATGATCAAGGTACATTATGTTGGCCATAGTTAATTGGTTTCCGGTGAGCACCTGGCCAAAAGTCAGTCCGATTCTCTTCCATAAAATTTGGAGTTGGTATCCACGACAGAAAGACTGTGGAGAACTTTGTCACTTTAGGAGCTGAGCCTGCCTTTTGGGAGAAGCCTTCGCAGGCCACGTAAAAGCAGATGACTAAGCAGAGGAGATAATTTTCAGAGAGTACAATGATGCATTCAAGTAAAGGGAAAGAAAAACAAGGGGACCTCTGGGTCTAGGAGAGAAACAGACCAGAGAGGCTACTTTGTAACCCCATAAGGTTCAAGTGTGCTCCTCCAATTGGAGTCCGTAAGAGGCCTTACATAGTAACAATGAGCTCTTTTCTTCTTTTTATTGTGAAATAAACCACACATATGAAAGACTGCATGAAAAGAAGATACAGAGCTAAAATATTAATAATACAAATACCTGCATACCTACTAACTAGGTGAATTATTAGTACTTTAGAATTCCCCTACCCAATGCCCTTTCCTATCCTATATTCCCTGTTCCAAATTCTGAGTAAATTATTCCTTGTTATTCTTCATATATTTTAATTAATTACTGCTGTTTAAAAACCTTTCTTGTAGAAAATGTTAAACATATACAAAAATCACAAAATTAGATCACAGTAGAATGAAGACTCATGCACCCTACCTATCTTCTCACCAAGATTTTACTTGGCCTGGTTTCCTCCATGCCCTACCTTCTTGCCCCACCCACCAACAGATTATTTCAAACAAAGCCCAGACATCATTGTATCTACCATTACAGTCATTTAGAACAAATCTCTAAAGAAAAAGACTTTCAACAGAGGTACAACAACATTATCACTCCTACAAAATTGGCAATTCTTTAATATCATCTCATACCCAGCCCATGCTCCAATTTCTCCAAGTTGTCTCCCAGAATTTCTTTTTAGGAGGTGGTTTGTTTGAATAAGAATCCAAATAAGATTCACACACTAAATTTACCTTATAAATCTCTTAATCTACACCAATCCTCACCACCATGGGTCTGTATACAATATATTTGTTGAAATTTTTAAAAACTGATCTGCAGACTTTTCAAACATTCTGAATTTGGCTGACTGCCTTTTCATGGTATCGCTTAACAGATTATTTTATGCACTATATTTCCTATAAACCAGTCATAGATGTAGAGCTTCACTGTCCAGTATAGTAATTACTAGTACACGTGGCTAAATGTAAATTTAAAAGAATTTAAAATTCGGTCCACCTATCTCAACTAGCCACATTTCAAGTACTCAACAGCCATGAGTTGCAAGTGGCTACTGTTGCCAGGGAGCACATTTTCACCGTCAAAGAAATTCTATTGGACTGTGTTGATCTAGAGGCTTGACTCAATTCAGGTTCAGTTTTGTTCTTGCAAGAATATTCCAGAAATAACATATGTAATTCCTATTGTATTACACTAAGAGGCACATAATCTATGGTTATCACAAGTTTAATGATACAAAGATTAGGTTCATGTTTTCGGCCTAATCCACCATCAAGCTCCTCATTAACCCTGGAACTAGTGGCTTTAGCAGGCATTCACGATCATTGTCTAAAATAGATACAGGATTTCACTAAAAACTAGAAAATGACTTTTCCAATTCTAGCACTTTCTACAGTTGTTCTTAGTTGGAATTCTACTAAAAACAAAACAAAACAAAACAAAACTTCCCCTCATCAACTATTTGGCTACTCTGACACAGTCATAAGAGAAAAGCAGGATAAAGACTTGATCCTTCGCCAGCTGAGTTAGAATCGTAACCTCCAAAGATAACCAATGATTTGTTCTTTGAAGTATTGTTAGAAACACATGAATTTTAACATATTTTATGTGCTTCAAGTTTTCCTAATTTTGGCCTGTGGGAGCTCCTTAAAGTTGGCTCTTGTGTCCTTTTAAGATGACACCAGTGGTCTTGCTTATAGCATAAGTTCTGAGCTTTAAAATCTTATAAATGCCTGTCCCACACTTGGAATCAACTATTTCTCTAAGGAGTCCTGGTTCTTTTTCATTAGAAATTATATTTAAAGGCTGGGCACGGTAGCTCACACCTGTAATCCCAGCACTTTAGGAGGCTGAGGCGGGTGGATCACCTGAGGTCAGGAGTTGGAGACCAGCCTGGCCAACATGGTGAAACCCCATCTCTACTGAAAATACAAAAATTAGCTGGGCATGGTGGCACACGTCTGTAATCCTAGGTTCTTGGGAGGCTGAGGCATGAGAATCGCTGGAACCTAAGAAGCGGAAGTTGCAGTGAGCTGAGATTGTGCCAAGGCACTCCAGCCTGGGTGATGGAGTGAGACTCTGTCTCCAAAAAAAAAAAAAAAGAAATTGTATTTAAAGACCACAATCAACAATCAACTAAAATATTACACATACATCACACACACACACAAATTTATATATATCCTAAATGTCATATATTAATATCACACATAAAAATATACATGTGAAATGAATTCATGCAAATACTTCTAATTCAGATTACAGGATTTTTCTTTTTTTTTTAGACGGAGTCTTGCTCTGTCACTCAGGCTAGAGTGCAGTGGCGCAATCTCTGCTCACTGCAACCTCCGCCTCCCGGGTTCAAGTAATTCTGCCTCAGCCTCCTGAGTAGCTGGGATTACAGACACATGCCACCACACCCAGCTAATTTTTGTATTTTTAGTAGAGACAGGGTTTCACCATGTTGGTCAGGCTGGTCTCAAACTCCTGACCTCGTGATCTGCCCGCCTCAGCCTCCCAAAGTCCTGGGATTACAGGCGTGAGCCACCACACCCGGCCCAGATTACAAGATTTTAACCTAACTTTAATTCTATATGTGTATTTTTCAGTCTTGTTGTGGAAAATCCTGGATCTTAATAATATTCACATATATACATATTTGCTTTATTCTACAATGTAAATATAATAGTTTTAAAAGAATAACAATATAACTAAGGATATGGATATTATAACACTCTTCTCCTTAGCTTTTAATCTTCCATTATTTGTTTTTGAAAACATAAAGAAATACATATACATATAGTTTTATGTTGCCCCCATCTTAGAAAAAAATACACATTCTTCTTCTGCAACTTTTTTTTTTTTTTGAGACAGGGTCTTGCTGTGTCACCCAGGCTGGAGTAGAGTGGTGCGATCACAGCTCAATGCAGTCTCAACCTCCCTGGCTTAAGAGATTCTCCTACCTCAGCCTCCCGAGTAGCTGGAGCCCACCACACCTGGCTAATTTTTTAAATTTTCTGTAGAGATGGGGTTTCGCCATGTAGCCCAGGGTGATCGCAAACTCCTGAGCTCAAGCAATATGCCCACCTCAGACTCCCAAAGCGCTAGGATTACAGGCATGAGCCACTGCGCCCAGCTACAACTTGTTTTTATCACTTAACAACACAGCCTAGAAGAGCTTTCAAGTTGGTGAATTTATCCACATTCAGTGGTGCAACCCAACTCCATGCTGACAGAAGCTCCTGCACTCAGGACCCTTCCAGGTCTCGCCCTATGTACCTCTTCATCTGGCTGTTTATCCTTTATAATAAACCAGTAAACACAGGCAGAAATTCTCCAGATGTCTCCCGGTAATGTCCAAGTTTTTATCCCAGTGTCACAAAGAAATATCAATGATGAAACAACATGACCTACCCAGGACAACCTACAATGACCTGAAGACATTTACTGGGGAGCTATGTTGTTTTCATAATATCTGCTATCAAGTAAAAGTGAAGAGTGGCTTTCTACTTGATCAAAAAACAGTTTAAAAAGAAATATTAATGAATATCAAAGGAGCAATGAAACCTGGCCTCAACTCCATTCTGGTACACACAGGTGGAGGCAAACCTTGGTTGTTAGATGTCTGAGCTGCAAAGAAAAGATCCACATGATTATCTGGAGATGTTTTGATAAATGGAGTACCTCAATCTGCCAATTTCAAATGTAATTCAGGTTCTGTGGTACAGGATGATATCATCATGGGCACTCTGACAGTGAGAAAAAATTTACAGTTCTCAGCAGCTCTTTGGCTTTCAACAACTATGACAAATAATAGAAAAAAAATGAATGAATTAACATGGTCATTCAAGAGTTAGGTCCAGAAAAAGTGGCATTCCAAGATTGGAACTCCATTCATGGTGTGTCTGGAAAAGATTACACAGATCTTCCTCATTACTTTAAATTTTTTAATTGTATATGTTTAAGGTGTACAACATAATGTTTTGATATACATATAGATGGTGAAATGGTTACCATATCAAGCAAATCAATAAATCCATCATCCCACAGCTATCCTCTCTTTTTGTGATGTTGAACATCTTTTTAAATACCTGTTGGCCATTGTGTGTGGCAAGAGCACCTAAAATTTACTTTTAGCAAAATTCCCAAGCACAATATTATTAACCATAGTTCTCATATTGTACATTAGATCTCTGGACTTGTTCATCCTATGTATCTCTACTTTGTATCTTTTGACCTACACCTCCCCCTTTCCTCTACCATCACCACCACCACCACCACCACCTCTAGTAACCACTATTTTATCCTGTTTCTGTGTACTTTTCTCTTTTTTTTAGATTACATATATAAGAGAGATCGAGCAGTATTTTTCTTTTTGTGTCTGGCTTATTTTACTTAATATAATGTCATCCAGGCTCATCCATGTGTGGCAAATGGCAAGATCTCTTTCTTTTATAAGGCTAAATAATATTCCTCTGTGTGTATGTATGTACACCACAGCTTCTTTATTCATTTCTCTGTCAACGGACACATAGATTGTTTTCATATCTTGGCTACTGTGAATAATGCGACAATGAACAGATATCTGAGGCAGTGATTTCACTTCCTTTGGGTATATACTCAGAATAGGGGTTATTGGGTCATGTGGTAGTTCTACTTTTATTTAGGAATTTCCATACTATTTTTCACAATGGCTGCATCATCTACATTTGTACCAACAGTTGTTATTTCTTACCAAAGATAAGTCATCCTAACAGACATGAGGTGATATATCTCATTGTGGTTTTAATTTGCATTTCCCTTGTGACTACTGATGTTGAACATCTTTTCATGTACCTATTGGCCATTTTTATGTCTTCTTTGGAAAAACACCCATTCATATCCTTTGCCTTTTTTTTTTTTTTCAGACGGAGTCTCACTCTGTTGCCCAGGCTGGAATGCAGTGACACAATCTCGGCTCACTGCAACAACCTCTGTCTCCCAGGTTCAAGTGATTCTCCTGCCTCAGGCTCCCAGGTAGCTGGGATTACAGGTGCATGCCACCATACCCAGCTAATTTTTTTGTATTTTCAGTAGAGACGGGGTTTCACCATGTTGACCAGGCTGGTCTCAAACTTCTGACTTCAAGTGATCTGCCCACCTTGGCCTCCCAAAGTGCTAGGATTACAGGCATGAGCCACCACGCCCGGCGCATTTCCATTCTCTTGCATGTGGAAATCCAGTTTTCCCAGAACCATTTATTGAAGAGACTATCTTTTCCCCACTGTGTCCTCTTAGTGCCTTTGTCAAAAATTAGTTGGTCATATATGCTTGGGTTTGTTTCTAGGCTCTCAATTCTGATCTGCTGTTTTTATACTAGCACCATACTGTTTTAATTACTATAGCTTGTAATAGAATTTGAAATCAGAAAGTGTGATGCCTCAATGTTTTCTTTCTTAGGATTGCTTGTATATTCGGGGTATTTGTGGTTACATACAAATTTTAGAATTGTTTTTTCTATTTCTATGAAGAATGTCATTAGAATTTGGATTGGGATTGTGTTAAATCTGCATATTGCTTTGGGTAGTATGAACATTTGAACAATATTAATTTTTCCAAATCACGAACACAGGATGTCTTCCCATTCGTTTGTGTCTTCTTAATTTCTTTCATCAGTGTTTTATAGTCTTAAGTGTCCAGATCTTTCTGGTTAAGTTTATTCGTAAGTATTTTTTTTCTTGAGACAGGGTCTCCATAACCCATGCTGGAGTGCAGTGGCACAATCACAGCTCACTGAGGCCTCGACCTCCAGGGCTCAAGCAATCCTCCCACCTCAGCCTCCCGAGTAGCTGGGACAACAGGCATGGGCTACCACGCTAGGCTAATTTATTAAGTATTTTTTGTGCTACTGTAAATTGGGATTATTTTCTTGATTTTTTGGATAGGTTGTTACTGTGTACAGAAATGCAACTGACTTTTGTACACTGATTTTTTACCCTGCAACTTTATTGATGTCATGTATTAATTCTAAGGTTTTTTTTGTAGAGTTTTTGGGGTTATTTACATATAAGATCATGTCATCTGCAAATGGACATAACTTCTACCATTCAGCTAACTGTATGCCTTTTTTTTTCTTGTCCGCTTGCTCTTGCTAGCACTTCCATTACTATGTTGAATAGAAGTGGTGAGAGTGGTCATCCTTGCCTTGTGCCAGATCGTAGAGAAAAAATTTTCATTTTTCCACATTGATTATGACACTGGCTTTGGGTTTTTCATAAGTAGTCTTTATTACATTGAGTAAATTTCCTTCTACATCTAAAGTTGTTGCCAGTTTAAAATAAGCTATTCTAACTATAATTTATTCTATATAAGCCTCATGGTAACCACAAAGCAAAAAACCACCCCAGATAAACAAATAATAAAGAGAAAGGAATCAAAGCTCAGCATTATAGAAAATTACCAAATCACAAAGGAAAACAAGAGTAAGAAAGGAACAAGGGCTCTACAAAACAACCAGAAAACAATTAACAAAATAGAAGTAAATCCTTCCCTATCAATAATAAGCTTGAATGTAAATGGATTAAGTTCTCCAATTAGAAGACACCGAGTGGGTGAATGGATTAAAAAAACTAAGATCCAACCTATATGCTGCCCACAAGAGACTCATTTTAGCTTTAAGAACACATACAGGCTGAAAGTGGAAGAATTGAAAAAGATATTCCATGTAAACAGTAACCAAGAAAGAGCAGAGGTGGCTGTACTTAGACAAAATAAAGTCTAAAAACTGTCACACGAAACAAAGAAGGCCATTATTTGATGATAAAGGGGTCAAGCCATCAAGAGGACATAACAATTATAAATACATATGCACTCAACATCAGAGCACCTAAAGGTATAAACCAAATTTTAATAGACATGAAGGGGGAAAATAGATAGCAATATAAGAATAGTAGGGGACCTCAATATCCCATTTTCAACAACGGATAGATCAACTAGACAGAAAAGTAATAAGGAAATACTAGACTTGAACTACACTTAGGACCAAATAGGCCCAACAGACATACACAGAACTTTCCATACAACAGTAGCAGAATACACGTTCTTCTCCATTGCATATGTAACATTCTCCAGAATAGATCAGATGTTAGGCCACAAAACAAGTCTTAACAAATTTATAACTGAAATCATAACAAGTATTATTTCCAACCACAATGGTAAAAAACTAGAAATCAGTAACAGGGAATTCAGGGAAAAATCACAAAGATGTGGAAATTAAACAACCTGCTCCTGAACAACCAATAGATTAGAGAAGAAATCAAAAGAGAAAACGTATCTTGAGACAAAAGAGAATGGAAATGTAATATACTAAAACCTATGGGATGCAATGAAAGCAAAAGCAGTTCTAAGAAGAATGTTGATAGCAATAAATTCTTACATTAAAAAAGAAGAGGCCAGGCATGGTGGCTCAGGCCTGTAATCTCAGTACTTTGGGAAGCTGAGACAGGAGGATCACTTGAGTTCCAGGCTGCAGTGAGCCATAATCATGCCACTGCACTCCAGCCTGGGTGACAGAGTCAGACCCAGTCTCTAAAATAATAATCATAATAATAGTATCACAAATAAATAGCCTAACATTATTCCTCTTTTTTTTTTAATGTTGCCTAGGCTGTACTCAAACTCCTGGGCTCAAGCATTCCTCCTGCCTCAGTCTCCTGAGTTGCTAGGATTCAGGTGCATGCCACCACCGCTGGCTCATTAATTTTTAAACTGGCATACTTGACTGTGTGGATGTACACCATACTCATGTACCTACTGATAGACATTAGGGTTATTTCCAGTCTATTAATATTACAAACTGTGCTAGAATGCCTTGTGAATATTTCATATTTTTGCTAGTGTATCTTTGGGATAGATTCCTGAGAGTGGAATTTCTGAACCAAATTCTCCACAAGGATCATCTATTTTACATTCACTGCATCAATATATGAGTGCCCGTTTCCCCACACCTGGCACATCAGAGTATGTTGTCAAACTGTTGGAAAATTGGCAGAACTTGGTATGTGAAGAATGGTATATTAATTTTAATTTGCACTTCTCTTATCTTTTAATGCATTAGAGCACTTTCTTTTATTTTTTTTCTTCTTTTTTTTGAGACAGGATCTTGCTCTATCACCCAGGCTGGAGTGTAGTGTTGTGATCACAGCTCACTGCAGCCTTGACCTCTAGGGCTCAAGTGTACTTTTGCGATCACAGCTCACTGCAGCCTTAACCTCTTGAGTAGCTCCTAGCTACTCAGGAGGCTGAGGCTAGGACCACAGGCATGCATCACCACATCTGGCTAATTTTTTAAATTTTCTGTAGAGACAGGGTTTCCCTGTGATGCCCAGGCTGGTCTCAAACTCCTAGGCTCAAGCAATCCTCCCACATGGGCCATCCATAGTGTTAGGATTACAGGCATGAGCCATGATTTTTTCTTTAAGATGGGGTCTCACTGTGTTGCCCAGGCTGGAGTCTGGTGGCATAATCAGAGCTCACTGCAGCCTCAAACTCCTGGGCTCAGGTGATCCTCCTGCCTCAGCCTCCCAAGTAGCTGAGAATACAGGCACCCTCGCCACCCCCACCTTGCATTTTGTTATTTAAGCCTTTTTTTACTTCATTTCTATAGGACAAGTCCCCAGAACTGAAAAACCTTGTCAAGGTCTACACATTAACACTTTTATACACATTGCCAAATTTCTCTCCAAAATTCACTTCTACTAGGAGTGGATATCCGAGTGTAACCATTTCCCCACATTTTCACTAACACTAGATATAATCATTCCTTATAACTGCAGCCATCCTATAGATAGAACATGATGAAACACTACTGTTTTAATCTGTCATCCTTTAATAGCTCATATGGCTGAAACAAGCTCTTTTATGCATAAAAATCAGTTGCCTTTTTTGTTGTTTAATAAGTTAATTCTGACCACACATACTACTTAACCTACCTTTTCCACTCAACAATGATATTTATCCATTTAAAACAGCCCACTGAATCTCCTTCAGATATCACCCTGCCAAATATTTTGCCAAAATCAAAATATACTATATATACAGCAACCACATGAAAAAGGGAAATTTGAGTTAATGGCTTTGCCTAAATTCAACATAACTTCACTGGGCCCCTGCTATATGTCAGGCAGTATATTCCATGTAGGGAATATACAGTTAAATTAGACACGATTTGTGCCCTCAAGGAACTCAACATAGTGAGGAAGATAAACTCATAAACAGACAGTTGTAATATAAGCGTGGTATCCTTTAGGATAGAATTATGCACTAGATGTCACAGATTCACATATAGTTAACTAATTTAGGGAATAAAAGTGTCAAAGGAGGTTTCCTGAAAGAGATGACAATTGCACTGAATTCAAGAATGACCAGGACTTGGCCAAGTCAAGTGGAAAAGGGCACTACAGGCAAAGGAGGCTGAATGAACAAAACCAAGAACATAAAAAAACACCACCATGGCAGTTCAGTGTGGCTGGAGGCCACTGCACAAATGCAGAGAGATGAGCTGAGAGCCACAGGTCCCAGTGATTTAACTTGATACTTACCAAATTCCTAGTAAGTGCCTGGCCACATCCTAGGTACTGGAGAGAATATCCAAAGCAGACATAGTTCTGGCTCTCATGATGCTTTCAATCTAGCAGGAAAAAGTGTGTGAAGGTCCTTTATCCCAAAGGTGATGAATAATTTTAAGCTAGGAAATGACATAGTCAAATCTGTATTTTTTTGGTACAATTCTATCGCAGCCATAGGTAGGATGGATTTTACGAGATCAGATAGGAGGCCTCTGCAGAAGTCCATCAGAGAGAGAAAGGACCTAACTAGTAATGAAAGACTAGAAAGTCTACAGTTAGAAAATAATTAGGTAGTCAAATGTGTTTTTAGTTCACCCATGCTGGCTCCTAGCAACACTTATTTTCTTTACATTCAAATGACATATTCTACTGAAAATCTGGATCAAGTTTAATGGTCTCCAGATTCTGGATTATACTCTTTCCCTTCAGGATAACTAGATATGTCCATTTCTAGTCCCCAACATCCCTCAAAGATGGTGCACAAGTATATTTGCAAGTTATTTCAGGACCCCAGACGTAGCAGTCATCTGTCAATCTTCTGGCTTTCAAAAATACTCAACCTTTTCCTCCTTGGGGAGAACTGTCACTGACAATAGTACTCAGTGGAAATCAGAATGGAAGATCCTTCTCTTCGTAGTACCAGGAAGTCAGGGAACAAGCACATAACCTAAAATATTCCCACCTGGAACAGGTGAAACAGGAGTGGGACAAACGAGAGACAGAATTCATCTAGTGGCAGCCAAACGGCCGAGTTGTTCTTGCTGCTTAGCCTCTGGAGTCCTCCAGCCTTCTAACAATTTGGTGAGCCTCCTTTCTCCTTCTAATAAATCCTCTTTCTGCTTAAGACAGCCAGAATTAACTTATATGGCTTGTAAAAAGAACTCTGACCAAAATTCCTGGATAGAATTTCACTGGGTCCAGAAATCTGAACTTAAAGTACCTAGCTATTCTGTCTTTATTCTGATCATCTTTGTTATTATAACCAAGACTCAGTGGTCACTTACTATATGTCAATTATTGTCTAAGTTTTTGTAGGCATCATCATATTGAATAGTCACTGAATTGCACTGAATTATAGAGCCACTGAAGTTGAACTATTATTACTCCCTTTCTATAGTTTAAGAAATTGAAGCTTGGAGAAATCAAGATGCCCAAGATGACCAGCAAATACAACTAGAAGTGATATGCACTCAGGCAATCCAAGACAAAAGTCAGCATTCTTACAAACTACATTATACACCGACTCTTTTAAAAACCTTTTCTCGGCTGGGCGCAGTGGCTCACGCCTGTAACTCCAGCACTTTGGGGGCCCGAGGCAGGCAGATGGCTTGAGGTCAGGAGTTCCAGAGCAGCCTGGCCAACATGGTGAAACCCTGGCTCTACTAAAAATACAAAATTAGCCAGGCATGGTGGTGTATGTCTGTAATCCCAGCTACTTGGGGGGCTGGGGCAGGAGAATCACTTGAACCTGGGAGGCAGAGGTTGCAGTGAGCTGAGATCACACCACTGCACTCCAGCCTGGGTGACAGTGCAAGACTCTGTCTAAAAAAAAAAAAAAAAAAAAAAAATTTAAATCTTTTCTATTGTGAAATGTAACACAAATGTAGAAGAGTATACAAAAGTGTATACCTCAATAAATTATCACAAACACCACCCAGGCCAAGAAATAGAACATTTCTAATACTCCAGAAACCCCACTCATGACCTTCCCAATCATTACCTGATCCTTTCCTCCTTAAGGTAAGAAAACCACTATCCCAACTATGGACATTATTTCCTTGCTTTCTTTATAGCTGGGCCACCTAAGTAAGCATTCCTAAACAGTGTTGCTTCACTGGGCCTGTTTTCTGAATTCTATATAAAGGGAAATGAAAAAGAATGTTTTCTTTTGGGTCTTGCTTATTTCAGTCATTATTTTGATGCATCCACCAAAACATGCATCAAAAGATGCACCCATGTAATTGTAGGTAGGTTTGTTAACTTTCTTTTTTTTTTTTTTTTTTTCTGAGACAGAATCTCACTCTTGTTCCCCAGGCTGGAGTGCAATGTTGCAATCTCGGCTCACTGCAACCTCGGCTCACTGCAACCTCCACCTCCTGGCTTCAAGCGATTCTCCTGCCTCAGCCTCCTGAGCAGCTGGGACTACAGGCACCCACCACCACGCCCAGCTAATTTTGTATTTTTAGTAGAGATGGGGTTTCACCATGTTGGCCAGGTTGGTCTCAAACTCCTGACCTCATGTGATCTGCCCACCTCAGCCTCCCAAAGTACTGGGATTACAGGCATGAGCCACTGCACCCAGCCAGTTTGTTCACTTTCATTGCTGTACATTATTCCATGAATCCACCATGAGCTATCTATCTATTGTTGATGATACTTAGGTTAACTCCAGTTTGGGGCTATTATGAATAATGCTGCTATGAATATTCTTGTGTTTTGGCTACAGTGCATGCATTTATGTTGGATATAAATGTCATAATGGAAATGGTTAAGTCATAGAAATTTGAATGTTAAATTTCAGTAGATAATGCCAAACTATTTCTGAAGGGGTTGTACCAAATATAATGCTACCAGCATTGTAGCATCATTTTCATTACTCTGGACCTTCTCTGACACTTGGTCATGTTAAAATTTTTTGGGGGGAAAGGCCGGGCGCGGTGGCTCACGCTTGTAATCCCAGCACTTTGGGAGGCCGAGGCGGGCGGATCACGAGGTCAGGAGATCGAGACCACGGTGAAACCCCGTCTCTACTAAAAAAAAAAAAAAAAAAAAAAAAATACAAAAAAAAAAAAAAAAAAATTTTTTGGGGGGGCCATTCTGGTAGATGTATGCTCATTTAGTTTGTATTTCACTGATGACTCGTATTTCTTGGCCATTTAAAAATCTTTTGTGAAGTGCCTCTCCAAGTCTCTTGCCAATTTTATTACTGGATTGTCCTTTTTATTATTTATTTATTTATTTATTTATTTTTGAGGCGGAGTCTTGCTCTGTCACCCAAGTTGGAGTGCAGTGGCATGGTCTCAGCTCACTGCAACCTCCGCCTCCTGGGTTCAAGAGATTCTTCAGCCTCCGCCTCCCTAGTAGCTGAGACTACAGGCATGTGCCACCACACTCGGCTAATTTTTGTATTTTAGTAGAGACCGGGTTTCACCATATTGGCCAGGCTGTTCTCAAACTCCTGACCTCATGATCCGCCCACCTCGGCCTCTCAAAGTGCTGGGATTACAGGCATGAGCCACCATGCCCAGTCCTTTTATTATTTATAGGAGTTTTAGATACAAACCTTTTGTCAGGTATGTGTATTATAATTAACCTGCTTCCACTCTGTGACATGATTTTTCCCATTTAATGGTGGCCTTTGATGAAACAAAGTACTTTTGTGTACTCAAAATTTATCAAATTTGCCCTCCTTAGTCTTTGTGTGTCCTGTCTAAGATGTCTTTCACTATATTGAGATCCGAAAATATTCTCCTGTATCCTATAGGTGCTCATGTACTACCCTTCACACACTGTTCTATAATCTACCGAGTTGATTTTTTGTGTATGATGTGTGAGGTAAAGATTAAGTTTCTTTACTTTCCTTTCTCTTAGAATATTCAATTGTCCCAGAAACATTTACCTTCCCTTACCCACTGCTCTATGTTAACAATCTTTGTTGCAAAGCAAGTGTCCATATAAACATGTCTCTAAGCTTTTGATTCTATTCCTAAAGCCTGACTACTCTTTAAAAACTTTAAAATAAGTCTTGATGTTGGATGGAACAAATCTTTCCCTGTTGTTGTTCTTATTCAAGCGTGTCTTTGCTATTTGTGGCCTTCTATATGTATTTTAGAACCAGCTTGTCAAAGCCACCCAAAAATCCCAATTCGTGAACTTAGCTGTTTCTGAAGCTGAGTTGCACTCCCTGCAACGACCTACTTTTAGGGCATGGCCTTTCATGGCCCTAACCCAAAGGAAATGGAATTCACCAGGCTCCCGCTTACTTGATGGGTCCTGAACACTAATCCATTTCCTGTTACTTGAGTTCAAAGAGGCACTTTTCATGACCTTGTCACTCAGCTTCCCCACTCAGGAATCCAGCATGTACCCTCAGGGGACAAAAGAGCCCCAGAATAGACTCTTGTCGTTGGATCTCTATAGCTCTCGCATGGATCACAGCTAGGTAATTCTTCATATCTTTCTATCTCTCCAGTATCTTCCAGCAGATGTTTATATTTCACCCATATTTTCTAATTGTCCCCGATGAGACATAATTACCTAGTCTGCTATTGCTGAAAACAGAAATCCATACTGCCTATTTACCCATATCAATCTGAATATACCTTAGTGAACAAAATAGAAACAAAAATAGTTCTGCCCTCTGCCGGGCACGGTGGCAAATGCCTGCCTGTAAGGGAGGCTGAGGCGGGAGGGCCAAGGCGGGCAGATCACAAGGTCAGGAAGTCGAGACCAACCTGGCCAGCATGGTGAAACCCCATCTCTACTAAAAATACAAAGATTAGCCGGGCATGGTGGCACATGCCTGTAATCCCAGCTACTCGGGAGGCTGAAGCAGGTGAATCACTTGAACCCAGAAGGCGGAGGTTGCAGTGAGCCGAGATCACACCACTGCACTCCAGTCTAGGTGACAGAGCGAGACTCCGTCTCAAAAAAAAAAAAAATTCTGCCCTCTCTCTGTCATTAATAATATCAGTTTATCTACTATGTCTATCCCCCTTTGGCTTATCCTGTCCTTTGGATCATAATGAAGACTTCAAAAAGGTTAAATTTTTAGACAGAAATGAAACTAGCACAAAAATAATGAAAGACACTAGTGGATTTAAAGAATAACACAAAATTAATCTCTAAGGAGACTTATAACCTTTACTTTATAAAAAATTCACTGAGAGAAAAAGGTCTAGAAAATGTCAGTTCCTGATGAGCAGAAACAGAATGCAGACCTATAGAAAGGCTCTTATTTAGGATATAAACATAGTGAAGTCTCATGCCAAGCTTGTGTGTGTGTATCTATGTATACATATATTTATATATTTTAAAGACTATTTTTATTAACTATTTCTGAATAATTTATCCACATTATTCAAAATTGAAAACGCATATAAGTATACAGTGAAAATTTCCTCCCATGTCAGTCCCTACCTCCAAGAGCAATCAATGTTATTTGGTTTTGTGTAGTCTTCCAAAGATGTTTTATGCATATAAAAAAAGTATGTGTGTCTGTGTGTGTGTGTGTGTACATATATACACTTTTTCACTGTTTTACACAAAAAATGGGCATGCTTGGGTGTGGTGGTATGTGCCTGTAATCCCAGCTACTTGGGAGGCTGACGCAGGAGAATCGCTTGAACCCGGGAGGCGGAGGTTGCAGTGAGCCAAGATCACGCCATTGCACTCCAGCCTGGGCAACACAGTGAGACTCCGTCTCAAAAAAAAAAAAAAAAGGGGGGGGGCATGCTGGACATACTACTGTGTACTTTGTTCTTTCCACTTATATCTCGAAGACCTTTCCATAACTGCACATGAAAAGCTTCCTCATTCTTTTCTACAGCTGATTAATATTTCATTGGGTGAATATTCCATAATGTATTTACCCAGTTTCCTATTGATAGACATTCATGTTCTTTCTAATCTGTTACCATTACAAACAATGCCATAATAACCTTGTATCTATGTCATTAAACAGGAGAATAAATTAATCTATAGGATAAATTCCTGGAAAGAATGAGTCAAAGGGGCCTACACTGTAATTTTGATGGATGTTGACAAGTTGCCCTCCATAGAATCTGTACCAATTTACAATCTCATCAGCAATGCATGAGTGTCTGCTTCTGCACACTGACCAACAAAGTGAGTTAGCAAACTACCAAGTGTAGTTAGGATTTCCAGTTCCCTTATTATGAGTTAGGTTGAGCATTTTTCACATGGTAAGCACCACTTCTCACAGCATTTTTACAACTTAATGTATACTGGGAAAAAAACATGCTTTTGATTTTTTTTTCTTTCCATCCCGTAAGGAGTTGAACTTTTGATTTTTAATTTTAAAGGAATGCCCTAAGTTATTTTTAATTTTAAAGAATGCCCTAAATTACATAAGAACTACTGGTAAAACAACTTATAATTGGATTCAGAGAGGCAGGAAGTAAGAAAAGGAGAAAGAAAAACATAACTTTATTTCTAGAAGTATAAAGTGTGGGAGATGCAGCCCTGTTTCAGTGAGAGAGAATTATGAGCACAGCCTTTTAGGTTTCCTGAAGTTATTCCGTGAAATTTAAGCCACTATGAAGAAGAAAAAGCCAATTTTCCTATAGTATAGCTTTTATTATATTAGCCAAATATACGCCAATTCTGAAAGTATTCCTAGAAGAGATCAGAGAAATCAGGCCAGACTTTGCAAATTTAGATGGTATGTGGGGAAATGTTTTTTATTTTTAAAAATATGTATTCTAGTAAATATTAAGAAAAATGGATACATCAAACTAGTCATATCATAGGTATTATTTAGAATGAAACTTTTAAGTGTCAATTAAATGTCAATGTCAAGAAAAAATAGTAAATAACTAATAGTGTAATGGTATTCTCTAGTGTGGCAAAGTCATTACCATGGTTCCTCAGTGGCCAAAATCTCAGAAACAATGAACGGAGGAGGAAAAATGGAAGCTTAACAATAACTTAATTGATCATTGATGGCCACAAAAGCAAAAGAGAGAGAAAAAAGGAACTCCTTAAAATACCTTATTTTATATTTGACAACTTTTTAAATGTGCATTTTCTTTCTACGTTACCAAAGGGTCTGGTTTCAGACATTCTGATCATCCTAGGCATTCAAACTTACTGTGTACTTCGTACTTTCCCTACAAGGAGAACCAAAAAGCAGGTTTTTTTTCAAAAGCATTTGAATATCAGGTCAGGGTTCTTTAGAACAGGCCTCAGAGGATTTCCCCCTCAGTAAACAGGCTGCAAAGAGATAATTAGCCTGTCATTTTAGATTCCAGTGCAGAGGAACTAAAAGCAGGCTATGTGGTTACAGACTCGAGAGGCTTAAACGAAAACAAATTAGGTGAGTTTATGTTCCAACCAAATACAGTGACCATGTGATCCAATTTCTCTTCAGCCCTTGAGTGGGATGTGCTCCTGAGAGGTCACTCAGATTGTGCACCTTTGGTTATACTGTTTAGACTGAATCACAACATGAATAATCAACTATCTGACTAATCGACTATCTGGACACTAAAAACACAACCACTGTAAGAAAAAGAAAGCCACAGGCAGACAAAATGTTAACGTTTTGACATAAAACCACAATAGAAAACTAAAAAACATCAAGGCTGTTTGTCACAGACTCCCTATTATTCTTACCATTCAACATGGTAGCCACCAAATTTTGAATTTTAAGTCATGTACATTGAAATAGCCACAGATATTTTATATATATATATATATATATATATATATATATTTTTTTTTTTTTTTGAGATAGAGTCTCCCTCTGTCGCCCAGGCTGGAGTGCAGTGGTGCAATCTTGGCTCACTGCAACCTCTGCCACCCGGGTTCAAGCGATTCTCCTGCCTCAGCCTCCTGAGTAGCTGGGACAGATATGAAATATTTTCATCACTGCAAAAAGACTTATTGTAATATTCTAACTCCTATCTTAGAACCATGAACAAGTTTACCTGACCTGTTTCTGTCCTCAACATCTAAATGTATTGATAGCTCTGGGGGACATACATACCTAACTAAGTTCTACTGCTGTCTTCAGGATCACAATAGAGTTTTATTTTCCTTTAAATTTAAAAAAACAAAAACAAAAACAAAAAACCTGCCTTTAAGTGATGAAACAAGTATGCCTCACAGAGTTTCATAATTAAAGAATGATTTAGCTCTCCTCTGGGGAACTGAAGAACCCAGGTGCCTCAAATAAAAGACTATTAAAAACAATTACAATGCATAAAACAGTAAGAACACCATGACCACTGGAGAGCTTAGTTCATAATAACATAAATCCTTTTCTTCCTTTTCACCAAAACCTCAGCTAACAAACATGAAGACACTCAATAGGTATTCTCTGCAGAGAACACTTTCAAAAAACAAGCTATGGTTATTCTCTCTCTCCCTCCCTCCCTCCAACTCTCGCCATGTGACATACCTGCTCCCCCTTTCACCATGATTGTAAGCTTCTTCAGGCTCTGACCAGAAGCAGATACCAACACCACACTTCCTGTACACCCTGCAATACCATGAGCCAATTAAAACTCTTTTCTTGTAATTATTCAGTCTCAGGTATTCCAAATGGACTAACAGACACCTGAATATCCAATTATATTTCTTACTGCTGTTTTCTCTCTGAAAAGGTGAGAGAAATCTCATTAAATTTCATTCTTTCTTATAGCTCTATTGCTTACTCATTGTATCACTTTATAGACGAAGATGGCAGAAGGATCCAATCAAACAAATTCCAAGTTTAAAGCAGTTTTTTGGGGTTTACGCCCAAGCCTCTGGTCCAGGCCAAATATAATATTTCCACACTGCTTTGGAAGCCCAGCTTAACTCTAACACAGGGTTCCCAAAAGCAGCACCACTGACATCTGGAGCCAGATAACTCCTCGTTATGGGGATTGCCCTGTGCCTTGCAGGATGTTTGGCAAACATCCCTAGCCTATCCTCACTAGATGTCAGCAATAGCTGCCACCACTTGTGACGAGCAAAAATGTTTCCAAACATTGCCATGCCCTGGGGATACAAAATTGTACCTGGTTGAGAACCATTGCTCTAACCCAAGGAACATTCTTGGTTATCTCAACCCTAATTCTTCACATTCATTAGATGCTCATCCAAATCTCTGCATTCAGACTTTCACCATCAAACTCAACAAATATTTGCGAAACCTCTAAAACACAACATCAAGGGCTCTAGATAAATAAGCAAGAGAGATTCCGTTCCTACCTTCAGGCAGGTTTCTTAGTAGATAAAGAATTGTAATAAAAGACGCCCAATTATATAATGTTTTGAATTGTTAATTGTTTCTCCCTGAAATGGATCTCTCTTCTCATCAAACTGAAAACACCTTGAGGACAAAGACCATAAACTGTCTGCGAGTACCAATACTTGATTCATGGCCAATAAAAACAAATAATTACAGACTTCATCATAACAAGATGACAATTTCATACAGACAGTAAAAACTTGGCGCTAACTTGAACAGGTAAGTTAACCTTTCTCAGCTGTAGTTTGTTCCTATGTAAAATGGGAAGAAAATGATTGTTGACATGACTGAATCAGAAAATATACGCAAATTTTTTTCCACCTCTGGCACAGAATAAGCATTCAATACCTGTAGGTTATCATTACTATTATTTTATTAGCAACAAATCCTACCTTAAGAGGAAGAGCTTGCTCTGGGCTACTATAACAAACCCCTACATGACATTAAAAACAAACAAACAAACAAAAAAAACTATCACCCTGCATTCTGAGGGTAAGAGGAAGGAAAGTAAGCATTTCTACCAATGTCCTGGGAGGAAGTGAATGCAGGAATGAATTAGATGTCGGGGGAAAAAAAACACACTCATCTATCTAAAACGTGTGGGTATGTTTGCCATAAACACATGAGAACCTAAAGGGGAAGTAAAAACATGCTTAATTTGTAAATACTGGCGCATGCAAGGGACAAGTGTTATAAGACTTACCTTTCTGTGTTTACTTGCTTAGTCTTTTAGACATTACCCTTAGAATTTCTACTGCTATGTTAAATACATGCCAATGATTTTTAATTTGATACAAAGCAGAATTCGTAAGAAAAAAGGCAAAATTTGTTAGGTGTTTTAAAGTAAAAGAATATAAAGTCATGGGAAAGAGCTGCGTGAGTTGTGTGTGTGTTTGAGTAAGGCAGCATTATGAGAGGGAAGATACTTGGGATCAGAGTAGAAAGAAAAAGGCACCATATTGGAAGCCATACATCCAGGAACACCTCTCGCAGCACAGGAAGTTCAACTGAACAAAAAGAGATCTTACTGTCACAATGGATGAGACGAGTATAGTGTGTACCATGGGCTACACACCAAATGCCTTAGACAAAGCAGCTCAAGTAATCCTCACAATAATCCTATGAGGCAGATATCTTTAGTAATCACATTTTACAGATGAGGAAACTGAGGTTTCAGACTCCAATCCAGGCACCCTGGCTCCACAGTAGTGCCTCAACCATTATACTTTATGGTGTCTATTTTAATTTCAGACTTAGAAAATTAATTTATATTTGCTACTTAATAAGACCAGTTCTCTCCCCTCTACCCTTTCGTATTTCAAAAGAGCTTCCTTTCAGTTGCGTCGTGTGTGGTGTTCAGGAGGCTGAAAGAAGAAAGTGTGATGGATGGACTCTTTTGTCTTTGGACACTGAAATAATACACACGGAGGAACTCGCGTTGGTAGAAATGGAGACGTCGTCCTGGACAAGAAGAGGATGAGGGTCTTGAGAATGAGGGAGGTCGCCCAAATTTTTAATTCCTGCTCTTGCTTTGGCTACTGTGTTCAAGTAAAAGACCCCAGAGACTACCTATTTCAACTCTGCTTTTCATTTTTCCCACTCTGAGCGATGGAGAGGATGGCAGCAAGGCCAGGGGGCCTATGTGCAGGGAGGCTAGGGCGAAGTGGGCTTCTGGCAGAGGAAGGCAAGGCTGCCAACCCGGATGGGGGCCGAGAGGCGCGTGGGAAGGCTGGGGCAGGGGACTGAGGTGGGGATAGGGTGGGGAGCCAGAAGCAGGGGGAGGCGAGGCCAGTAGGGTTCGGGTGGGCAGTCTAGATGTGACCAGCAGACGGAGGTGGGACCCGAACCCCGGCTGAAGCTGAAGCTGAAACTGAAGCTGAAGAGGCGCCAGGGGCAGAGCCACCTTGTCACTACCATTTGGGCAGATCTCAGAAAGGAAGCGGGGCAGGAATCAAGGCATTTCGAAACAGGGGTAGAAAATAACCTCGAGCCCAGGGCCCGGGTGGTGGCAGCGGAGGGGAAGGGGCCCCGCGCACGAAGGGGCTGCCGAGGTGGGTCAGCTCCGCGGGGGAGCCCAGGACAGAGCGCGGCGGAGTCTCGCGCCGTGGTGCGGTGCCCTGAGGCCGGGCGGCACCCACCCGCCAGCGCCCCGGCCTTGCGTACCTGAGGCGGCCGCCTGGCTCCCCTCCACTCCCTGGCAGTCCCCGACGCCGCCAGCCGACCCTGGGCGGGCTGTGGGGCTCCAGGAGCCCGGCCCCTCAGCCGCCTGCAGGTCAGACATCTGCAGCCCGCGCACGGAGCTCTCCGCTGCCAACCGCCAGTGGCTCCGGAAACAGCCGAAGGCCGAGCGAGCGCCGAGCACAGCCGAGCGCAGCCCGCAGGCCGGAAGAAGCGGCGCGGCGGCCGCTTGAAAAGCTAGCCGACCCAGGGGCGGCCACAGGAGGCTGAGGCTGGCGATGCGGCCGCGGGGAGGGTTACTGCGTGCTTCTGACAGACGATTTTTAAAGTCAGGGCTTGAAAAAACAAACAAAACCTGGGGAAAAGTCAGGAAGACACTGCCGGAAATCGTGGTATCCATAGAGACGTTATCGGAAGTTGGGGTTGCTAGGAAGCCACGGCGCGTCTGCTAAGCTGCAAATGGCTGAAGTCCCGGAGGATTATGATTCCGGCCCAGATGAAGATGGAGAGCCGGAGCCTGAGAGGCCTGAACTGCCTGGACTTCATAAATTGTATGAAAATGCCGAACCAGACACCATGGCAAAGGCAGACTCGAAGCTACCAGCAGAGATTTACCAAGAGCCACAGCCAGAGACCCAGGAAGAGGACTTCAAAGAGGGGGAGCCAGACATTGCTAAGAACGTGCAGCTGAAACCTGGCGGGACGTCCCAGGAAGGAATTGCCAAGGAGTCCAAGAGAGACGTACCAAGCGAAACTGAACCAGGGATACCCCAAGACGTAAAGTCGGAAACATCCAGAGAGATGGGAGAGTTTTTCAAAGATTTGGAGGCCCCTATGGATGAAGTGCATGAAGACTCAGACCTAGAGCCACCAGAGGAGGCTAAAGCAAATGTTACAGAGGATGTGTTCCTAGAGTCAGCTATGGAAACAGATCCAGATCCAGTGCCACCAACGGAAACTATGTCTGAGGTTTCGGGGGCCACAGTCAGAGAGATAAATTTAGAATTAATAGAGGAGGAGACTGAACCGGGGGTTCCAGAGGGATCACTTAGAGTGCAACATGAGGAGACAGGTCTAGAGGCTCCAGAGCAGACCAAACCAGATTTTCCAAGTGAGAAACCAAGAGAATCACTTGAAGAGACAGATCTTCAGCCACCAAAGATGACCAAACCAGAGATTCCAGAGGAGACACAAAGAGAGTCAACTGAGAAGAAAAGGACAGAGCCACCCGAGCAGGCCAGACCGGAATTTCCAGAGAACGAACCAAGAAAGTCTAGTGAGGAGGCAGGTCTAGAGCCTCCAGAAGAGACTCAACCAGAGGTTCCAGAGGAGATGCAAAGAAAGGCAACTGAGGAGAAAGGGACAGAACTACCTGAGCGGACTAAACCAGACTTTCCACACCACAAGCCAAGAAAGTCTACTGATGAGAACATTCCTGAGCCACTAGAAGAGATCAAATTAGAGTTTCCTGAGGAAGAATCAAGAAAACCAAATGAGGAAACAATTCTAGAACAATCAGAAATGACGAAACCAGAAAGTCCAGAAGAGATAAGAAAGTCAAATGAGGAAAAAAATCCACAGCCACCAGAGGAGACTGGTTTAGTGCTACCACAGGAGATCAACCCACAAGTTGAAAAGAAAACACAAACAAAGCCAACTGAGGAGAAAATTCTAGAGTTACCAGATGAAACCAAACCAAGAGAGACACATGTAGAATTTTCCAAGGAAGACAGGCCAGAACCAATAAAGTCTAAGTATTCTGTAGGAAACGATGAGCTAGAGTACTGTGAGCCTAAAAGAGGAAAGTTGTCACTAAGTGACAAATTTAGAAAAGAATATTACGCATTAGGATCTATCAGAGAAAGTGAAGAATCAATTGGTACACATTATGAGTTTTTGCAACCACTCCAAAAATTGCTTAATGTCAGTGAAGAATGCTCATACTCAGATCCCTCAGAGTCTCAGACAGAATTAAGTGAGTTCATTCATGAAAAGGAAGTTGTAGATTTGTCCCAAGAGTTGAAGGAACTGGTCTCTGAAGATGATGAAACCCAGCCAGAAAAAGGGACTGAGTTACAATTTGAGCATCTGAATTGGGATCCAGAGGAAGTTGCAGAGTGGATTAGCCAGCTAGGCTTCCCTCAATACAAGGTATACAAAAATAAGATGTTTTGAAATCACATGCTGTCATCTGTCTACCTCTTATTCCTTCTAACCTGGCCTGAGCTCTTACCTCTTTACCGGAAGGAGTATCAAAAAGTCCTGGACTGTGGTAGAGGTAACTTGGATTTTAATTTTGGTCTTGCCACTGATGTATATTTGTATTTTGGGAGAGGGAGGGTCACATCGGTTTGTTTTTCCTCTTCCAGTGATTACACTTCTCTGCAATCCTTGAGTAAAAGACCAAGAAGAGTATATAGACCTCCTTTCTTTTTTTTTTTTTTTTTTTTTTTTTTGAGACACAGTCTCACTCTTGCCAAGGTTGGAGTGCAGTGGCACGATCTCGGCTCCCTGCAAGCTGCACCTTCCCCGGGTTCACACCATTCTCCTGCCTCAACCTTCTGAGTAGCTGGGACTACAGGCGCCTGCCACCACGCCCGGCTAATTTTTTGTATTTTTAGTAGAGACGGGGTTTCACTGTGTTAGCCAGGATGGTCTCCATCTCCTGACCTCATGATCCGCCAGCCTCAGCCTCCCAAAGTGCTGGGATTACAGGCATGAGCCACTGTGCCTGGCCTTAGACCTTCTTCCATAGAAAACTGTATTTTTAAGTAGATTTTGTTCAAGGCAGGCTTTCTGGTATTTTGTCAAGTTATTTTATGGCAGCTCCCTTGCTTTGAACTTGTGCTATTACTCTTTAAAGTGTCTGCCCCAAATATGTCACATGTATCATGAGCACTTAAGTCTATTAATTCAAGTTAGCTAGTTAACCAAAAATAGTTTTAGTAAAAAGACAGTGTAAACCTCTTATTTCACTGATGCCAACTAGGTTTAAGGCTACCACAAAACAATACAAGATCTGAAACCTTTTGTACCTACTACTATACTTACAAATGTAATTGAGACATGAAGAAGCACTGGTTGTACCATGCCAAAAAAAAAAGAGCAGTGTAAAATTTAATAAAGAGCATACATGGAAAAATTGTGCCATTATTGGGATAGAAAATAAATTTAAGCTACTCAGGAGGCTGGGGTGGGAGGATTGCTTGAGCCCAGGAGTTTGAGGCTGCAGTGAGCTATGACTGCGGCACTGCACTCTAGCCTGGATGACAGAGCGAGACCCTGTATCTAAAAAAGAAAAAAAAAAAGAAAATAATATTTTTTTCTCAGTGTAGAACAAACATGATTTCTTCCCTTCCTCCCCCTTCCTTCCCTTTCTTCCTTCTATTTGCAGTACATTTTTAAAGTGATGTCCTTGTTGTATTGACAGGAGTGTTTTATCACAAACTTCATCAGTGGCCGAAAACTCATTCACGTCAACTGCTCAAACCTCCCTCAGATGGGGATAACAAACTTTGAGGACATGAAGGTGAGTTGTGTCCAAAGTTTCCCTACAGAGCACCGTTAACAGTGCCACCATGTGTCTCAAACCAACCTTTTTTTCCTCCAACCTGGCCTCCCACTTCTGTCAATGGTGTCATCATAATTCCAGTCCCTCAGGCTCACAGTGGTTGCCTCCTCTTTTCTTCTTTGATCCCCATAAATATTCCAAGAACTGTCCATTGCTCCTGTGGCACTTACACCGTCTGGCTTTCTTCATTCCCACTTTTCAGACCTTATGGCCTCATGCCTAGAACACCACAGTGGCCTCCCGCTTTTATTTTTAGCCTCTCTCCATGAACTCTTTGGATTCAAGGGCCCTGCTTTTATGCTCTCACTTTCCACCTACTTATGTACTATTCAGAAACCTTCTTTGGATCCCTTCTGCTTACCAAGATAGTCTCAGCTCCCTAGTTTAGAATTTAAGGCCCTCCACAAGTTCTCTCCCCTACCACTCCTCCACATGAATTTTGTGTTCCAGCCTACCACCAGGTCTAACTCACACCTTCGCAAACCTGCCTAGTGCATTCTTCTCTCTATGTCTTTGCTCCGTTCCCCCATCCTCTGTATTACTAATATGAATCTTAATCATCCTTCAAGACCAGTTCCTCATTTGCATCTCCCCAAGAAGTCTTTTGTAACATTCCCAGCCCACAGTAGCCCCCATCCCAAGTTCTCATGACATTTCGTGTCTCTGACACCCATTTGGCACTTACATAACACCATATGTATTTTGCGTGTTTTGCTGCCTAACTTTGAAACAAGCTACATTAACCACTCTGAGCATCAATTTTCTAAAATCTCCAGCACCAACAGTTCATGATTATTCTCCTTTGCATAACAGTACCCTCCATTTGTAGTGCTTTGCAATTTACAAAGCATCACAAACAATCTCACGTGTAACCTCTCCTTTAACACCCCACCCCAATAACCCTCCAAGAATGGACAGTTCTTGGCATAACCATGGTTTTGCTCAGCACACCTATGCCCAGAAATGCGCCACCTCAGTGGTTTCCAAACTTGGGTCGTCTTCAGAATCAAATGAGATTTTTTGAAAAAGATACATTCCTAGGCTTCATCCTCCAGAGATTTTGATTCATTAGGGCTGGGTAGGCCCTGGAATCTCTTCCCTAGATGACTCTTCAACAGGCCTTATAACCCTATAATTCCATAAGTCATATGGTTTAGAAATAAGAAAACTACACTTGTGAATACCTGAGTCCTTTTACTAACAACAAGATATAACGAAACTTTTTAAATTATTAAACATATAGTCCTAACTGAGCGTTTACTTTCTTGAATTCTGCTAATAGCTATGCTTTGCTGACAGCTTACTGTGTTTGGGGCCTCTTATATATATTATTTCACTAGTTCTCATTTTATAGAAGAGAAAACTGGGGCCCAGAAAGGTGAAACAACTTAACAAGCTATTCAGATAATACGTTTTTTCTGTTTTTTTGTCTTTGTTTTTGTTTTTTTTGAGACAGGGTCTCGCTCTGTCACCCAGGCTGGAGTGCAGTGGTGTAACCTTGGCTCACTTCAACCTCCATCTCCTGGGTTTAAGTGATTCTCCTGCCTCAGCCTCCCAAGTAGCTGGGACTACAGGTGTGCGCCACCATGCCCAGCTAATTTTTTCTTCTTCTTGTTTTTCTGGGGGTATTTTTTTGAGACAGAGTCTCACTCCGTTGCCCAGGCTGGTGTGCAGTGGCGCGATCTAAGCTCATTGCAACCTCCACCTCCCGGGTTCAAGCGATTTTCCTGCCTCAGCCTCCCGAGTAGCTGAGACTGTAGGCACGTGCCACCATGCCCGGCTAATTTTTGTATTTTTAGTAGAGATGGGGTTTCACGGTGTTAGCCAGGATGGTCTTGATCTCTTGACCTCGTGCTCTGCCCGCCTCAGCCTCTCAAAGTGCTGGGACTACAGGCGTGAGCCACCGCGCCTGGCCTAATTTTTGTATTTTTAATAGAGACAGGGTTTCATGATATTGGCCAGGCTGGTCTCAAACTCCTGACCTTAAGTGATCTGCCGGCCTTGGCCTCCCAGGAGTACTGGGATTACAGGCATGAGCCACCACACCCAACTTATATTCAGATAACAAGTTTAAGAGCCAGGATTTAAGTCCATCTTGTGTGACTTCCCAATCCATGTTCTATTTAACTGTATTTCCTCTCTAAGTGAACATTTTTGTTACCATAAACTTCCATGTACTATAAATATTATGATGTGGAAATGATCATTTATTTATTTTATTTATTTTTTTTGAGACAGAGTCTTGCTCTATCACCCAGGCTGGAGTGCAGTGGCTCTATTTCAGCTTACGGCAACCTCCGCCTCCCAGGTTCAAATAATCCTCCTGCCTCAGCCTCCCAAGTAGCTGGGATTATAGGCACGTGCTACCATGTCTGGCTAATTTTTGTATTTTTAGTGGAGACGGGGTTTCACCATGTTGGCCATGCTGGTCTCGACCTCCTGACCTCAGGTGATCCACCCGCCTCAGCCTCCCAAAGTGCTGGGATTATAGGCATGAACCATGCCCGGCCTGGATCATTTATTATATACTTGTATTTCCAACCATGCCCTCACTTAACTACCAAGAACTGCCAGATAAATATCTTGTTCTTTTTATGTTCAAAGATGATACAGCTGTTTTTATGAACTCTAATTTCTACTTAACGTATAATGAACTTTCCAGATAAAAATAAGGAACAGGCTGCTCTGCCTATGGAGCAGCCATAGTCCTTGACTTTCTTAATAAACTTGCTTTCGCTTAAAAAAATAATAATAATAAGGAACAGAATTAGCAAAATAGTAACCTGTCAAATTCCTGGAACATTTAAGTACCAAGAATTTCAGCTTTTTAATCATGAGAAGGCATTTTTAAGAGTCAGACAATTCATTCAGCTCCCTTGGCATTCTAATTCCAAAAGTATAATATCAACATGCAGTAATAAAAATTCTAATTATAGTTTTTCTTATCTTGCGAGACACAAGAGGTTTTAAAAATCTTCTGAAATCCTCAAGAGTAAATGACGAACCCAGTGTTCTGTCCTTTTATCTAAGAAATTTGAATAAGCAAACTTTGAGATACTCATTATCATAGTCACCTCAGACAAATGTGGCCTTCCCTTGAGGTCACTAGAGTAACATAAAGACCAAGACATTCAAAGGTATGTTAGATAAGCTTTGCTTGACACTTAGACCCACATGAAAAAGCTGATTATGGCCAGGCCTGGTGGCTCACGCCTGTAATCCCAGCACTTTAGGAGGCCAAGGCAGGTGTATCACCTGAGGTTGGGAGTTCGCCTGGCCAACATGGCGAAACTTCTTCTCTACTAAAAATACAAAATACAAAAATTAGCTAGGCATGTTGCATGCCTGTAGTCCTAGCTACTTGGGAGGCTGACGCAGGCGAATAGCTTGAACCCGGGAGGCGGAGGTTATAGTGAACCAAGATCGTGCTCTCCACGAACTGCACTCCAGCCTGGGTGACAGAGCAAGACTCAGTCTCAAAAAAAAAAAAAACCTGATTATGCTCTAAGACACAGGGTAACTTCTAGGAGGTCATACATGCTGTAGCTGTCTTCCTTACTGATATACACAGCTTTTAAAATATCTCCATTGTACTTATACCACCTAGTACACTCACAATTTATCCCATAACAACAGCTAAATAGTATAGCTATCTTTTTCATGCTGAGTCTCCCGTATCATCATTTATGAACTTTTGGGAGAATAGAAGGAAGGAAGAAAGAGCAGATTGCTTGAGAGTACGGAATTCTGGACATGCTGCTAAGAATCTGAACAACATTGCCCCTGTGCACCTCCTATACAAGCCTTGCAGTTAATTTATGGCCATTTTCTGTTATCTTCTCAGCCCTTCTATGTTTGTTTGTTTGTTTGTTTATTTATTTATTTTTGAGATGGAGTCTTGCTCTGTCGCCCAGGCTGGAGTGCAGTGGCTCAATCTCGGCTCACTGCAAGCTCCGCCTCCCGGGTTCACGCCATTCTCCTGCCTCAGCCTCTCCGAGTAGCTGGGACTACAGGCGCCCGCCACCAAGCCCGGCTAATTTTTTTGTATTTTTAGTAGAGACGGGGTTTCACCGTGGTCTCGATCTCCTGACCTCGTGATCCACCCGCCTCGGCCTCCCAAAGTGCTAGGATTACAAGCGTGAGCCACCGCGCCCAGCCCCTTCTATGTTTAATTGGAACTCTTCTGTAAGGAATTCTTCTACATTTAATTGTCCCCTCTCTCCCATGTTTTAATCCATTCCGTCATTGATATTAGTATGGATTTATGGATATTTATTTTTGGGGTTATAACCCAGTACTATTGCTATTTATTTTGTTGCTCAAATTGTGCCATCTTTCACCATTGGGAGCTCTTTTAAATTGGCTCCTGTGGCCTTTTGACCTGTCCTCCCTTTTTTTAAAAGCATCTCCTTACCTTCTGGCAATATAAGTTGCTTCAGGCTCATCTTATATTTTTCCTGCTGCAGCCCCAGAATCAGCCATGTTTCTAAGGAGCCCTGGTTGATTTTATCAGAGGATGGTATTTAGAAACCAAGACGTGGACACTAGTTGTGCTTGTTGCTACTGAGTGTCACTGCTTCTATGCACTCTTAACAGAAAGATCTAGGAAATAAATGTATATATATTAACCCATGTGTACACAAATATCTATCTTATTTCTGTATCTATCTTTGTATATACATATGTATTAAAATAAGCATGGGGGCTGGGCGTGGTGGCTCATGCCTGTAACGCCAGCACTTTGGGAGGCTCAGGCGGGTGGATCACCTGAGGTCAGGAGTTCAAGACCAGCCTGACCAACATGGTGAAACTCTATCTCTACTAAAAATACAAAAACTTAGCCGGGCCTGGTTGTGCATACCTGTAATCCCAGCTACTAGGGAGGCTGAGGCAGGAGAATCACTTGAACCCGGAAGGCAGAGGTTGCAGTGAGCTGAGATCATACCACTGCACTCTAGCCTGAATGACGGAGTAAAACTCCATCTCAAAAAAAAGATTGATCTCTCTGATATCTCTAGTCTAACATCACAGAGTTCATTCTAGCCTTCCTTCCCATCCTTCCTATCCCCAACCCCACTTGCCTTTTTTTTTCTTTTTTGAGATGGAGTCTCACTCTGTCACCCAGACTGGAGTGCAATGGCACGATCTCAGCTCATTGCAACCTCTGCCTCCCGGGTTCAAGCAATTCTTCTGCCTCAGCCTCCCGAGTAGCTGGGATTACAGGCACCCACCACCGCACCTGGCCAATTTTTTTGTATTTTTAGTAGAGATGGGGTTTCGCCATGTTGGCCAGGCTGGTTTCAAACTCCTGACCTCAGGTGATCCGCCCGCCTTGGCCTCCCAAAGTGCTGGGATTATACCCCCTTGCCTGTTTATAACTACTTTTTCTGACATTGAGAAACTTGGCTCTCCTTATATGTAAATATGTTTCCCTATGAAAAACAGATTTACCAAATAGAGTTCAGTGTTTGTGTACAGCTGTTTCTGTCTTTAGCCTTACGCTATCTAGACAAACCACTGTTTTCTTAAAGTTACAGGTCAGCACCTTTCTTCCCCACGCCCTTCAGTGAGATTATGTCTTACTCTGTAATACAGTTAGATTCATTTGTCCACAGCCTTTATTCCATCCCAACATCCTGGATTTTTTTTTTTTTTTTTTTTTTGAGGCAAGGTCTTGCTCTGTCACCCAGGATGGCGTGCAGTGGTGCAGTCTCAGCTCAGTGCAACCTCCACCTCCCGGGCTCAAATAATCCTCCCACTTCAGCCTCCTGGGTAGCTGGGACTACAGCCACATGCCACCACACCCATCTAATTTTTTGTACTTTTTTGAGGGGGTAGAGATGGGGTTTCGCCATATTGACCAGACTGGTCTTAAACTCCTGAGCTCAAGCAATCCACCCACCTTGGCCTCTCAAAGTGCTGGGATTACAGGCATGAACCACTGCACCTGGCCTCTCTTCCGAGCTTTTTAAAAGTTTGCATGCAGTAAAACCATTCTTTGTTGTGTGTAGTTCTGTGGGTTTTGACAAATGCATGCTGTCATGTATCCACCACCAAAGAACCATACAGAACAATTCTGTCACTCTAGAATTTCCCTCTGCAGTCAGTCCATCCCTTTACCGTAATCCCTAATCTGTTTTTGATGTCACATAAGTGGAATCAAATAATGCACATTCTTTGGGTCCGGCTTCCTTTCCTTAGCAAAATGCATTTAAGATTAATCCATGTTGTTAGATGAATCAAAAAGCAGATGTTAAGGAGACTATACCTCTGCTTTAATAATGCTGGTATAGGCTGGCTGCAGTGGCTCGGACCTGTAATCTCAGCTACTCCAGAGGCTGAGGTGGGAGGAATGCCTGAGCCCAGGAGTTTGAGGCTGCAGTGAGCTATGGTCATGCCACTACACTCCAGCCTGGGCAACAGAGGGAGACCTCCGTCTCCCAGGTTCAAGCGATTCTCCTGCCTCAGTCTCCTGGGTAGCTGGGATCACAGGCGCCTGCCACCACTCCTGGCAAATTTTTGTATTTTTAGTAGAGACGGGGTTTCACCATGTTGGCCAGGCTGGTCTCGAACTCCTGACTTCAGGTGATCCTCCCACCTCTGCCTCCCAAAGTGCATGAGCCACCACACTCAGCCCTGAGTTATAATTTTTTTTCTTAGTTGCACATTAACTGAGCCCCTTACAGACAAGTTATTTAATAGCCTTCCCAGAGATAGTCATGGCTCCTAATCTGAACATATTATCTGCTCTTGTCCTTGGTCAGATTGCTCAGCAAAAACAAAGAAATGAACCCATCCATGGCCATCTGATGCAAGGGCCTAGAAATGTCTTAAATGGTACTTTGAAAAGGATAATAAATCATGACATTTAAGAAATTGGTTTTGGTAAGGTTAGGCTAGTAAGCCTGTGAATTTATTTCATTATTTTATTTCCCCATAGAAATAAGGAATTGGCAGGGCACGGTGGCTCATGCCTGTAATCCCAGCACTTTGGGAGGCCAAGGTGGGAGGATCACCTGAAGTCAAAAGTTCGAGACCAGCCTGGCCAACATGGTGAAACCCCATCTCTACTAAAAATACAAAAATTAGCCAGGCGTGGTAGTGCACGCCTGTAATCCCAGCTACGCAGGAGGCTGAGGCAGGAGAATTGCTTGAATCCAGGAGGCAGAGGTTGCAGTGAGCCGAGATCACGCCACTGCACTCCAGCCTGGGCAACAGAGCGAGACTCTGTCTCAAAAAACAAAAAACAAAAGAAAGAAAGAAATAAGGAGTTAACATTTAGTTTTAGAAAACTAAATAAACCTTCTTTGATCTGGTTGTGTTTTCAGGTTAGTCTAATTAAAAAATTATCCTTGCATTTCAGGCAATTTCTCGGCATACACGGGAGCTCCTGGAAATTGAAAAGCCATTATTCAAACGTTCCATCAGCCTTCCCTATAGGGATATTATCGGCTTGTATTTAGAGCAAAAAGGTCATACTGGGATAAAATCTGATTCCTTGACTTTATCTGAATTTGTCAAAGCAGCAGGATTACAGGATTATGCTCCAGAAATAACTGCCCCTGAAGAGAATGAGAAATTACCTTGCACTGAACCATAGGGGAAAGCCGCTTCACAGAGCTTGAAAGATCAAACTAAATTACTTGAGGGAAGAGGTATGGTCTTTTTTGGTTTTCTTTTTCTCCCTCTTTGCTCTTCCGATCTTCAATTGAGACAGAGTCTTGCTCTGTCGCCCAGGCTGGAGTGCAATGGTGCAGTCTCAGCTCACTGCAACCTCCGGGTTCAAGCAATTCTCCTGCCTCAGCCTTCCAAGTAGCTGGGATTACAGGCACCCGCCACCATGCCCAGCTAATTTTTGTATTTTTAGTAGAGATGATGTTTCACCATGTTGGCCAGGATGGTCTCAAACTCCTGACAGTTGATCTGCCCGCCGTGGCCTCCCAAAGTGCTGGGATTACAAGTGTGACCTACCGTACCTGGCCCTTTTTCTCCTTTTCATTAAGGATCAGAGTTAGAACTGCTGGCTTCATTCCTAGTTGTGTCTCTGACTTATGGTACCTTCCCTTTGTTTTTTCAATTTAACGCCTTGTTAAAACAAAGATAGTCATGCTTATCTTTCTGGGTAATTATAAGAATTCCTGAGCCAGGCAAGGTGGCTCACGCCTGTAATCCTAGCACTTTGGGTAGCTGAGGCGGGCAGATCACCTGAGGTCAGGAGTTCAAGACCAGCCTGGCCAACAAGGCAAAACCCCGTCTCTACTAAAAATACAAAAATTAGCTGGGCATGGTGGCACATGCCTGTAGTCCCAGCTACTCAGGAAGCTGAGGCAGGAGAATCATTTGAACCCAGGAAGCAGAGGTTGTAGTGAGCTGAGATCATGCCACTGCACTCCAGCCTGGGTGACAGAGAGAGACTCTGTCTAAAGCAAACAAACAAACAAAACAAAGCAAAACAAAATTCCTGAAAAATTCTAGTAATGCACCTTGTAGTAGGAACATGTTGGGGAAATATAATTAAAAATAAAATCTCCTGCCAACTCCGGAGAGATAATTCTCTCTACAAATGCAGAAGAGAAACATTTTTATTCTTGAATAAGCATTAAACTGTGATGCACATCACAGGCAAGCTGCTAAAGAGATTGCAAAGACAAATCTCACCCTTGTAGATGGCAGAGCAGATATAATACATGACATACACGTTAATTATCTGTGTCCAAAGGAAAAACAAAACTTCTATCTTGACAACAGACAGAAGTTACTACTTGGAGCCAGGTACCTTGGCTAAACTCCCACAGAGACAGGGAGACAAGGTACCAACCTCCTTAGTGCTCACATTTTAAAGAGATGTCTCCGCGGCCTCCAAAAAAGAGACTGTCCTGAGGTATAAAATGGCTAGAAACTTATTCAGCTTTTTAAAAGATTTACATACATCTCAAAGACGTAGCAAAAGGATTTACAGTGACAAGTTCTTTAAAGGAAATGGTGGTTTTTTGTTTATTTGAGATGGAGTCTCACTCTGTTGCTCAGGCTGGAGTGCAATGGTGTGATCTCAGCTCACTGCAACCTCCACCTCCTGGGTTCGAGTGATTCTCCTGCCTCAGCCTCCTGAGTAGCTGGGATTACAGGCATGAGCCACCACGCCCAGCTAATTTTTTTGTATTTTTAGTAGAGATGGGATTTCACCATGTTGGCCAGGCTGGTCTCAAACTCCTGGCCTCAAGAGATCTGCCTGCCTCAGCCTCCCAAAGTGTGGGGATTACAGGCGTAAGCCACTGTGCCTGGCCTAAAGGAAATGTTTCACAAAAAAAAAAGTGGAGAAGTTCTCTCTTCCTTTTGGCATCAGGGAAAATTTAAAAGAAAAAAATTTTTTTAGATATGTGTGTATCTAAATATGTAAATAGCTAAACATGGCTTACCGCTATGAAGTAAGTTCTGTGGTTTGCTTACAGGCTTTTTTATGTGGTACTTTCCAGGTCTTTATAATACAAATATTTAGGCTAGAGTCTACCCATGACTGCACTTCTCAAATTATAGGCCAGGTGCAGTGGATCACGCCTGTAATCCCAGCACTTTGGGAGGCCGAGGCAGGCGGATCACTTGAGGTCAGGAGTTTGAAACCAGCCTGGCCAATGTGGTGAAACTCCGTCTCTACTAAAAATAAAAAAATTAGCCAGGTGTGGTGGTGTGCGCCTGTAATCTCAGCTATTCGGAAGGCTGAGGCAGAAGAATCACTTGAACCCGGGAGGTGGAGGTTGCAGTGAGCCAAGATTGCGCCATTGCACTCCAGCCTGGGCAACACAGCGAGACTCCATCTCAAAATAAATAAATAAATAAATAAAAATAAAAAAAGAAATTATAAAATATTTCTCGTTACCTGAATGGCTCTAGTTCCCCTCTAGTTTTACAGATTTAACTGCTCATTCTCTTCCTGAACTCACATTTTAATCCTGAAAACAACCATGGGCTAACACAGTCCTGAAGGACAGTGATGAACCTCCAGTTCCCTACACCTGAATGAATAGTAAAAGATAGGTTTTTCTGTTCTTCCACTGAGAGAAGCAAGAGTGCCTCAAATGAACATTCATGCCAAGTGTTAATATTTGACGATGAACCTAATATTTTCCCGAATTGGACTAACAAAATTTTATCAGAAACCATTCTAACACCATACCATTGTATTTGCCTGGCTCACGATTATGTAAAAAAACAAAATGTAAATGATTAACCTAAGACCATAGTGATTTACATATATAGTGAATGGTTTTGTTCAAAAGCCCTTTAGCATTTAGCAAACAGTGGTTATGTTCTATGACAGAGCATAGTGACATGCCTGTTGTTTTCAACTCTTATAATTGACAAAAAGTATTTGCAAAACATAAAGGAAATCAACAAATTTGCAGTGTAGATCTATATTTTGCAAAATTAGTTTTAGCCATTAAATACCAGTTTTTTAAATGGTTTAAATGGGAACAGCTGTAAATAAGATAGTACCAGAACAGTCATATATAGTCAAAATAAGCATGATACAAGCCATAATTCAATTAAGATGGTTTACCATACCTTCACTTCTCTATCCAAAATTGTGAGAAAATCAAACTATCTTTTTCCAGCTACCTACTGCTGGCAAATGGATTGAAACTTGATTTATTGGAAAAGAAGCTGCAGTATGTAATTGTCTAAAACTTATAACATTATAACTTCTTGAATTTTAGAAGAGAAATAATTTGTATTAACAAGGCTTTTCTGCGGGAGCAGCTTACTTAAGTTAGGTTGTGTAGTTTCACTAGTTGCTTCTGAAAGCCAGATACATATTGATGGATAGGACCACTTGTTTTATTCTACATTTTAAAGAGTCATCAGTACAGTTTTCTAATTCCTGATGTCTATCATGTGGTGAACATAATACAGTCACAAGACTCCCACAGTCAATTGTGATAATCAGGGCACAACTATTATAGGGAAAATCTGTGAGTGGGAAAAAATCCTGATTCCCGAGTTCTCTTATTGGGATGGAGAGCCTGTGGAAATGACTGGCTGTTCCTTGGTTAGGGAGATGCCAAATGAAGCACAGTATAGATGGGTAAGGTGGTCTTGGAGAACAGGACTGCTTGAGAGATGCTGGCTAAACGGAGTTTCCTTGAGTTGCACAGCAATCAGATCAAACCAGGGGAAAGGCCTGAGGTGAAAAAAATATTGTTACTTTTTTATGTCTGTTCAGTATATCTGATTTGGCTGTTAAACACATCTTTTAAAGAAAGTTTTCCTCATTACCTTTTCATAAACTAGAAATATTAATACCTTTTCATAAACTAGATGTAGATTTAAGTGTACTTAATGGTGATTTCTCACACTTATGTACATTTCTCTAAGTGCATTTGGAGAGGAATTCATTGTTAAAGAATTATTATAATATTGACATTGACACCCTTTACAGAATATTTTTCTTTTTTTTTTTTTTTTTTTTTGAGACGGAGTCTTGCTCTGTCGCCCAGGCTGGAGTGCAGTGGCGCAATCTCAGCTCACTGCAAGCTCTACCTCCCAGGTTCACGCCATTCTCCTGCCTCAGCCTCCCGAGTAGCTGGGACTACAGGCGCCCGCCACTAGGCCGGCCAATTTTTTTGTTATTTTTAGTAGATACGGGGTTTCACCGTGTTAGCCAGGATGGTCTCGATCTCCTGACCTTGTGATCCACCCGTCTCAGCCTCCCAAAGTGCTGGGATTACAGGCGTGAGCCACCGCGCCCGGCTGCAGAATATTTTTCTCGAATTTAGAAAGAACATACATAAGATCGTGGACATTAAGCAAGGAAGAAATCTAATTGCTTTTAAGATATCCTCTTTAGCTGTATAGATTAAAAAATAGGCTGGGCGCAGTGGCTCATGCCTGTAATCCTAGCACTTTGGGAGGCCAAGGCAGCAGGATCACTTGAAGTCAGGAGTTTGAGACCAGCCTGGACAACATAGTGAGACCCCATCTGTACAAATTAAAAAAAAAATTAGCTGGATGTGGAGGGACACACCTGTAGTCCCAGCTACTCAGGTGGCTGAGGTGGGAAATTCCTTGAGCCCAGCAGGTCAAGGCTGCAGTGAGCTATGATCACACCACTGCACTCTAGCCTGGGCTACAGAGTGAGACTCCCATCTCTAAAAAAACAGAGAGAGAGGAAAGTTAATATGCAAATGAATACCTAATGGGGCAACGTTAAGTATTAGTCTGTAGTGTAATTCAAATTAAAAAGCCTTAAGACATAGGGTTTCGATATTTTTCAAAAGATCAGGAGAGACAGGCATGATGGTGTGCACCTGTAGTCCCAGCTACTCAGGAGGCTGAGAGAAGAGGATTGCTTGAGCCCAGGAGTTCAAGGCCAGCCTGGGCAACATAGTGAGACCCTGTCTCTTAAAAAAAATCAAGAGTAAGGCTAAGGCAAAGATACTCGCTCTCACCAGTCTTATACAGAATAGTACTAGAACTTCTAGGCAATGCAATAAGGCAAGAAAAGGAAATTAGAAGGCATGGACATTGGAAAGGAAGAAATGAAACTGTCTGTATTTATACATGACATTATTATCTATGTAGAAAACTCCAAGGAATCTTTTTTTTTTTTTGAAATGGAGTTTCGCTCTTGTTGCCCAGGCTGCAGTGCAATGATGCGATCTCAGCTCACCGCAACCTCTGCCTCCTGGGTTCAAGTGATTCTCCTGCTTCAGCCTCCCAAGTAGCTGGGATTACAGGCATGCACCACCACACCTGGCTAATTTTGTATTTTTAATAGAGATGGGGTTTCTCCATGTTCGTCAGGCTAGTCTGGAACTCCCGACCTCAGGTGATCCACCTGCCTCGGCCTCCCAAAGTGCTGGGATTATAGGCATGAGCCACCGCATCCAGCCCAAGGAATCTATATTTAAAACCTTCTAGAACTAATGGATTCAGCAAGGTTGCAGGATACAAAATAAACATACAAATATCAATTGTATTTATATATAATAGTGATAAACATGTGGACACCAAAATTGAAAATGCTTTTTCATTTATTGTCACTCCAAAAAATTATATACTTAGATGTAAATCCAATAAAACATGTACAAGACTTGCATAATAAAAACTATAAAATGCTGATGAAAGCAAAGAATATCTAGAGGGACATACTATATTAATAAGTGGGAAAACTCAACAAAATTAAGATGTCAGTTTTCCAAAAATTGATCTATAGATGTAATCATAAAATAAAAATTATGGACAACACCAGTTGCTGGTGAGGATGCAGAGAAACTGGATTATACATTGCTAGTGATAATATAAACTGGTACTACTGTGAAAAACAATTTGGCAATGTCTTAAAAAAATATGCAACTACCAAATGATAATAATTACACTCCTGGTCATTCATTCCAGGTAAGTGGACACTTATGTTCACACAAAAGCCTGTACATGAATGTTCATAACACCCTTATTCATAATAGCCAAAAACTGGAATCAACCCAGATGTCCTTCAACAGGTGAATGGGTAAACAAATTGTGATACAGCCATGCCATAGAATATTATTCAGCAATAAAAGCCAACTATTAATACATATAACAACTTGGATGAATCTCCAGAGACTTGCTGAATGAAAAAAGCCAGTTTCAAAAGGTGGCATACATATGATTCCATTTATATAACATTCTTGAAATGACAAAATTATAGGAATGAAGAACACATTAGTGGTTACCAAGTTTGCAGCTGTGAGGAGGCAATATGAAGAATTCGTTAGTGAAATGTTCTATATCTTAACTGTATCAATGTCAATATCCTGGCTGTGATACTGTGCTACAGTTTTGCAATATCTATTTCCATTGATGGAAAATGGGTAAATGGGTACATGGGATTTCACTATCATTTCTTAACAATTTCATGTGACTCAGTATTTATCTCAAAATAAAAAAAATATATCTTGGCTGGGTGCGGTGGCTCACACCTGTAATCCCAATACTTTGGGAAGCCGAGGCAGGGGCATCATTTGAGGTCAGGAGTTCAAGACCAGCCTGGCCAACATGGTGAAACCCTGTCTCTACTAAAAATACAAAAAAATCAGCCAGGCTTACTGGCTGTAATCCCAGCTACTCAGAAGGTGGAGGCAGGAGAACTGTTTGAACCTGGGAAGCAGAGGTTGCAGTTAGCTGAGATTGCACCACTCACTCCAGCCTGGGTGACAGAGCTAAACTCCATCTCAAAAAAACAAACAAACAAACAAAACTTGAATTCCAGTTTCTGGTCTGACATGTAAGAAGCTAGAAGTTGCCACTCTATCCTAACAATAATTAAAAAGCTGAACTAAAAAATCAATAACTTTTAGATGTGTAAGAGAGGTAAGGTCAAGGGCAAACTACTCTCCCTAAGACTGCAGGGACCAGAACGCAAATGCTCAGAATTAGCTTGCTGGAGGAGAAACCCATGAGCTGAAACCTCTATGGGAACCCAGTGCCAAGATAGGGAACCCGGAACTGTAACTGAAAAATTGCTGGAGGTTCAGAGTGGACAAGTCTGAGAATAAAAATGTCAGGGGGACTCAATCACTGGGGACCCTCACACTTATGATTTTCACCTCTAGGAGCTCAACCAGGTTCTCAGTGATATCTGAGAAAAATCCCCTTGTGCTTCCATCAGAGGGAGAGGAAAAGGAACCATTTTGAAATTCTGTTCTTAGCAAGGTCTGCCCTTGGGAGAAACTACTTAACCAGAGCCAAACCTTCTGGGGTTTTATCTGAGCCTAACTGACCTGCGGGAAGAGAAATAGCCAGTTCCAGTCAGGTCTACCCTTCCACGTGGAAGGAGGAGGGGGCTCCTCAACTCCAGCCCACTTTAGCCATCCTGTTCCACTGAAGAAGGAGAAAAATCCTGAGAAACACTTGTGAAGTTCACAGTCCAGAGCACAGGCTCACTCAAAGACTGAGAGCTACTCATAGGACTATAGAACACTTCCCCTCCTCAACTCCTTACTACATTATTAAAGGCCTATTTACAGGCCGGATGTGATGGCTCATGCCTGTAATCCCAGCATTTTGGGAGGCCGAGGCGGGCAGATCATGGTGTCAGGAGTTCGAGGCCAGCCTGGCCAACATGGTGAAACCCCATCTCTACTAAAAATTCAAAAATTAGCTGGGTGTGATGGCGGGCACCTGTAATCCCAGCTACTCAGGAGGCTGAGGCAGGAGAATCGTTTGAACTCAGGAGGCGGAGGTTGCAGTGAGCCGAGATTGCGCTACTGCACTCCAGCCTGGGCGACAGAGCAAGACTCCGTCTCAAAAACAAATAAACAAAAGCCTATTTACAGCAGTTCTTTTTACCTGGTACATGATGTCTGACTATCCAGAAAAAGTTAACAGGCATACTAAAAGCCAAGAAACAAAAAACCACCAAAACCCATAATTTGAAAAGGTAGAACAAGCATCAGAACCACATATGAGAGGAATACTGGAATAATGAGACTGGGAATTTAAAATAACTATGACTGAGGCCAGGCGAGGTGACTCACTCCTGTAATCTCAGCAATCTGGGAGGCTGAGGTGGGAGGACTGCTTGAGCCCAGGAATTCAAGCTTGGGCAACAATGTGAGACCCCAGTCTCTACAAATAATAAAACTAGCCAGGCATGGTGGCATGTGCCTGTGGCCCAGCTACTTGGGAGAGGTGGGATGATCACTTGAGCTTGGGAGATTGTAGCTGCAGTGAGCAGTGATCATGCCACTGTACTCCGGCCTAGGTAACAGAGCAAGACCCTGTCTCAAAAAATAAAATAACTATGACTAATATGCTAAAGGATCTAATGGATAAAGTAGATGGCAAGAACAGCCAGACTACAGAAGCAGAAAGATGGAAGTTCCAGGAACCAAAAATAAATACTACTCATTAAAAACACTGTGACAGATATGAAGAATGTCTTTGAGGCCCCTTATTAGTAGACTGTACATGGCCAAGGAAATAATCTCTGAATCTGAGGATATCTCAACAGAAACCTCCAAAACTGAAAAGCAAAGAAAACAAAGACTGAAAAATACAGAACAAAATATCCAAGGACTGTGGGACAACTACAAAAGATGTAACATGCACATAATGAGACTAGAAGGAGGAGAGAAAGGAACACAAGTAATATTTGAAACAATAATGACTGAGAATTTCCCCCAAATTAATGTCAGACACCAAACCACAGATCTAGGAAGCTCAAGAAGACACCAAGCAGGATAAATAACAAAAACAAACAAAAAACTATACCTAAACATATCATTTTGAGATTACAGAAAAACAAAAATAAAAAACCTTGAGACAAGCCAGAGGGAAAAAAACACCGTACCCATAGAAAAACAAAGATAAGAAAGCTGATTTTTAGGATCATGTAAGCAAGGAGAGAGTGCAGTGAAATATTTAAAGTGCAGGAAGAAAAAAAATCACTAACCTAGAACTCTGTGCAAAGTTATCCTTCAAAAGCGAAGGAGAAATAAAGACTTTACTGAACAAAAATTGAGGGAATTTGTTGCAAGTAGACCTTTCTTGCCAGAAATGTTCAAAGAACTTCCTTAAGAGGAAAATGATATAGGTCAGAAACACAGATCTACATAAAGAAAAGAAGAGCACTGAAGAAGGAACAAGTAAAGATAACTTTAGTTTTTCTTACTCCTAATTGATCTAACAGATAACACTGTAAACCAGAAAGTATCTGAGACAAGCATCAGTCAATTTAAAAAGTATTTTGCCGAGATTGTGGCTATGTGCCCATGACACAGCCTCAGGAGGTTCTGATGACATGTGCCCAAGGTAGTCGGGGCACAGCATGGTTTTATACATTTTAGGAATACAGGAGACATCAATCATATGTAAGATGTACATTGGTTTGGTCTGGAAAGGTGGGACAACTTCAAGTGGGGCGGGGATTTCCAGGTCATAGGTAGATAAGAGACAAACGGTTTTATTCTTTTGAGTTTTTGATGAGCCTTTCACTGAATACACAATTTACAGGAATAGTCTCTTATGACTTAGAATGGCTTAGTGAAGCAATAGGGCAAATGTTTAAATGTATGTTGCAAAGTTGTAGGATACAAGATTAATATGCAAAAGTCAGTCTCTTTTCTATATACCAGCAATGAACAAGTAGAATTTGAAATTAAAAACACATAACCAATTATATTAGCACCCCCAAAATGAAATACTTAGGTATAAATCAAACAAAATATGTACAAGATCTATATAAGGAAAACTATGAAACTGATGAGAGAAGTCAAAAAACAACAAAATAAATATAGAGATTTCATGTTCATGGAGGAGAAGTCTCAATACTATAAAGATGTCAGTTCCTCCCAACTGAACTACACATTCAACGCAATGCCAATCAAAATCCCAGGAAATTATTTTGTGGATATTGGAAAATTGACTCTATAGTTTAAATGAGGCCAGGTGCAGCAGCTCACGCCTGTAATCTCAGCACTTTGGGAGGCCGAGGTGGGTGGATCACGAGGTCAGGAGTTTGAGACCAGCCTGGCCAACATGGTGAAACCCCATCTCTACTAAAATACAAAAATTAGCTGGGCATGGTGGCGGATGCCTGTAATCCCAGCTACTGGGGAAGCTGAGGCAGGAGAATTGCTTGACCCAGGAAGCAGAGGTTGCAGTGAGCCAACATGGTGCCACTGCACTCCAGCATGGGCAACAGAACAAGACTCTGTCTCAAAAAAAAAACTTTAAATGGAAGAGCAAAAGACTCAGAACAGGCTGGGTGTGATGGCTCATGCCTGTAATTCCAGCACTTTGGGAGGCTGAGGCAGGAGGATCACTTGAGGCTGGGAGCTTGAGACCAGCCTGGGCAACATAGCAAGATCCCATCTCTACAAAAAAATATAAAAAATCAGCTGGGCACAATGGTGTGCACCTGTAGTTCTGTAGTTCTAGCTACTCAGGAAGCTGAAGTGGGAGGATTGCTTGAGCCCAGAAGGTTGAGGCTGCAGTGAGCCATGATCGTGCCACTGCACCCCAGCCTGGGCAACAGAGCAAGACCTTGTCTCAACAACAAAAAAGACTCAGAATAGCCAACTCAGTATTGAAATGGAAGAACAAAGTCAGAGGAGTAACACTACCCAACTTCGAGACATCCTTTCAAGCTACAATAATCAAGACAGTGTGGTATTGGTGAAAGACAAATAGAGTGGAATAGAATAGAAAGCCCAGAAATAGACCCACATAAATATAGTTAACTGCTCTTTGACAAAGGAGCAAAAGCACTATAATGGAGAAAAGACAATCTCTTCACAAATGGTACTGAAGCACTTGGACATCCACATGCAAAAAAGAAAAAATGAATCTAGACACAAACCTTACACCCTTCACAGAAGTTAAGTCAAAATGTGTCACATGCAGAACTATAAAACTCCTGGAAGACAATATAGGAGAAAATCTAGATGATCTTGGGTTTGGCAGTGACTATATAGTTGTTAACACCAAAGGCATGATACATGAAAAAAACAATTGACAAGCTGGGCATAATTAAAGAATTTAAATTAAATAACTAAAACTAAAAGCCTCTAATTTGTGAAAGACACTGTCAAGAGAATGAAAACACAAGCCACAGACTAGAGAAAATATTTGCAGAAGACAGATAATGGACTGTTTTCCAAAACATACAAAGAACTCTTAAAATTCAACAATGGGAGCCGGGAGCGGTGGCTCACGCCTGTAATCCCAGCACTTTGGGAGGCTGAGGTGGGCAGATCACCTGAGGTCGGGATTTCAAGACCAGCCTGACTAACATGGAGAAACCTCATCTCTACTAAAAAAAAAAAAAATACAAAAATTAGCTGGGCATGGTGGTGCATGCCTGTAATCCCAGCTACTTGGGGGGCTGAGGCAGGAGAATCGCTTGAACCAGGGAGGCAGAGGTTGCAGTGAGCGGAGATCGTGCCATTGCACTCTAGCCTGGGCAACAAGAGCGAAACTCCATCTCAAAAAAAAAAAAAAAATTCAACAATAGGAACACAACCCAATTTAAGAATGCGCCAGAGACCTTAACAGACACCTCACCAAAGACAATATACAAATGGTCAATAAGCATATGAAAAGATACTACACATCAAGCCAGGCATGGTGGCTCATGCCTGTAATCCCAGTATTTTGGGAGGCCAAGGCGGGCATGACCTGAGGTCAGGAGTTCGAGACCAGCCTGCTAACATGGCGAAACCCCATTTCTACTAAAAATACAAAAAATTAGCCAGGTGTGGTGGCACATGCCTGTAATCCCAGCTACTTGGGAGGCTGAGGCAGGAGAATCGCTTGAATCTGGGAGGCAGAGGTTGCAGTGAGCCGAGATCACACCATTGCACTCCAGCTTGGGCAACAAAAGTGAAACTCTGTCTCAAAAAAAAAAGAATACAAGGAAAATTTGACAGGAAAACTATATAGTTTACAACATTAATTAAATATTACAATCTTAGAGGAGAGGAGAAACAAAAATCTCATTAAATGCTTAAAAGGGAAACTGATAAAATTTGAAGTAGATTTTCTTAAAACTTGAGAAGAGTAAAATTAGGATGAGTAAATTAGGGTTGACAAACTACTAGAAGGAAACTTTTTGTTTTTATTATGGAAATTTTAAAACAAAATAGAATGAAACATAGAATAGTATATTCTAAGTAAAAAAGAATATAACAAAAAATAGTATAATGAAACTCCGTGTGCCTATCACTCAGATTTAACAATTGTCAGTTTATAGCCAATCTTTTCTCATCCAAAACCCCACCCCTACTCCTTTACCCCCATCTACTGGATTATTTTGAAGGCAATCCAAGACACTATATCACTTGATAGACTTATCACTAAAAATACAAAAATTAGCCAGGCGTGGTGGTGTGTGCCTGTAGTCCCAGCTACTCAGGAGGCTGAGGTGGGAAGATCACATGAGCCCAGGAGGTGGAGGTTGCAGTGAGCCAACATTATACACCACTGCATTCCAGCCTGGGCAGCAGAGTAAGACCCTCTATCAAAAAAATTAAAATAAAAACAAAAAAGTTAATGGAAATAAAAGGCCCACCAAGTGCTCAACATTTAATTAAAATAGACCTACATCATGGCACATCATAAAATTTCAAGATACTGAGGTCAAAAGATCTCATAAGCTTCCAGAAAGGAAAGAAACAGGTTTCAGACAAAGGATTAAGAATTAGAATGGCACTGTAACTCTCAGTAGCAACTCTAGAAGCTGAAAGACAATGAAGCAATGCCTCAAAATTCTCCCATCCAAGTACTAACCAGGTCCGACCCTGCTTAGCTTCCAAGATCAGATGATATCAGGCACGTTCAGGGTGGTATGGCTGTAGATGCAATGCCTCAAAATTCTAAGGGAGAATTATTTTCAACGTGAAATTCTATACCTGGTTATGTTCTCAATAAAATAGAAGGCTAGAACAAAAACCTCTCAAAGAGTCTCTGAAAATTATTTCAATGCACCCTTTCTCAGGAAGGTACTGCAGGACATGTTCCCCCCAAATTAAGAAGTAATTCATGAGAAAGAAACAAGAGATGCTTCCATGACAGGAAACAAGAGATCCAATACAACAGAAAAGTGAGGGGAATCTCTGGGATAATGAAGAAGAAAAATCTCCAAACCAAAAGTGAACCACAGGCATAGAGAATAAACTGTCCATTGATGACTGATTGGAATACAAAAGATAAGAGAGGAAGAAGAATCTAGGATTACTTCTAGGGTTCTGACTTGAACAACTTGGTGAAGCAGCATGTAATTAGGTAAGAAACATCAGAAGAGCAGGTATAAGAGCAGGTATGTTTTTGGACGTGGTGAGTCTGAGTGGAGATGGTGAATACACAGTTACCTAGGCACAGCATTGACATTTAGGCTACAGATACAGAGTTACATGCTGTCAGTGTAAAGATGGGAACCTAAGTCCCCAAAGTGGAAAAGATCACCAGGAACAAAGTATAGAATGAAAAGAAGTATAGCATGAAAAGAAAAGGGCCTAGGATAGAGCCCTGAAAACACCCAGATTTAAGGGTGAGGCAGAGGAGGAGCTAGCAAAGGGAGGGGCCGGGGAGTCAGGAAGAAAATGAGGAGAACGGGAGGGATCATGACACCCTAGAGAAGAGACTGCTTCAAGAAGGATGGCATGTTCAATAATTAAGGAAGAAAAAGAGTTTAAAGCATCCAGTGGATCTAGTGACAGGGAAGTCACTAGTAATAAGAGCAATAATCTTTGCATATTAGATTATCAAAGATGAAAAATATTTATTTGATAGTTACCAGATATTAAAGAAGTGGCACCGTCATATGTTGTTGGTAGAAATGTAAACAAGTACCACATTTTTTTATAAGCAATTTGGGAACACCTATCAAATATAAAATATGCATAAACTTTGACCCAGAGATTCTTTCACATATGCCACCGAAATACTGGTACAAGTGCGCAAAGTACAAGAATGTTCAAAGCAGGTCAGGTGCACTGGCTCACATCTGTAATCCCAGCACTTTGGTAGGCCAAGGCGGGTGGATCACTTGAGGTCAGGAGTTGGGAGACCAGCCTGGCCAACATGGCGAAACCCTGTATCTACTAAAAATACAAAAATTAGCCAGGCATGGTGGCACACGCCTGTAATCCCAGCTACTCGCGAGGCTGAGGCACTTGAATCACTTAAACCCGGGAGGCAGAGGTTGCAGTGAGCCGAGATCGTGCCACTGCACTCCAGCCTGGGTAACAGAGCAAGACTGTCTCAAAAAATAAAATTAAAAAAAAAAAAGAATGTCAAAGCAGCCTGTAATGCAAAATTGGGGATGGGAGGAGGAACTACATCTCTATCAAGTGGAGACAGGGTGAATAAATTTAACGAAATAAATGTGTCTGGTGGACACCTAGGTAGCTGCTCATAAATGAAGTGGCTATGACTGTACTAACATAGAATGCTAGCTGTGATACAGTAAGTAAAAAAGCAGAATATATAGTTCCCATGTGTCTAATACTATATATAGGAATAGATATGCATATACATTATAACAATATAAATGTTTGTAAATGCACAGATAAAAATATAAAAACTGTTAGAGGTGAAATCTATGAAACGGGATTTGGAAGGCAAAGGATGGCATTTACTTTTCTACTAGTTGAAATTCTTTACAAAAAGCTATGATTTTTATCAATATTTAAAGAGAACATGAAAGGATAAAAGAAGAAAAGCATTAACTAAGAGAAGAGTCTGGGAGAAATGAGAATGGCCAGCTGTCCAGTGCCCTTACCTTTCCCCACACAAGTTCTTGCCATAGGCTTTGCTGACAAAATCTGTTAATTGAAACTTTGGGCAAGATGCTGTGTCTTTCCCACAGTCTTCAAAGTGCACGGAGAGGAAGAGTTCACTCAGAAGCTGCAGCACTTGGGAGTGGGCCATGTTTCTTGCTGTGCATATGTTTAGGGCCGCATAGAACACTCCCTCCAACCACTTGATATTGAGGATTATTCCCCCTACACATCAATGAGAAGGTAAATACCAGTTAGCACCACCAAAAATGAGTTGCAGAGAACCTAGAATAAACCCCTGACAGTGAATAGCCACCTTTTTTCCAAGACAGATTGGTAATATGAACCACGAGATAAGCAAACATTCCTTCTTGAGCCACAAGCACTACTTGTGCCCTTTATAACACATCATGTGTTGACCATCCCAAAGGTGGACAGATACGACTAATGTGGACATTGCTAATGGCAAAAAGTGTCTCTGGAATATTGTTGCTAATATGGAGAAGGAACTGGGGAAAACTGCAAGATTAGAACAGGGAAAAGCCATTTTAGTCCAATATTACATCCTCCTATTGAAATAAGCTATCTCCTCTTTTGGTTTTAATTTGTCCTTAAGAAGTCCAAATAATCATGCTTCTTAGCTCTTCCTAAGTAGCTCTCCTGCAGTACCTTGTGCCTTTTACACACACACACACACACACACACACACACACACACACACACAGATTGATTTAATAAGATAGCAATGGGCCAACAGGAAAGTAATTTTCAAAAGAATGCCAGAAATATGTTGAGCCATGACCAGCAGGACTGTAGGGACAGGTAGCTTGAAGAATCGTAGGATCTTGGAGAGCAGCTACGACTTCCTTATTGGCCCCCCAGACGCTGACAGAATCTTCACCATACTGATACTGAGGCCGCAAGATATTGGTGTGGTTCAACAGTAGTTTCAGCCTGGAAGTAAAGCCAAGACAGGGAGTGCAATGCCAGGACTGGAATAAATGACCACATAACCCACTGTGTTTACATCCAACCCCATCAACAGACTCCCCCGCACAGCTCAGAGAAAAATTGCGGGTCTGGGTCTGTGCTGAGAGCACTAATTAACTGGACTGTTCATCCACCTAACAAATCCTTTTTTTTTTTTTTTTGAGACAGAGTCTCACTCTGTCGCCCAGGCTGGAGTGCAGTGGTGCAATCTCGGCTCACTGCGAGCTCCGCCTCCCGGGTTCACGCCATTCTCCTGCCTCAGCCTCTCCAAGTAGCTGGGACTACAGGCGCCCGCCACCACACCCGGCTAATTTTTTTGTATTTTTAGTAGAGACGGGGTTTCACCGTGGTCTCGATCTCCTGACCTCGTGATCCGCTCGCCTCGGCCTCCCAAAGTGCTGGGATTACAAGCGTGAGCCACCGTGCCTGGCCTACAAATCCTTACTTATTGAATGTTATGTGCTAGGCACTGGGCTAGAAACTAAGTGTGCATAAATAATATTTGTCACATACTTTCAGTAACTTCATGTTATTGACTGATGGTTTCTCTTCTCATTGATGCACAAGGAGAATACTTAAGTGTTCAAGTAATGGGGATAAATGTTCTATTGCAATTTTAAACCTTTGTACAGCAATAAAAATGGTTTGTGGGTACTATTTGTGGGTAAGTAGGGAAGTTACGAAAAAGATTGGCTAACTATGTTCTTCTACAGATAAAGCTGCTTCCTCCTTATTACTGGAAACGACCAACTCTAAGAGATAGGGGCTACAGTGGAGGTGGGAGGCAGAAGTCAGAGATAAGGAGACAGAGCAGTTGTGCCAGTTCCGTTCTCACCCTAACAAGATACCTGGGTAATGGGATGGCAGCTACAAAGCTGTACACAATGCTGGTCTTCTCAAGGCTGGTGTGAATTTCTACGCAGATATTAGGCAGCTGAGATGGCAAGCAGCAGAGGAATATCACGTCGGCCCAACTCACCAGATCAGCATTATGGTAAAAGCATTTGATTCCCAGCTTCTGGAGCTCACCTGGGAGGGATAAAGGAAGACAGGAAGGGCACAGTACTAAGGAGTTTGACCTGAACATCAACTATGGGGAGAGGGTGATCATTATTTTACCTCAGTAAATCAACCCATCTTATTGCTCCATAAATCAGAAGATATTCCTTCCTACAGACCTAAAAGCCATGCAGCAATGCCCTAACTCTATTACTAAAGCAGCAGTAGTACTTGAAATTATAATTCATCTTTGTTTTTTTTCTTTTTTTTTGAGACGGAGTCTCACTCTGATGCCCAGGCTGCAGTACACTAGCGTAATCTCGGCTCACTGCAACTTCCGCCTCCCGGGTTCAAGCAATTCTCCTGCCTCAGCTGCTCGAGTAGCTGAGATTACAGGCACGCGCCACACACCCAGTTAGTTTTTGTATTTTTAGTAGAAACGGGGTTTCACTATGTTGGCCAGGCTGGTCTCAAACTCCCAACCTCAGATGATCCACCCATCTCGTCCGCCCAAAGTGCTGGGATTACAGGCGTGAGCCACCACACCCGGCCTATAATTCATCTTTATCTTACTTTTAGATCAAGTGCTAGAATTTTTCCAATTTTTTTTTTAAGACAGGGTCTTGCTCTGTCACCTGTGGTGTGATCACAGCTTACTATAGCCTCAACTTACTGAGCTCAAGGGATCCTCCTGCCTCAGCCTCCCAAGTAGCTGGGACCACTGGTGAGTGTGACCATGCCCAGCTAATTTTTTTATTTTGTGTAGAGACAAGGTCTTATTATGTTGCCTAGGCTGGCCTCAAACCCCAGGACTCAAGTGATCCTCTCACCTCCACCTCCCAAAGTCCTGGGATTACAGGCATGAGCCATTGTGTGCTGCCCAGACTTTCTTTTAGGAAGAAAAAAATCTGAGAGAAGCCTTTTACTCCAATGTACTGCAGGATAACCATGTGTCAGATAATGTACAAAGTATCTTACAGTTTCTAAGGTGTAACCCCCACAAGGACCTTATGAAGCAGAAACGAGTAGCAGTCCCATTTTACAGATGAGGAGACTGAGGAGTCAAGAAGTTAAATGACTTGTCCAAAGTTACAAAGCTGCTGGCTTGAGGTGGTGGAAAAGACTAGGAGAGTGGAAGGTATAAATCAGAGGCTGAGAGGAGTTTGCAAAGATTTAACAGTTTCGGTAAAGTATATACAAATTGATTTTATTAGGATATTTATAAATGAGGAAAGACTGATAACTCATGTAGTTGCATAAAAACACTCACTGGTAGTTATTTATTTTTTTTTTTTTTTTTGGCTAGAGATGGGATCTCACTATGTTATCCAGGCTGGTTTCCAACTCCTGGATTTAAGTGATCCCCCTGCCATAGCCTCCCAAAGTGCTGGGATTATGGGCATGAGGCAATATGGATTTTCAAAAGTATAAACCTAAAGTGTACACTCACATCTGGTGGTATGTCATAAATGTCATTGGAAAGCAGAATATAACAGACATTGGAGAGTGACTTCTTATGTTAACCACTGAGAGTACATGGCAAATGTAATGCTGAGGTTATCTAGATACTGATAAACCTAGAAGAAAGACAGATGATTTGGTTTGGCTCTGTGCCCCCACCCAAATCTCATCTGGAATTGTAATCCCCACGTGTCGAGGGAGGGACCTGGTGTGAGGTGATTGGATCATGGGGGCAGTTTCCCCCATGCTGTTCTCATGATAGTGAGGGAGTTCTCATGAGAGCTGATGGTTTAAACATGGCACTTTCCCCTGTGTGCTCTCTCCTCCCGCCTTGTGAAGAAGGTATTTGCTTCTCCTTCACCTTCCACCATGATTGTAAGTTTCCTGAGGCCTCTACAGCCATGCAGAACTGTTAGTCAATTAAACCTCTTTTGTTTATAAATTACCCAGTCTCAGACAGTATCTTTATAGCAGTTCTAATACAACAGGACAAAGTTTAGAAAACAGGCATATCTATCATTCTCTCTTGTGGTGTTCTCATTCTTTTCATGTGCATAGAAGCTGATGTTGAGCATTTTGAATTCTTGTTTCCTTACACAACACATAGTGATATTTTACAACTATAATTTTATTCTAATAAATATATTGCTTCGCAAAGAATATATGTACTTTGTTGAAATATCACATATGTTAGTCCTATTGATGGGATAAAGAAATATACCTTGAGTGGTAAGATTTTTTTTTTTTTTGAGACAGAGTCTTGCTCTGTCATCCAGGCTGGAGTGCATGGTGCAATTTTGGCTCGCTGCAACTTCTGCCTCCTGGGTTCAAGCAATTCTCATTTCTCCCCTGTAGCTGGGATTCAAAGGTATGTACCTTAGCAGAGATGGGGTTTCGTCATGTTGGCCAGGCTGGTCTCAAACTCCTGGACTCAAGTGATCCACATGACTCAGCCTCTCCAAGTGCTGGGATTACCGGCATGAGCCACCACGCCCAGTTGGTAAGATTTTTTTTTAGTTTCCTCAGGAATATAGGAAAAAAAAAAATGGCCAGGTGTGGTGACTTACTCCTGTAATACCCGCACTTTCAGAAGGTGAGGTGGGAGGACTGGTTGAGCCTAGCAGTTTAAGACTAGCCTCGGCATTAGAGTGACACCCTGTCTCTATTTATAAACCAAAAAAAAAAGAAAAAAATAAACCTGGGCACTGTGGCTCACACCTATATCCCAGCACTTTGGGAGGCTAAGGCAAGTGGATCACTTGAGGCCAGGAGTTCGAGACCAGCTTGGCCAACATGGCAAAACCCCGTCTCTACTAAAATATTATACAAAAATTAGTTGGGCATGGTGGTGTGTGCCTGTAATCCCAGGTATGTGAGGGGCTGAGGCATGAGAATCACTTGAGCTTGGGAGGCAGGGAGGTTGTAATGAGCCGAGATCATGCCACTACACTCCAGCCTGGGTGACAAAGTGAGACTCTGTCTCAAAATAAATACATACATAAATACATAAATAAAGTAAGTAAGAAAAATACGGGCACTCCAACAGAAAAAATGGTCAGAAACACCTCAAAAAAATATAACACAGTAATAAACCTAAGAAAATAAAACTCTTCTAGTGATTAATGAAAGACATATTAATACAAGAAAATAATTTAAAGCATATTAAAATGGTGATGTTAAAAATGATCCCAGCACTGACCAGGGTGTAGTGAAATGGGTGTTCTTATGCAATGTTGGTAAAAAAAAGTATACCTGAAAGCCTTTTGGGAGGTCAATTTGAAAAAATACATTAGAAGTTTCTTTAAATATTAAAGATATACCTACCACATGACCTAGCCATTTCACTGCCAGGTATTTACCCAAGAAAAATGAAAGTAGTTGCCCACATGAACACTTATATACATGTATTCATGGCAGCTTTATTTGTAATAGCCAGAAACTGGAAACAGCCTAAGTCAAGCAAATAAATAAACTGTGGAATAATCATGCAGGGAAGTACTACTCAGAAATAAAAAAGGATATTGATACATTAAAAACTTGGATATATTTCAGCTGGGCATGGTGGCTCACGCCTGTAATCCCAGCACTTTGGGAGGCTGAGGTGGGAGGATCACTTGAGGTCAGGAGTTGGAGACCAGCCTGGCCAACATGATGAAACCCCATCTCTATTAAAAATACAAAAAATTAGCCAGGCATGGTGGTGAGCACATGTAATCCCAACTACTTGGGATGCTGGGGCAGGAGAATCGCTTGAACCTGGGAGACGGAGGTTGCAGTGAGCCGAGATCACACCACTGCACTCCAGCATGGGCGACAGAGTGAGACTCTGTTTCAAAAAAAAAAAAAACAACTTGGATATATTTCAAACAAATTATGCAGTGTGAAAGAAGTTAGACTAAAAAAACACTACGAACAGTATGATTCCATTTATATAAAATTCTAGAAAATGCACACTAATCTATGGTGACAGAAATCAGATTGTTGGTTTCATGGGTGGAGAGCTTCAGGGAAGTGGACAGAAAGGGATTACCAAAGACAAGTGGCAACTTTTGGGGGTGATGGGATACATTCATTACCTTGTGATGGTTTCACAGGTGTATACATGTCAAAACATCAAATTGTACTCTTTTAACTGTGTGCCATTTATTGTATAGAAATAATATTTTAGGGCCAGGCGCAGTGGCTCACGCCTGTAATCCCGGCACTTTGAGAGGCCAAGGCAGGCAAATCACCTGAGGTCAGGAGTTCGAGACCAGCCTGGCTAACATGGTGAAACCCCATCTCTACTAAAAATACAAAAAAAATTAGCTGGTTGTGGTAGCGTATGCCTGTAATTCCAGCTACTCAGGAGGCTGAGGCGGGAGAATTGCTTGAACCCAGGAGGCAGAGGTTGCAGTGAGCTGAGATCATGCTCTCCACGATCTGCACTCCAGCCTAGGTGACAGAGCAAGACTCAGTCTAAAAAAAAAAAAATTTTAATAAAGCTGTACCAATTCTTTGACCTAATAACTTTATTTGGAAAATTATGTACAAGGAAGTTCAACTAAATAAGGCATAGTTACATAAATTATAGTACATCCATACTTTGGGATACTATACAACCTTAAAATCTTTTTTTTTTACATTAATCTCTTACTAATATAATTAAAATTTTAAATCCTGAGATGAAAACAGAAAAGAAGAATGGTGTAGGGTGTCTAGTGGTCTTAGCCACTGCTGGGCACAACTACAAAGTCTGTGCATCCAAACACCAGGTACAGCAAGCATACTCTGCTAGGGAGATGCAAGGGAGTGTACTCAAAGCCTGCTGGGGTAACCTTCTACTGTGGGAAAGTGGAGGGGCTTAAAATCATTATTTCTTATTGATTGATTGATTGAGACAGAGTCTCACTCTGTTGCTGAGGCTGGAGTGCAATGATGCGATCTCACCTCACTGCAAGCTCCGCCTCCTGGGTTCAAGTGATTTGCCCGCCTCAGTCGCCTGAGTAGCTGGGACTACAGGCGCCCACCACTACACCTGACTGGAATCCTGCCACCCCCCGGCTAATTTTTTATTTTTTGAGACGGGGTTTTACCATGTTGAGTGCAGTGGGGATCTCGGTCATGCAGGTTGCCCCGGATTGACTGCCTCGGCCTCCCAAAGTGCTGGGATTACAGGCGTGAGCCACCGCGCCCGGCCACACCTGGCTAATTTTTGTATTTTTAGTAGAGACTGGGTTTCACCATGTTGGCCAGGCTGGTCTCAAACTCCTGACATCAGGTGATCTGCCCACCTCGGCCTCCCAAAGTGCTAGGATTACAGGTGTGGACAAATCATTATTTCAAAAAATGTTAAATGATATGAGAATATGCTCATGATAACATTATGTAAAAAAAAACAGAATACAAACAACTATATACAGTGTCAATTACTGATATAATTAGAGAAAAAAAAACACGGGAAGGAAATGATAACCCGAGTAGATTATAGGTAGTTGTATCCTTCCTTATAGACAAATTTTCTACAATATGCATATTATTTTACATTTTTTATTATTGAAGTGTAATTTACATATAATGCAAAACACAGATATGAAGTGTACAGTTTGATCAGTTTTGACAAAAGCATACACCCATTTAACCCATACCTCTCTCAAGATATAGAACATTTTCATCTCCCCAGAAAAAGTTGCTTTGGGACTTTCTCAGTCTATCTCCCAGAAGAAATCATTGTTCTGATTTCTATCACCATAAATGGAATCATTACAAAACTTTTTTATTTTTTTGAGACGGAGTCTTATTCTGTTGCCAGGCTGGAGTGCAGTGGTGTGATCTCAGCTCACTGCAACCTCTGCCTCCTGAGTTCAAGCAATTCTCCTGCCTCAGCCTCCTGAGTAGCTGGGACTACAGGCACGCACCACCATGCCCAGCTAATTTTTGTATTTTTAGCAGAGACAGGGTTTCACTATGTTGGCCAGGATGGTCTCAATCTCTTGACCTCATCATCTGCCCGCCTTGGCCTCCCAAAGTGCTGGGATTACAGGTGTGAGCCACCGCACCCGACCACAAAACATTTTTTTAAGGTCAGTAAATGTCATTTTTAAAAATATAAGGCCAACTGCAAATGCCTGGAACTGTGTAACACCCAACCAGACCCTAACTGATTCAGTTAGAAGATCTGAACTCTGTATGGAAAGCTTCCCCGTATCAAAGATCCGGAAAGATACTTCACCACCAAGGGCACAGGGAGGAGACACGGATATAAAACATATACATGGAGAAAAAAGTTGCTTTAAAGAACAAGAGAGAAAGCCATGCTTCTAACCTTTCTTAGGGCCAGCAAGCTGAGAACTCCACACGCGGTATGTAAGGATTCCTCTTTGAAGGACCCTTTCAAAATGGCTTTGTTGACACCTACACAGCACAACCAAGCCCCCATTCTACCACACACTGCTCCTCACCCAGAGTCTCTGGCCTCCGAGTGGAGATCCGCAGGCTTTCAGCAGGGATGGGGACAAGCTGCAGCAGTGTGCCAGCCAGCTGCTTCCCAAGGTGGCCACCTCCAATGATGCCCACCTTAAACTCTTCAGGAGTGGCTGAATTAAGGGAGCCAATTGAGAGATGTCTGGAACTTTGATTCTCATTTAATGATGCTCTGGAGAATGAACACACAGACACGTACATAAATACATGCACACACTGTAGTTCTTTTTTTTTTTTTTTTTTTTTTTTTGAGACAGAGTCTCACTTTGTCGCCCAGGTTAGAGTGCAATGGGGTGATCTTGGCTCACTGCAAGCTCCGCCTCCCAGGTTCACGCCATTCTCCTGCCTGTCTCCCAAGTAGCTGGGACTACAGTTGCCTGCCACCACTCCCGGCTAATTTTTTGTATTTTTAGTAGAAACGGGGTTTCACCGTATTAGCCAGGATGGTCTCCATCTCCTGACCTCGTGATCCACCCGAGTCAGCCTCCCAAAGTGCTGGGATTACAGGCGAGAGCCACCGCACCCGGCCTAGTTCTTTTTTTTTTTTTTTGAGACGGAGTCTCGCTCTGTCGCCCAGGCTGGAGTGCAGTGGCGCAATCTCAGCTCACTGCAAGCTCCGCCTCCCGGGTTCACGCCATTCTCCTGCCTCAGCCTCTCCGAGTAGCTGGGACTACAGGCGCCCGCCACCACGCCTGGCTAAATTTTTTTGTATTTTTAGTAGAGACGGGGTTTCACCATGGTCTCGATCTCCTGACCTCGTGATCCGCCCACCTCGGCCTCCCAAAGTGCTGGGATTACAAGCGTGAGCCACCGCGCCCGGCCGAGGGCCTAGTTCTTCTTAACTGTCAATCTCTGACGTTTTCTGCTTTGTCATTTAAGGTGCTTGGTGGCACCTTAAGTACTTTGGAGATAAGACATTTCAACTGTGTGTCATTTATCCAGCCTCACTAGGGAATGAAATGTTCCTCCTGAGTTAATCTTCCAGAAACAAAAGTATAACCCTTTTCAAGGGACCAAAATTTAAAATGTTTTAAATGAACATACTTTGTTACATGTATTATACTTGCCTGGTTAAACAGTCTGAATATTTAATCATTTCACTGGCTCAGGACACCATTGTGAACAGCCACTATTATACAGCATACTGTAATGTCTGTAACACATTGTAGGCCAGTCCCCTCATGTTTTGTGCAGACAGCTTTCAATTTTTTTTTTTTTTTTTTTTTTGAGACGGAGTCTCGCTCTGTCGCCCAGGCTGGAGTGCAGTGGCGCATTCTCGGCTCACTGCAAGCTCCGCCTCCCGGGTTCACGCCATTCTCCTGCCTCAGCCTCTCCGAGTAGCTGGGACTACAGGCGCCCGCCACCACGCCCGGCTAATTTTTTGTATTTTTAGTAGAGATGGGGTTTCACTGTGGTCTCGATCTCCTGACCTCGTGATCCGCCCGCCTCGGCCTCCCAAAGTGCTGGGATTACAAGCGTGAGCCACCATGCCCGGCCTCAATTTTTTTTTTTTAATCGTGGTTAAAAAACACAGGCTGGGTACGGTGGCTCACATCTGTAATCCCAGCACTTTGAGAGGCCAAGGCAGGCAGATCACTTGAGCTCAGGAGTTTGAGACCAGCCTGGGCAACATGTAAGACCTCGTCTCTACAAAAAATACAAGAATTAGCCAGGTATGGTGGTGCACACCTGTAGTCCCAGCTACCCAGGAGGCTGAGGTGGGAGGATTGCTTGAGCCCAGGAGTTTGAGGCTGCAGTGAGCTGCGCTCGTGCCACTGTACTTCAGCCTGAGTGACAGGGCAAGACCCTGTCTCAGGAAAAACACACACACACACACACACACAAACACACAGCATGAACTTTACCATCATAACCATTTTTAAAGTGCACAGTACAGTTGTGTTAATCATATGCACATTGTGGCTAGGCATGGTGGCTGATGCCTGTAATCCCAGCACTTTGGGAGGCCAAGGCGTGTGGATCACTTGAGGTCAGAAGTTTAAGACCAGCCTGGCCAACACGGTGAAACCCCGTCTCTATTAAAAATATAAAAATTAGCCCAGCATGATGGTGTAAACCTGTAGTCTCAGCTACTCAGGAGTCTGAGGCAGGAGAATCTCTTGAACCCAGGAGGTGGAGGTTGTAGTGAGCCGAGATCCACTACTGCACTCCAGCCTAGGCAACACAGCAAGACTCGATCTCAAAAAAAAAAAATACATATATATATAGGTATAGATATAGATAAATAGATACATATAGATATAGTTGTGCAACAGCTCTTTAGAACCCTTCCATCTTGCAAAACTGGAACTCTATATGCTTTTCTTTTTTTTTGAGACAGTCTCCCTCCACTGCCTGAGCTGGAGGGCAGCGGCACAATCTCAGCTCACTGCAACCTCCACCTCTCACGTTCAAGCAATTCTCTGCCTCAGCCTACTGACTAGCTGGGATCACAGGTGCGTGCCACCACACCCCACGCCCAGCTAATGTTTGTGTTTTTAGTAGAGATGAGGTTCTCCATGTTGGCCAGGCTGGTCTCGAACTCCCCACCTCAAGTGATCCGCCCACCTCTGCCTCCCAAAGTGCTGGGATTATAGGCGTGAGCCACCGCACCCAACCTGAAACTCTATACAATTTTTCTCTCTCCCCAGCCGCTGGAAACTACCATTCTACTTTCTGTTCCACTACTTTAGATACCTCATGTAAGTAGAAGTATGCAGTATTGTCTTTTTGTACATGGCTAATTTCACTTAGCGTAATGTCCTCAAGCTTCATCCATATCAATTTTTGGATTTTTTTTCTATCTTCATGAAAAATGTCATTGGAATTTTGATAAGGATTGCAGTGCATCTGTAGACGGCTTCAGGTAGTATGGACATTTTAAAACGAAGTCTTCCAATCCATAAACATGGGATGTCTTTCCGTTTGTGTCTTCCTTAATTTCTTTTAGCAATGTTTTGTAGTTTTCAGTGTAGAAATCTTTCATGCCCTTGTTAAGTTTATTACTAAGTATGTTATTGTACTGGAGGCTATTATAAATGTGATTTTCATAATTTCTTTTTCAGGTTGTTCATTAGTGTACAGAAACGCAACTAATTTTAGTATGTTGATTTTGTATCCTGCAACTTTGCTGAATTTGTTTACTATTTCTAATAGTTTTTTTCTTAATGGAATCTTAAGGGTTTTCTACATGTAAGATCATGTCAGCCTGGGCACAGTGGCTCATGCCTGCAATCCCAGCACTTTGGGAAGCCATAGTGGGAGGATTGCTTGAAGGCAGGAGTTTAAGATTAGTCTGGGCAACACAGCAGGACACTGTCTCTACAAAAAAATTAAAAGTTAGCTGGGTGTGGTGGTGTGCACCTGTAGTCCTCGCTATTCAGGAGGTTGAGGCAGGAGAGTCACTTGAGCCCAGGAGTTCAAGGTTATAGTGAGCTATGCTCATGCCATTGCACTCCAGCCTGGGTGACAGAGCAAGACTTTGTCTCAAAACAAACAAACAAACAAACAAACAAAACATGTCATCTGTGAACAGAGACCATTTCTTGCTTTCCAATTTTGATGTCTTTTGTTTTTCTTGCCTAATTGCTCTGACTAGGACTTCCAGTACTTAAACAGAAGTGGAAAGAGTAGGCATCTTTGCCTTGTTTCTGATCTTAGAGGAAAAGCTTTTAGTTTTGTTTTTTTTTTTTTTTTTGAGATGGAGTCTCGCTTTGTCGCCCAGGCTGGAGTGCAGTGGTGTGATCTCGGCTCACTACAACCTCCGCCTCCCAGGTTCACACCATTCTCCTGCCTCAGCCTCCAGAGTAGCTGGGACTACAGGTGCCTGCCACCACACCCAGCTAACTTTTTATATTTTTAGTAGAGACGAGACCAGGATGGTCTTGATCTCCTGACCTCATGATCCACCTGCCTCGGCCTCCCAAAGTGCTGGGATTACAGGCATGAGCCACCATGCCCGGCAAGCTTTTAGTTTTGTACCATTGAATATGATGTTACCTGTGGGCCTTTCATATATAGCCTTTATTATATTGGGGTAATTTCCTTCTATTCCTAGTTTGCTGAGTGTTCTTATCATGAAAAGGTGTTGAATTTTCTCAAACACCTTTTCTGCATCAATTAAAATGATCATGTGATTTCTGTTCTTCATTTTGTTGATGTGATGTATTATGTTGATTGATTTTGCATGTTGAATCATTGTTGCATTCCAGAAATAAATCCCACTTGGTCATGGTGTATAATCCTTTCTCTTTTTTTCTGTGACAGAGTCTTGCTTGGTCACCCAGGCTGGAGTGTGGTGGCACAATCACAGCTCACTGCAGCCTTGACCTCCCAGGCTCAGGCAATCCACCCACCTCAACTTCCCAAGTAGCTGGGATTACAGGTGTACACTACCATGCCTAGCTAATGTTTACATTTTTTTGTAGAGACAAAATCTCACCATGTTGTTGCCCAGGCTGGTCTCAAACTCCTGGGCTCAAGTGATTCTCCCACCTCGCCCTCCCAAAGTGTTGGAATTCAATAGGCATGAACCATTGCACTTGCCATATAAATCTTTTAATAGGCTATTGGACTCAGTTTGGCAATATTTTATTGAGGAATTTTGCATCTGTATTCATCATGGGTATTGGTCTGTAGTTCTATTATTTTTGTCTGGTTTTGGTATCAGGGTAATGCTGGCCTCATAAAATGAGTTCAGAAGTGTTCCTTCATCTTCAATTTTTTTGGAAGAGTTTGAGAAGGATTAGTATTCATTCTTCTTTAAATGTTTGGTAAGGCCAGGTATGGTGGCTCATGCCTATAATCCCAGCACTTTGGGAAGCCAAGGCAGGCGGATCATCTGAGGTCATGAGTTCAAAATCACCCTGGCCAATATGGTGAAACCTGGTCTCTATGAAAAATACAAAAATTAGCCAGCACGATGGCAGGCGCATGTAATCCCAGCTACTCGGGAGACCGAGGCAGGAGACGGTGGAGGCTGGAGTGAGCCGAGATCGCGCCACTGCACTCCAGCCTGGGTGAGAGAGCGAGACTCCATCTAAAAATATATAAAAAATAAAAATAAATGTTTGGTAGATTTTTCCAGTCAAGTCATCAGGCCTGGGGCTTTTCTTGGGAGTTTATTATTATTATTATTGAGTCAATCTTACTAGTTATAGTTCTGTTCAGATTTTTAAAATTTCTTCATGATTCAGTCTTTCTAGGTTGTATGTTTCTAGGAGTTTTTCTGTTTCTTTGAAGTTATCCAATTTGTTGGCATATAATTGTTCACAGTAGACTCTTACTCTTAAGATCCTTTTTACTTTGATGGCATCAGTTTGTTTGTTTTTGTAGAGACAAGGCATTGCTTTGTTTCCCAGGCTGGGATTACAGGCGTGAGCCACCACACCTGGCCTGTGGCATCAGTTTTAATGTTTCCTCTTTCATTTCTGATTTTGTTACTTGATTCTTCTTTCTTCTCTACCAGTTAGTTTAGGAAAGGGCTGTTAGCTCTTATTTTTGTTGACTTTTTTCCCCATTGTTTTTATAGTCTTATTTTGTTTATTTCTATTCTAATCTAATTATGTGCTTCCTTTTGCTTACTTTGGGTTTAGTTTGTTCTTTTTGTAGTTCTTTGAAGTATAAAAGGTTAGGTCGTTGATTTGAGATCTTTCTTATTTTTAATGTAGGCATTTACCCCTATAAAGTTTGCTCATAGTACTGCTTTTGTTGCAACCCGTAAGTTTTGGTATGTTGTTTTCATTTTCACTTATTTTCAAATTTTCCTTGTGATTTCTTGTTTGATCCATTGGTTGTTCAAGAGTTGTGTTGACTTCCACATATTTGTGAATTTTCTAGTTTTTCTTCTGCCATTTCTAGTATCATTCTATTATGGTCAAAAAAAAAAAAAGACGGTTGGTATGATTTGAATCTTCTTAAATTTGTCAGGACTTGTTTTGTGACCTAACGTGATCTATCCTGGAAAATGTTCCATGTGCACTTGAAAAGAACGTGTATTCTGCTGCTGAGTGGAGTGTTATGTACTTGTCTTTTAGGTTCTAATTGGTGTATCGTGTTGTTCAAGTCTTCTGTTTCCTTACTAACCTTTTGTCTGGTTGTTCTATCCATTATTGAAAGTTGGGTATTAAAATCTCCTACTATAATTGTATATCTTCAGTTCTGTCAATATTTGCCTCATATATGTGGATGTTCTGATGTTAAGTACATATATAATTGTTGTATCTTCCTGGTGAATTGGTCTTTTCATCATCATGTCATTCTTTGTCTCTCATGACAGTTTTTGACTTAAAGTCTATTTTGTCTGATACAAGTATGACTACTCCTGTTCTTTTTTGGTTACCATTTACGTGGAATTATCTTTCTCTATGCTCTGACTTTCAGCCTGTGTGTGTCCTAACATCTAAAGTGAGTCTCTTGAAGACAAGATATACGTTGGATCTTGTTTTTGTTTTTGTTTTTTATCCATTCAGCCACTTGATAGCTTTTGATTGATGAGTTTAATCCCTTTACATTTAAAATAATTACTGGTAGGGAAGGACTTATCACTGCCATTTTGTTTTTTTCTCTATGTGTTGCAGTTTTGTTCTTTTCCTCTCTTGCTGCCTTTTGTATTTCACTGATTTTTTTTGTAATGACATTATTTTCTTTTTGTTGTTGGTATTTTCTTTGTAGTTACCACAGGAAATTGCATACAAATCATAAAAATAGTTGTAACAACCTATTTTAAGATGATAATGTCAATCATATACAAAAACTCTACTTCATCTTCCCCTACCCCTGCTTTTTGTTATTTATCTCACGAATTATATCTTTTGGATATTTTGTATCCATTAGCATGGTTTTATAGTAATAGTTTTTTTTTTTAGTATTTTTATTTTTGAAACAGGGTCTCACCCTGTGGCCCAGGCTAGAGTGCAGTGGCGTGAACACAGCTCACTTCAGCCTTGATCTCCTGGGCTCAGGTGATCCTCCCACCTCAGCCTCCCAGGTAGCTGGGACTACAGGCACATACCACCATACTTGGCTAATTTTTGTTATTTCTAGTAGAGACAGGGTTTTACCACATTGCCTAGGTTGGTCTCGAACTTCTGGAATCAAGCGATCTGCCTGCCTCAGCCTCCCAAAGTGCTGGATTACAGGCGTAAGCCACTGTGCCAAGCCTGTTTTTAATTTTTATTAATATTTATACTTATTGATATTTATAATTTTATTTTATACATTTTATTATTTCTATATTTACATTTTATATACATTTTATTTATCTATTTATGAGACAGGGTCTCGCTCTGTCACCCAGGTTAGAGTGCAGTAACATGATCATGGCTCACTGCATCCTCAACTTTCCAGGCTCAAGTGATCCTCTCACATCAGACTACCAAGTACCTGAGACCACAGGTGTGTGCCACTATGCCCAGCTAATTTTTTTTTTTTTTTTTAAGAGATGTTGTCTCCCTATGTTGCCCAGGCTAGTCTCAAACACCTAAGCCCAAGCAATTCTCCTGCCTTGGCCTCCCAAAGTGCTGAGATTACAGGTGTGAGCCATCACACTTGGCCAGCTTTTATCTTTAAATCCTATACCACAAAATCCTATACCACAATTAAAAATGATTTATGTACCACCCATCACAGTATTATGTATATGGCTATATATTCACCTTTGCCAGAGAGCTTTTTATTTTTGTATACTTTTGTGTTGTTGACTAGCATGTTTTCATTTCAACTTAAGGATTCCCTTCAGCATTAGTTGTAAGGCAGGTCCAGGAGTGATGAGGTTTTTTGTTGTTGTTTATCTGGGAAGCTCTTTCTTTCTCCTTTTTTTTTTTTTTTTCTTGAGATGGAGTTTTGCTATTGTCACCCAGGCTGAAGTGCAGTGGTGCAATCTCAGCTCACTGCAACCTCTGCCTCCCTGGGTTCAAGCAGTTCTCCTGCCTCAGCCTCCCAAGTATCTGGGATTACAGGTGCCTGCCACCATGCCCAGCTAATTTTTGTATTTTTAGCAGAGACAGGGTTTCACCATGTTGGCCAGGCTGGTCTTGAACTCCTGACCTCAGGTGATCTGCCCGCCTCGGCCTCCCAAAGTGCTGGGGTTACAGATATGAGCCACCATGCCCAGCTTCTCCTTAATTTTTGAAGCACAGGTTTGCAAGAGATAGTATTCTTGGTTGATAGGGTTTTTTTTTCTTTCCCCTTTCAGCACTTTGAATATATCAAGCACTCCTTTCTGGCCTGTAATGTTTCTGCTGAGAAGCCACTGATAGTCTTCTGGGAACTCCCTTGTGTGATAAAGTTGCTTTTTCTTTGCAGCCTTCAGTATTCTTTGTCTTTGACTTTTGATGGTTTGATTATAACTTGTCTCTGTGTGGTCCTCTTTGGGTTCATCCAAACTGGAGTCCTCTGAGCTTCTTGAATTTGGATGTCCATTTCCTTCCTCAGATCTGGGATGTTTTTGGCCATTATTTCTTCAAATAAGCTCTTTGCACCTTGCTCTGCCTCTCTTCTCCTTCTGACATTCCCATAAGGCATATATTGACCCACTTGATAGTATCCCGTAAGTCATCTAGATTTTCTTCACTTTTCTTAATTTTCTTTTTGCTCTTCTGATTTCATAATTTCAAATAACTGGTCTTCAAGTTTGCTGATTCTTTCTTCTGTGTGATCAAGTCTAATGTTGAACCACTCTAGTGAGTTGTTTCAATTCAATTATTGTGCTCTTCAGCTCCAAATTTTGGTTCTTAGTTTCTCTTTATGATATTATTTTATGCATGTATTGTTTTCCTGATTTCATCACTTTTTTTTTTCATAGAGACAGGGTCTCACTATGTTGCCCAGGCTGGTCTCAAACTCCTGGGCTCAAATAATCCTCCCACCTCAGCATCCCAAATTGCTGGCCTATAATCTGTAATCTGTAAACTGTGCCCAGCCTAGTTGTTTTTCTGTGTCTTGTAGCTCATTGAGCCTCTTTAAGATTATTACTTTGAATTCTTTGTTAGGTAACTCACAGATCTGTTTCTTTAGGGCTGGTTTCTGCAGTAGTTTGTTCCTATGGTTGAGCAATATTGCCTTTTTATTTTTCGGTGGAATTTGGGCATTTGAAAAAACAGTCAGGCCTCTCCCAATCTTTACAGACCGGCACCATACAGGGGAAGATCTTTCCCAATCAGCCCAGCTAGAGATTCTGGGGCCTGTCATATCTTTCCAGGAATGTGTCTTCTCTGGGCTTGAATTTGGAATTTCCCAATTAAAGAGTTTTGCCTGTTTCTATTGCAGGGGCTGATAATCTTTTCCTCACTTTAGTATCTATCTGCAGTACTGCAGGTTCTCTGTACTGCAGCAAGCCACTGAGTGATCCTTTGTTTTCATCCAAAATATGTTGGTTCCTCATCAGTGCTCCAAGTCATGTGAGACAGAAATCAATTCCTCAGGCAGCCCCCAAAAAGGCAGAAGAGTGGACAAACATTCCATTTTTCTTTTTGCCTCCAAAGGAGAAGCCACAAATTAGGCATTTTCTCCTGATCACCTGAGGCTGGCTTGAGGAAAGGGATATCTTAGGTGAACTGCAATAGCTTTTCTTACCCCTGTAAATGCAGCTGTTCTTTGATTTGTACCTCTCCAGGGGACTACAATTTCTTAAGTGCTTGCTGGAGTTTTCATAAAGGCTTTTTGGACCATATATTGTTAAGTTAGTGTCTCGAGGTTACAAAGTCTGGAGCTTCCTATTTCTTCATCTTACTGATACCACTCTGAGACAGATGTCAATTTTTATTGCTATTAGATGTGAGTGCATTCCTTTCCTACGATACGCCCACTCTTTCTAGTTTGCTATTTCAAATCTGCAGACTTGAGAAACCAGATAACTTGGTTTCTTAAGAAGGTTATGACTTATAAACATAAATGGTTTATAAAAACAAAACAGTGTTCATTCAGGGTACAAATTTAAACAACAAAAACAAAACAAAACAAAAAAGAACAGAACTGAGGAACTAAGGATGAAGATTTCAGACCACTATTTCCAGAGGTTCACTTACTGTTGGTGCTGGATGTGTTTCCTTGGCCCAAGATTAACAAAGTCAGACTTCTGAATACATAAGGTATACTTTCATTGCTATACGACAGCCTTATATTTGTTCTGTATTTCTGTAAAAACCAGTGTCTTAAAGCTCTGGATTTTGCTTCTAAGCAACATAAGTCACACTCTATTTAAGCCTTCTCTCCTGGTTGAAAGAACACTTTCTCTTAGTGCCTGATCCTTCCAAATATAAAATGCCACCTGCAAGTTTCATATATTGTTTTCTCACCAGTCATATTGAGTACTACCAATAGGTTTATGTATCCTTATCAGTAAGCTAATCAGTAAATTCACTGAGCAGCCTGCCTCCTTGGACATATGCTGTATCTATAAACATGTTCAATTCAAATCTGGTCCCACCATCCAGGAATTAATCTAACTTAGTTAAAACTAAGAAGTAGAGTGAGGAGGTGACATATGCTCCCAGAGTGACCTGGAGTTGCAGAATTCAGGAGCCTAATTATAGGTACCTGCTTCACACACATTTCCTATTTAAGTGTCTGAAGCCATATTGTAGAAAGATATCAGAATCAAGACTGGACTGAGAGCTTTTCTGCAAATCAATATTCCTGGTTTCAAGGAAGTCACTGGCATAGGGCCTGTGAAGTCCCAGGTAGCCTTCCTGTTAAGGGAGCATTCCACTATTACCTCAGCCCCAAAAGAAAGAACTGATTCCATTTGCATTCCTTGCCAATAGATAAGGAATGGCTAGACATTAGCAACTGTGGAGGGCAAGCTGGTGGTCATGATGAGTGAGTGAATGGATGAATAAATGATCATTTAATCAATCCACCAATAAAAGGTAATCACTACTAATCCATGCTTTATTATGTAACCACAGCCAGGGGACCCTGTTATAGATTTTCCTGTCCTTTTAGACCAGGAGTCATTGACTCTAGGTTGGAAAAGATAGGATGACAATCCACCAGCCAAACTTACCCTCCAATATAAAAAAAAATTTAAGACATTTGAATTCTCAGCAGTGAGATTCTTGTCCATCTTCCTGAATTTGGATACTTGGCTTACCTCAAATTATATAATAGTTTGCAGAAGAAGGTTGCATGGGCACAAGCCTCGATCATCAGTCCCCGAGAACGGCCCTGCAAATACAGCCAGATACGATCTTCCTCTGGAACCCCATACTCAAACTGCAGGGACTCAAGGTCCTGGAGCATGTCCATTTCCAAGCCACTATTTCCTGCAGTGATAGACACTAATCAGTTTGGCTCCTTGTCCTGGTAGAAGAGGGGTCTGTGTAGGAGGTGTGTGTATAATGGTGTGTGTGCCCAGGTCACAAGCACTCACGATGGTGGGCTTTAGCACCTCTCTACTCCCAGATTCTGAACTTGGAATTCACCTCTCTTGAATTCACACTCTAGAGTGTGAGTGTTTGAGGATTCCTAATCACTGGCTGCCCATGAATCCTGGACTCATGAAAAATCTGTACAGAAACCCACAGTATTGTTTCTCCACACAGGTTACAGGCACCGTTTTCGGCAGATGAATTTACAACAGCAATTGAATTTTACAGGTATTCTTGGGCCAGGACATTTTCCCTTCCATTCCCTCCTGCATTTTGGAAATAGGACTGAACACACAGAACCACATTTCAAAGAAATGCTTCCCATTCACTAAACTCCATTCTCCACAGGGTACAAAATGACCCAAACTAAATATCATTGTCCCCTGTCTAGGGCAGGGACATCTAGATTTACAAACTAAACTCAAAGTCATATAAACCCATCTACATATATCTATCACCAAACAGAGAAGATTGGCTCTGCTCCTCAGTACTTCTGATCCTGGAAGGTAAGAACTACATTTCTAAGGAGAATTACCCAAGAAACTTGTGATTATGACTCCTTAACTACCAGATTACAGTCTCTGAGTCTTAAAGGGGCCAGCCCCACTTAGAGGTTTTCCTGAGCTGAATATCAGGACATGAGTTCCTTCCACTGTTTCTAGGAGTACTACCCTAGAGCAGTATGAGACCCTCCTTTTCCCAACAGAAGATTCTGGATTTCTAGGGGTTTTTTTGCAGACTAGAATATCTTACAGATCTTAGCACTACTTGAGTTAGTTTACAACTCCTTCTTTTTGTGTTCAAGAAACCAATAAATTTTTTTCAGGTGAAATCAACATAACATAAAATTAGCCATTTTAAAGTGAACAATTCATCAGTACATTCAGAATGTTGTGCCACCACCGCTATCTTGTTGCAAAATACCTTCATATTCCCAAAAGGAACGCCTACACCCATTAAGCAGTTACTCCCTATCCCTCCCCACCCTCAGCCTCTGGAACCACCAATCTGCTTTCTGTCTGAATGGATTTACCTGTTCCAGATATTTTATATAAATGGAATCACACAATATGTGACCTTTTGTGTCTGGCTTCTCTAATCCCTTTTATAGGAAGGCTGTTATATGACAACACCATCTCAAGGAAAGTCTCACCCGGGCATGGTGGCTCACGCCTGTAATCGCAGCACTTTGGGAGGCCGAGGCAGGCAGATCACTTGAGGTCAGGAGTTTGAGACCAGCCTGACTAACATGGTGAAACCCTGTCTCTACTAAAAATACAAAAATTAGCTGGGCATGGTGGCACATGTCTATAATCTCAGCTACTCAGGAGGCTAAGGCAGGAGAATTGCTTGAACCTGGGAGATGGACGTTGGTTGCAGTGAGCCGAGATTGTGCCATTGTACTCCAGCCTGGGTGACAGAGGGAGACTCCATCTCAAAAAAATAAAAAATAAAATAAAATAAAAGCAAAGTCTCTACACTTGAAATGAGGGGCATGGACATTCTCATCAAACCTAGGAAACATTTCCTTACACCAAAACAGTCAGTAGGTCATCCTAATGTTGCCAAGTAATGCTTCCTGCTCCGAAGGAAAAAGAAGCTCAAAACCTAGATTAGCATGACCAATGCAGCATACGAGTTGTACAGACATGAATTCTAGGCCTATCCTTTACTTATGCATTCTCAAAGGTGGGGATCAGTTGTTACTGTTTTGTATTATGTCACCTTGGCTAGGCTGAACTGCAATTTCCAGAATTCCCTTCCCTGTATGTTTCCGGTTAAGGTGGACCACCAGAGATATTTCTATGCAAGATCAGGAGGGTGGAAATGAACAGCAACCAGCCTGTGTTTCAGTGTGCATAATCAGGGGAAGTACTTTTGTAGTTCACACATGTTGTTGTTTATCTGCTGAGTACCTTGTTGGTGAGGGGCAACAGTTGGGCCTGTAACTGCTACATCTTCCCTGGTTCCTCCTTCAGTTGCTCACTTCTGGGCCAGGTGTTTTTCTGTTCCATGACAAAGGCCACTAGCTTTTCCAGCAGCAGGACACCCACCTCATCAAGGTTTGAGGCTGTGAGAACTGACATGGGTCCCAGTCCCTTCTCATGGTTTCGAGCTTGTCCCTGCTCACTCACTTTATAATAATCTTCCCTTCTTCACGGCCTTCCCTATGGATTTCAAGCTCTACCACTGGACATGAAGACAACTACCTTAAACAGACCCTCCAGCTGCCATACTTGAGTGGAAGTACTCAAACAGAAAAGACAGGCTGTACTCCTCAGTACTTCTCATCCAGTTTCTCTAACAGGTCAGAGAAAGGTCAAATTTCTCTAACAAACTGCAGATATAGATTAGATTAGATTAGATAATGTATATATATACCTAGTGGTTCTGCTTCTCTAAATGAACCCTAACCAATATACTAGTTAATAAAGTAACCACTGTTTGTTTGAAGATGAACCAATAATTTTAGTACAGTCTAGCAAATTAAACTCTTGTTTCTTCAATAGCAAGAAGGATGATCAAGAAAGGAACTAAATATGAGGTTACCTGGAATTGCAAAGTGGAGGAGCAAAGGATGGAGTCTGATCCCCTTAAAGCAGAGTTTCTCAACACTGGTGTTACTAACATGTGGGCAGGATAATCCTTTGTTATGGGCTGTTCTGTGGATTGTAGGGCATTTAGTAGCATCCCTGACCTCTACCCACTGGATGCCAGTAGCACGCCTAGTGTGGCAACAGAAAGCAACTTTGAACATTGCCAAATGTCTCTTGAGGGGCAAAACTGCCTCCAGTTGAGAACCATATTGCCTTAAGGCATGGTATGTGCCTCTGTAGGAGCATCTTCTCTTTTCCTTCTATGACTTCACCCACTCCACAGTCACAGGAACACAGAACTCAACAAAATGTTAGCTGGGTGTGGTGGCACACACCTGTAGTCCCAGCTACTCAGGAGGCTGAAGCAGGACGATTGCATGAGTCTGGGATGTCAAGGCTGCAGTGAGCCATGAGGGTGCTGCTGCACTCCAGCCTGGGTGACAGACCATGTCTATTTAAAAAAACAGGCCGGGTACGGTGGCTCACGCCTGTAATCCCAGCACTTTGGGAGGCCAAGGCAGGCGGATCACCTGAGGTCAGGAGTTCAAGACCAGCCTGGCCAACATGGTGAAACCCTGTCTCTACTAAAAATACAAAAATTAGCTGGGCGTGGTGGCAGGCACCTGTAATCCCAGCTACTCGGGAGGCTGAGGCAGGAGAATCGTCTGAACCTGGGAGGTGGAGGTTGCAGTGAGCTGAGAGTGCCACTGCACTCCAGCCTGGGCGACAGAGCGAGACACCATCTCACAAACAAACAAACTCTACAAAATTTTAGATTATCTAATGAATCCAGAGAAAGAAAGGGACTCACCCAGCATCACATAACTAGTTAGTGGTAGAGTTGGAAAAAGTCAGGTCTTGTGTCTCCCAGCACCGTGCTGTTTCTGCTTTGCCATAGCACTGTTACTCTATAACCTGACATGTGCTGACAGGCTGCTGAATGCAGTCACTGAGGAAGACTTGTAATGATCCTAAGATCCTGAGCAATTATTTCATCATTCTGCACAAAACCACCAGGAGCAGGAGAGAAGGCACCAAGGAAGAAATACCTTTATTAGGAGTCTAGGCATGTCAGAAAAACCCAGTTCAGTCACAGAAAAGGAGGCAAATATTGGTACAGAGCAAGAATCCAAGTGCGAAAATAAAACCTCCATCTAAATATCCTAAAAGAAATGCTGCTGAGTTTAGCCCAGGTGAAACTTCTGAAAGCTCCTGGTGAAATGAGATTTTTGCATAAAGAGAGAGCTCTCCAGCACTGCTGCATCTGAACTTCTTATAAAGTGACGGGTCTGGGCTAGCAGTAGAGGAAGAGATAAAGGGGATGTCTCATCACCCAAGCAAAGTCATCTGTGTTCAAGTGAGAGAAGAACCTTAGGCTTTTGGACAGAGTAAACTGGGGCAGCAGAGGGAAAATGGCTGAGGAAACACAACGTCTAGGCCATGTGCGGCATAATGTGGAGGGGTCTGTGCAGTCTGGTGTGAGTGCATCTCCAGCAGGTCTTGGGAAACACTGGCATTCCTTCCTGAGGCCATTTTGGTTCTGTTCTGATTTCATTCAGAGCAGAACTGCCAATGTCCAGCGCCAAGTCCTGGATCATAATTAGCTGAGTAGAATGGAGTGGCCACCCTATGACTACTGTACCTCTTCCTTTCTGGAGCAGTCACTTTTCTCAGACCAAGTGAGATCTTACCCAGTAGGGGCCCAATCTAGAAATCACTCCCACCTTCATATGAGCACCAGGTGGAGAGAATCATTCTCATGAGTCAGAGCTTTAGATCTCGATCCTCAGATGATGTTCCTTGGACAGAAGATCAGTCTGAAGTTATCTATGTCAAGAGTAGCTGGCACTGCCTGTGGATAATGGGACCAAGTGATGTGATGCTGCAACTCTCCCAAAGAATAGCTCTCCCTACTTTCACAGGCAGGAGAGGAGGAAATGAGGCAGGTTTCAGGGTAGTCAATGCCACTTAATTCTTCCATCGAATTTGCTGTGGAAAGGAAACAATGAAAGTGTGTGACCGGTTTTCACTTATCCCTACAGCAAGGCAGAGAAAATGCAAAAAAACAAGCCTCATAGCTAGATAATGTAAGGAAAAGAAAAAGTAGAATCAGATCAGGAGGTGGGGGATGTTGAGAAATTTTTAAAAATACATGGGGGAGTTCATTTATTCAAAGATGCACTAAACACCTATTTTGTATTTTACAAGCCTAATTTTGGTCATTTGACCCTAAGGTAGGTCCCAAAATACCTGACAGGGAACGAACTTTCATATTAACAAAAAGCTTAGTAATTTCCTGCTGTGAGAGATGAACCAGCTGTGCTCCCCAGATAGCTAACATCTATTTCAGCCACTTCTTATTTTCAACAGGTAGGTCCCATTCATCCCCATGAGACCATACAGTTTGGATATTCTGAATCTGTAACATGTTTTCATACTTTCAATATTTAGTTTCTCCTACCTGCTAGGTTTAACTATTATCACAGCATTACAGTTGTCTTAGCTTGAGGTCCCCAGATTACCCCCCATCATACTGCATCTCAGGAGTAATTTCTGCTATTCAAAGCAGTGCTTTTGATATTGTGGCCAGAGAAGAGCCTTACATCCATGTGGCTTAGCCAACTGCAATCCTTCCAGACCTTGGAAACATACACTTGGTACTATTTTGTGAACTGTCTGTCTCCTGAGCCTGCTGGAGGGGTAAACTGTAGCTGCTCACCGAGCTGCTGAGAAAAGCATCAATCTTCTCCTCCTCTGCTGATCCTTTATCTACCTTACTCCTGTATGCTAGCAACTGTTGACGATCCTTCAGGTCCCGGCAGGTCTGTGCATCAAAACAAACAATACAAACCTCCAATCAGCCTTCTATACAGGTTTCTTTTTGCCCAGGATGGTCTCAAACTCCTGGGCTCAAGCAATCCTCTCTCCTCAGGCTCCTGAGTAGCTGGGACTACTGGTGTGTGCTACTGTGCACGCATGAGGGCTTATTTCTTTTTGTCATTATCACTTTGACCCAAGGCTCAAGGACAGGCTAAGAGGCTATAGTGGGATAACAGTGGGGTCCAATGCCCACAGAACTCCATGTTGGAGAGAAGACTACACAGCTTGTACAGCTTGATTTAGTTCTATGAATTCTCCAAGTACGACAAGTTATAAAAATACAGAGAAAGCAGTCAGAGGGCTGGGAAAATAATACAGGAGTGCTGGTCTCCAAATGAACTCCTGCCAGATTATTCTGTCCATTCAATCAAAACTGGTGGGAGCACCTCAGGATCTTGGACAGAGAATATTATAATCCCCACCCCGCCTCGCCACTGAGGATCTAACGGAGGACTCCCATTTCTTGGGGACTCACATCAATGACAACATCATGGCACTTGAACTTAGTGGCTAAGTTCAACTTTGTGTCCACATCTTCCACCAGATTGACATACTCCTGTAATATCTGTGGGAAGAGGTACTTCCGATTAATGATTCAAAGACCCATAAGGCACAGAGCTCTACAAGGTAGAAAAGAAAGTCCTAAAGAAAGCAAAAGAGTTCAATAGCTAATGTTTCCAATTCCCATCATCAACCACAGGACTAGTTCTGCAATGGGAATGAGGTAATGCTACACAGTACTTCCATGCTGCCTCAGTAAGCAGGAAAGAGCACACTTCTGATCCTAGAGCCAGATACACATGCCAGCAATGACAGTACTCTAGTTGTGATCCAGTGCTCTGCTCATTTCTCCCTGATGTCTTTTCTCCATGAGTTCTCCTTTTCTATCATTTGAACAGTACATCAGTATTCCACTTGGGCTAACACAGTAGATGCTACTCAGAGAGGACAGTTTGGAATTGTTTCTAAAGGGGAGAAAGGGAGAGAATTTCACTCCCTGGCCTTTTTTATCTTGAGGCCTATTGCAGCCATTGTGCTGCCTTTAAGGGAAAACAAGAGCAGATCGGGTCTCCCATCACTGACCAGTAAGAGTCTTAAAGTTAGGTCTCCGAGAATATCCTGTACCTAACTCTCTTTAGAAACCATTACCTGCACAGGGGCATTGTTCTTGTGCAAAATTTCGACAACCCGATGGAAGCCAATGGGTGCTCTCTTCTTGGTATAGCCCAGCCAGTTCTGAAAGAGGAAGATGGGGTAGCAGTAGGTAGGCCAGGCACACTCAACACATTCTAGGTTAGTCTATGTTTTACGATCAGACCAGAATAACATGGTGGGTAGGTGGGGGTGCTGAGGGATACAGAAATAATGAGAAATGAATTTTTCAGAAAAATCAAGGGACTTGAGAGAGTGGAAATGAATCAGGTTTGAAATAACTAGAAATAACTATAGATCTATAGAAACGAATGCAGGGAAAAGTCATGAAATACTACTAAATGGGTAAGTAACTTACTTAATATTTGTAGTATGAACTTATCAATGTAGAAAATAATTCCATCTTCCATATCTTTATAAGTACAGAGGTTTATTTGCAAATTCATGAGGGAAGGTCTGGAAAGCTACCCATTAAACTTTTAACAGTGTTTGCCTTGAGAAAGGGGGTGAGATAGGAGTAGGTAGAAAATGAAAAAGGAACTTCACTCTTTCTATACTTGAATACAGTGTTTGATTTGGACAACAGACACGTATTGCTTTGTTAGTTAATATAACTAATTGAATAATTAACAAATAGGAAAAACAGAAAACTTTCAAGCCCATAATGGAAAAACAGATATTTAAAACGTAAACTAATTCATATGGAACCACCAAAGATTGCGCATAGCCAAAGCAATCAATGTTAAAGAAAAACAAAATGGAGGCCAGGTGCAGTGGCTCATGTCTGTAATCCCAGCACTTTTGGAGGCCAAGGTGGGCGGATCACTTGAGGCCAGGAGTTCGAGACCGGCCTGGCCAACATGGTGAAACCCCATCTTTACTAAAAATACAAAAATTAGCCGGGCATGGTGGTGCATGGCTTTAATCCCAGCTACTCGGGAGGCTGAGGCAGGAGATTCACTGGAACCCTGGAGGCAGAGGTTGCAGTGAGCTGAGATTGTACCACTGCACTCCAGCCTAGGTGACAGAGCAAGACTCTGTCTCAAAAAAAAAAAAATTTTAAAAAGGGGTAGGGGTAGCAGGCAACATGGCTTCATGATTTCAAATTATATTACAAAGTTATATATAGTAATCAAAACAGTACGGGGCTGGCATAAAAACAAACACATAGACCAATGGAATAGAATAGAGAGCCTAGAAATAAACCCAAGCATATATGGTCAGCTAATTTTCAACAAAAGCACCAAGAGGACCCAATGGGGAAAGGATAGTCTCTTCAATGAGTGGTGCTGGGAAACTGGATTTCCACATGCAAAGAATGAAATTAGACCTTTATCTTAAACCATACACAAAAATCAACTCAAAATGGATAATATACCTAAGCATAAGACCTGAAGCCATAAAACTCCTAGAAGAAAACATGGGAAAAAGCTCCTTGACAAGACATTGCCTGGGCAATGATTTTTTGGATATCACACCAAAGGCTCAGGCTACAAAAGCAAAAAATAAATGGGATTATATCAAACTAAAAAGCTGCGCATGGCAAAGGAAACAATCAAAATGAAAGGCAGCCTATGGATTAGAAGAAAATATTTGTAAACCACATATCTGATAAGGGATTAGTATCTAAAACATATAAAGAACTCACACAATAGCAGAAATAAAAATGACCAGATTTAAAAATGGGCAAAAGACCTGAATGGACATTTCTCCAAAGAAGACATGAAAATGGCCAAGAAGTATATGAAAAGGTGATCAATATCACTAAACAACAGGGAAATGCAAATCAAAACTACAATACGATATCACCTCACACCTGTTAAGATGGCTGTTATCAAAAAGACAAATGATGTGTTAGCAAGGGTGTGGGGAAAGGGAACTCCTGTACCCCTGTTGGTGGGAATGTAGATTGGTGTAGCCAATGTGGAAAACTGGCTGCAGTGAGCTACAGTCATGCCACTGCACTTTGGCATGGGTGACAGAGTGAGACCCTCTCTCAAAAAAATTAAAAATAGAACTACCATATGACCCAGTAATCAATCCTTCTTTTGTGTATATGCCCAAAATAAATGAAATCATCACCTCATGAAGATACTTGCATTTCCACATTCATTGTAATACTATTCATGAGATGTTAACTATTCATGAAATTTAACTATTATAAATTATTGCTGAGAATTTAAATATCTATAACTTACAAAAATAATAAACAATAATTCCCTCCCCCTAAAAAATAGCCAAGATAAGGAAACAACTTAAGTGTCCATTGACAGACAGATGGATATAGAAACTATGGAACTATGGTATATATATATATACATTCATGCTGGAATATTAGCTTTAGAGGTCTAATTACAAGATGAGGACTGTAGTTAATAATATTGTACTGTAATCAGGACAGTGAGTAGATTTTAGCTGTTTTTGACACAAAAAAAATAATTTGAGATGATAGATACGTTAATTTGCTTCACTGTAGTAACCATTTTACTATCTACATGTATCTCATAATATCTTATTGTATAACATAAATATATACAATACATAATAACATTTATCTTAAAAAAAAGAAGAAAGATAACAAGTGTTGGCAAGGGCATAGAGAAAAGGGACCCCGGTACACTGTTGTCGGTGGGAATGTAAATTAGTGCAGCCATCATGAAAAACAGTGTAGGCATTCCTCAAAAATGTTTAAATAGAACTACCATATGATCCAGCAATCCCACTATTGCATATAAATCCAAAGGAAATGCAATCAGCATCTCACAAAAACATCTACACTCCCATGTTTATTGTGGCATTATTCACAAGAGCCAAGATATGGAAATAACCTAAGTGTCCACTGATGGATGAATGGATAAAGAAATTGTGGTACATATATACAATGGAGTATATTCAGAACTTAAAAAATAAGGAGATCCTAACATGTGACAGCATGCATGAACCTGGAGGACATTATCCTAAGTGAAATAAGCCAGACACAGAAAGGAAAATAACCTCATGATCTCACCATGTAGGATCTAAAAAAGTCAAATACATAGAAAGTAGTTTCCAGAGGGGGGAAAACGTAGGTCAAAGGATGCAAAGTTGTAGTTATGCAGGATGAATAAATCTACAAATCCAATGTACAGCATGAGGACTACAGTTAATAATAGTGTAGTGTATACTGGAAATTTGCTAAGAGAGTGAATTTTAGAGTCTCTTACCACACTCACAAAAAATGGCTAACTGTGAGATGATGGGTTAATTGGCATGACTGTATAATAATTTCACTATGTATATGTAGATCAAAACATTATGTTGTACCTTAAATATATACAACAAAAATTAATTTTAAAAAGGCAAATCAGTAAAGACATGACAACCAAACTCAATCCAAGGTCTTTGATTGGATCCTGATAGAAAAAAATACAGAAGCAAACCAAAACAAGCTATAAAGAACTAATTTAAATATGGACCATGATTAAATATATATTATTATATTAATGTTAAATTTTTTTAGTGATAATTATATTATGCTTTTTTTTTTTTTGAGACAGGGTCTTGCTCTTGTTGCCCAGGCTGGACTGCAATGGCGCAATCTTGGCTCACTGCAACCTCTGCCTCCTGGGTTCAAGCAATTCTCTCGCCTCAGCCTCCTGAGTAGCTGGAATTACAGGTGCACACCACCACACCCAGCTAATGTTTGTATTTTTAGTAGAGACAGGGTTTCACCATGTTGACCAGGCTGGTCTCAAACTTCTGACCTCAGGTGATCCACCTGCCTCCAGCCTCCCAAAGTGCTGGGATTATAGACGTGAGCCACCGCACCCGGCCCAATATTGTGCTTGTGCAGTATTAAAGGAAAGGTGTTAAGATGTCTACGACTTACTTTCAAATGATTCAGAAAAGACAAACACATATGTATAGAAAAAGAGAAAGCATACATGGCAAAATTGTTAATAAATTAGTGATGTGGATAAAGACTATTATACTATTATAGTATATATTTGATTATTATATGAACTATAAAATTCATTCTTTCAATTTTTCTTTAGGTTTGAAATTTTGGAAAATAAAAAGTTGGAGGAAAAATGTAAACTGGTAACTAGAACTTCTAACATGATAGAACCCTTCTGTCTCCCCAGGCCTCGGCAGCACTAAACAGTTCCAGGGCACACACCTTTGTGGTGAATAGGGCATCTACATCATTCCAGGCTCGAAGCTTGGCACGAGCAGCCAGGGCTGTCAGCACATACTGTTTGTCTGGGATCTGGAAAGCAGAGACCAAGAAAAATTAAGGGGAAGTAGAAATACATCAATGGGGGTGCTTGAGAATTTTAGAAAAGACAGACATTAAATATTTCCTGATATTGACTCTGCCCCTTAAAATCAAAAAATTTCTCAGTTCAAGAACTTCTTAATTCCCAAGCCCCAGCACTGCTATAGGCCATTCAGTCTTCTCTCACTTTCCCAAATTCATTCCTTTCCACCTTTAACCTTGAATATCAAAGGACACACTGTACAGGGTTACAAAGCAACATCCACTCCATGTAGTTACCGTGATCACTACTTTCATAAGACTGACCAATTTGTATCTACCTTAAATGTCTTCTTCAGGTTGATGGGACTGCTGAATGTCCCCTAGGATGAAAGTGAAAAAGGAACTTTAGTGATATTGACTTTCCCATGTACCACTCAAGCTCTCATTTTCTTTCCCACTACAGAGACTTTCTACATCTTACTCTGTTGCCATTTAAACACAGAAATTAATTTCAGGGAAAAGCTCCATTGGGAATAGTCAGATACCACTATAAGCTGGCTTATCAAGAACTGGATTAATAAGTATGGTGCTTTTTCCCATTTTCTGCTAATCCAAATAAGGGGAAAATGTCTGCCTATTATCGTGGAATCCAAACTTCTTCAAAAAATTTAGAAAGAAAAAAGAGTGGCTGGGCGCGGTGGCTCTCACTTATAATCCCAGCACTTTGGGAGGCTGAGACGGGTGGATCACGAGGTCAGGAGTTCAAGACCAGCCTGGCCAACATGGTGAAATGTCTCTACTAAAAATACAAAAAAAAAATTAGCGGGGAGTGGTGGCACACACCTGTAATCCCAGCTACTCAGGAGGCTGAGGCAGGAGAATTGCTTGAACCCGGGAGGCAGAGGTTACAGTGAGCCAAGATCGCGCCACTGCACTCCAGCCTGGGCGACAGAGCAAGCCTCCATCTCAGAAAAAAAAAGTATCCACAGCTACTTGCCACCCTGCTGCTCTTCTCCACACCATGCTAATCCATTTGAAATCGTGGACCTTTGAACAGAGACTTCTACAGATAACAGCACCAGGGACAGAACTTGCTATGCTAGCATGCCAGCTCACTTGAAGCCACAAACCTTACAAACCTCTTTTCCCTCCTGGCCAGATGAGGCCCTCTTACCCCTGGTGAGGGCCAGGAAAGCTTCCAGGTGGATTTCTGAGAACTATACATACCCATTATTAATAGAGTACATAAAAGTACTGGATTTTAACTATGTTCTTTTTGTGCAATGAGAGTTTGTGGAATCTTCCATATTTTGCCTGTACCTCAGCCTCTGTGTAGTGATAGAAGCAGGAGTAGAAAAGCGTTGTCACTAGTGGCATGTTGAGGATGGAAGCTTTGCGGGGGTGCTTTCGGAAGATCTCAGTCTGTCCTGCTGATTCTAGATGGCGATCATTTGCCTGTGGTGGAGTGAGCCCAGTAAAAAAAGAAAAAAAAAACAATGTCCATGGAGTAGAGGCAGGAGAAAAATCTTTTAATACTACAGCAGTTGTGTTTCCCACCCTAGGAGTGAAACGAAGAACAGAAAAAGAAAGAAATTGCCTAGGATATCCCCAGAGTAGTTTAAAATCCATAAAATGATCATGGATCCACATTGGATGGAAACAAATAGAAGTGGTGATGACATGGGAGATTTGGGATGAAGAAGAAATACTTCCAGGTTAACAGCTGCTAAGAGGAAAAAGGATCCTAAAAACAATGGAGGAAGGGGGCTATTGTGTACAGGCAGAAAATGAAAGGCTTTTAGAAACCAACAAGAAATGACCCACATGCAGAGCATAGAAATCTCCTAGATGCTGAATGGCACTGAGCCTTGGCACTGAGGCAGAAGATGTAGAGGAGAGGAGTCTAACCTCAATAATGATCTGACGTTCCAGGAGCGTGTAATGGTCCTGTATGTGTGCAGAATCTTCTGCTGAAAATGGCAAACTGGTAGAGTGCCAGAAGGTTAGTACCTTTCTCTATTCAAACAAGGAAACAAACCCAACTAAACCAAATCACCAGCCTAAGTATAAGAGGCTCATGGTGCCTCACCATGAGGCTGATCTCAGTTCACCTTTAGAGCATCCCTTAAAGGAAGAAAGACATAGCATGAATGGCGTGAATTTCATATTAAAGGTTTTGCCGATTCAAGAGGGATCCTGAGAGTCCACAAAACACTTATAATCACTCATAATTTTGCTGATAAATGAATTAGAATCCTCTCATTTTGGGAGTTGGAGTATTTGGTGAATGAGTCACAAAGCTAATGAGTGAGCCTAGGCAACTGCCCATCATCCACATCCCAGTGAAATTCTGTGGCTTGTGCTTAACTTACTGAGGGGACACCTAGATTTGTTAGCCATTTTTTTATGGCAGAGTACAAAAGGTAAAGTAAATTACATGCCATGGTGGTATGTTCATAGATTGGCAAATATCACAAATGTCAAGGGTCCCATCTTCAACACTGCATGATTTGTTTGTTTGTCTGCTTGTTTTGAGATGGAGTCTCTCTGTGTCACCCAGGCTGGAGTGCAGTGGTGCAATCTTGGCTCACGACAACCTCCACCTCCTGGGTTCAAGCAATTCTCCTGCCTCAGCCTCCAGAGCAGCTGGGACTACAGGCTAATGCTGCCATGCCCAGCTTATCTTTGTATTTTTAGTAGAGAGGGGGTTTCACCATGTTGGCCAGGATGGTCTTGATCTCCTAACCTCATGATCCACCTGCCTCAACCTCCCAAAGTGCTGGGATTACAGGCGTGAGCCGCCGCGCCTGGCCGCATTATTGTTATACATGAAGATGCTGAGGGACAGTGTCTTGCCAAAAAGTCATGTGGTCAATGGGGAAGGCCAAGAATAGAAGCCAGATTTTAAATGCCCAGTTCACAGATCTATCTTTTAGAAAGTGCTGCATTATTCCTCATGCTCTGCTCACTCCAGGAAGAATTCTGAGTTTTAATTACACTATTCCAGGTAAGTTTTAGCCACAGTGAATTTTTAGAAGAGATAAAGAGAGATGCTATATATTCTAGTTACTTCACTATTTTAACTTTTCTCCTTATTTTCCAGAGGCCATATAACATATCTCAGTATTTCGTAACATTAAATGGATTTCACTGATATAAAAAAATTTCTAAACATGAAGCCGGGAAATCATGTCACATGAGGAATGGTTGAAACAACCATGAGCACTGAACCTGAAGAAGCAAGGACTACTGGGTAGACGCTACACCTGTCTTGAAAGATACAGGGAAGCAAGTTTCAGCTTAACATAAGGAAGCACTTTCCAATAATGAAAGTTGTTCAAAAACAAACTGAGCCGTTTCAAGAGCAACAGGCACCCTGTCACAGGAATATGTGGAGCTGGGTTTTGTAATAATTTAAATTCTGGATGAAAGCTTGCCCTGGATCAGTGGTTCTTGGGACTTTGGGGTTTCATGGACCAGTAACACTGAAAAAAATGCATGAGGTCCCTAAAGTATTGCTATCTTTTTATTACTTAAGGTCATAAAAAAAGTACAGCTCATTTTAGTACCAAATAAGAAGAGAAAAGTGAGGACAAAGTCCTACAATAAAAGATAACCTTTCAAATTAAATAAATTTAGCTTTAGGAAAAAAAATCTCTCTTCATTTGTCTTTTATTTTTCTCAGTTTACCACCAAGCAGTGGAAACTCTGCTGGGGACTAGTGTGTGAATATCACTGCATGAGGCGACCCTGAATGATGCTGGTATGATTCATTGTTAGCCCTTCCCTTCCTGCCTATCCATTCCACCCTTTTTAATTTTCTTCATTCCTTCTGGGTAAAGGTATTTATACTTAAAATCATTTCTCCCCCATACTTACCCAACACAGGTCTTAAGAAATTCTTTTCGTTTGTCAGGGTCCTGAATGTTCAAATGCTCTCGATAATGAGATAGCTACAAAAAGCAGAAAAAGGCTTTGAGGTATTTTGTCTCCTTAGATGAGGGAGATAGCTGAATAACTGAACTTCCCATGCTTTAAAAAAACAAATTCTTCATTTCTGGGTATAGATGGTTATTGGAGGCGGGTGGGGGGATAGGCAAAGAGTGATTAAATATCATTAGTAGGTTTATCTATAACTGCACTGTACGATACAATAGCCACTAGCTACAACTATTTCTTTAAATTAATTAATGTAAAAATTCACCTTCTTAGTTAACACTAGCCACTTTTAAATAACTCAATAACTACATGTGACTAGGAGCTACTATAGTGGACAACACAAATACGGAAATTTTTTTTTTTTTTTTGAGATGAAGTCTCTCTCTTGTTGCCCAGGCTGGAGTTAAATGGCACAATCTCAGCTCATTGCAACCTCTGCCTCCCCAGTTCAAGCAATTCTCCTGCCTCAGCCTCCCAAGCAGCTGGGATTACAGGCGCCCACCACCATGCCTGGCTAATTTTTGTATTTTTAGTAGAGGCAGGGTGTCACCATGATGGCCAGGCTGGTCTTGAACTCCTGACCTCAGGTGACCCGCCCACCTTGGTCTCCCAGTGTGCTAGGATTACAGGCGTGAGCCACCGCGCTGGGCCCAAATATGGAATATTTCCATCATTGTAGAAAGTTCTATTGGCTGGTGCTGATCTATAATGAAGCACTGAGTAGATAGAGTACCGAGCTTTACCTGTAAGTTTCACTTTAGCCTCAGTATTTAACCAAAAATGAATATTTTGCTTCAGCTTTAGAATTTGAAAAGTCAAAGAGCTAAACACCTATTTCAGTGTTATTTTTGGCATCCTTGACCATGTACATGATCAATGGTAGTATGATCATGTAAATATCTAACAATTAACATCAGTAATATAAATAGGGCATGTCATTCTGACTCACTGTTCATAAATATTCACAGATTGAGCCAACAGATGTATATAAAAATGTAAATGTATATAAAAATGTAAATGTAAAAATGTAAATAACATAAGACAGAATAATAGAAATTACATATCATAATCCAATCTTTGTAAAATATTTCATATAAAATAGTTGGTATACAATCATTCCTAATATTAAAGAAAGTAACCTTTAAGAGCTATAGTTAATTTTTTGTTATTCAATTCCATTTCATCCTTAGGTCTTTCAAGAAAAGTTCTACATGGGAAACCTTCATATTCTGTGGGCATACACTAAAAGTGTACTATCAGCTTTGCCACTTAAGTTTACAAGGTTGAAAAACTCAAAATCTATATACAACAACATGCATGATAAATCATCTTCAATTCAAACATAATGAGTATAAAGAAAATAAAGTTTTAGATAAAAATGAGTTACCCAAAACACATTTATTCTCACTAATGAAATTCAAAACAAAAAACTTTATAAGAATGCTGTAAGAAGAAAAATCCTTATAGTTTTGAACTTACAGAGATTTAAAAATATAAACAAACAGCTTTTCAAATGATTATTACAGGCTGCCAATCATTTTCAGTTGATTAAGAAAATGGATTTTTCAGATTCTCTCATGCTTTGAATATTAAGTACAAGTTCCTTTCAGAAAACATGTTACTGAGCCAGGTGAGGTGGTTCACATCTGTAATCCCAGAACTTTGGGAGGCCAAGGTGGGAGGATAACTTGAGGCTAGGAGTTCGAGACCAGCCTGGCAAACAAAGTGAGACCCCCATCTCTACAAAAAGATTTTAAAAAATTAGTCAGGTGTGGTCGTGTGCACCTGTAGTCCCAGCTCCTTGGGAGCCTGAGGCTTGAGCCAGGAATTGGGAGTCTGCAGTAAACTATATGATCACGCACCACTGTACTCCAGCCTGTCTCGAAAAAAAAAAAAAACATGTTTCTGAAAAGCATTTTCAGTATTATATATATAATCATGCTATTCAAACGTTAACAATATTTAATGTGCCAACTGAATGTATGTATGGATATCACAAATGTGTTGTACAGTAACTCAAAAAGCAATCCTGTCATCAACAGTGCTGAGAAATTCTTTTTTGAGACAAGGTCTCATTCTTTCACCCAGACATGACCTCCCAGACTTAAGCGATCCTCCCACCTCAGCTTCCCAGGTAGCTGAGACTACAGGCATGCACCACCATGCTTTGCTAATTTTTAAAATTTTTTTAGAGATGGGATCTCACTATGTTGCCCAGGCTGGTCTCCAACTCCTGAACTCTAGTGTTCCTCCCACCTCAGCCTCCCAAGTGCTGGCATTACAGGCATAAGCCACCGTGCTTGGCTAGAAATTCTTATTCCTGCATTATAATGACAAGTTGTTGTTTTTTTTTTAACATGAATTGCTGAAGTTTTAATAATACAATTGAGTTTTTGGTAAAATTTCAGATTTATTCTTGTATTCCAGGAGTTCATTCTATGACTGTGAAAATCTGCCAAAATTCAATCTTAACACTTGGCCATTGAATTCTCAGCCAAAACGTGTATTGGGTGTATCATCAACTTGACCTATCTTCCTTCTTGACCTATATCTGGTTTCTTATCCTTTTAGCCTTCAACGTTTTCTTTGTGAGAAGCCAAAACCCCAAAACTCCTACCAACCAGGACCTGAAAACGACCTAAAAACAAATTACAAATTGACCTGGCCAATTTTCACATATTTATTTTTTAAAATTTATTCATAAGCCCAACCAAAAGAGCATTTAAAAAGAAAGAATACATCATTTGGATTAAGTTTTCAGGTTTTCCAGGTGCCTCTCTTTTCTGTATATAATCAATATCAAAGGAAATAGTTCAATCAGTCTGGGATCTTGGAGGCTGGGGTTTGGCTTAGATTTCTGGGGTTTTTTTGTTGTTTTTTTTTTGAGACAAGAGTCTCGCTCTGTTGCCCAGGCTGGAGTGCAATGGCGTGATCTTAGCTCACTGCAACCTCCCCCTCCAAGGCTCAAGCAATTCTCCTGCCTCAGCCTCCCAAGTAGCTGGGATTACAGGCGCATGCCACCACACCCAGCTAATTTTTGTATTTTTAGTAGAGACAGGGTTTCACCATGTTGGCCAGGCTGGTCTTGAACTCTTGACATCAGGTGATCCACCCACCTCGGCCTCCCAAAGTGCTGGGATTACAGGCGTGAGCCACCGCGCCCAGCCTAGATTTCTGTTCAACCGGTCCCCAACTGAAACAAAGGCCAACTTACCGCAAGCTCTTCTGTTCTATCTAGGAACCTGGGAAGAAGCAGAAGGGAGCAGGGCATTTGTATCTATTGATGTGTGGCAGTATAACCTCACAAAATCGAGTGCCTCCTCTAGGAGAAACACAATTCAAACTCATTTCCCTCTATACACAAGATAAATGGTTGATCAGATATCACTGTTCCCCTGGTCTCTCTGGCCGAACAAAAAGCAAGGACAAGAAGGTACTGCAAGGAACTAATAACTTTGTTAACAGGTCTGACAGGGAGGCTCAGAGCCACCTACTCTAGCCCACAGAAAACTTGGTGGTTGTTTTTTTTTTTTCCTAAGATTAAAGCACTATTCTCTGTCAATACAATCTTGAAAACAGATTTTCTATATTGTTCTTTACTGTTTTCACAGACAGAGTACGATGTGTTTTGTCTCCCCCAAAGGCTTAGGTAAGACCTTGGAGCACCAGGACTTTTGTCTTCTGATTCTTCTTTACTCTGAATAGACCACCATAGTTAACATTACCATTTTGGCATGGAGGTGATGCCTGATAAAGCCTTGTTGGTTGGGAAAGAGGAAGGAAGGGAAGGAGGGAGGGAGGAAGCAGCCAGCCTCTGTGACCATGTCTTCTTTTGCAAATTCCTAGCTAACACCTGTGATCTTGACCCTAACCAGGTAACCTGCTTCTCCCCACCTCAGTCTTTTGGGGAGCTCAATGCTGTGCTGGAGTCACTGGGTAATCAGGGTTACCTTGGGCCACATATCAGTCTAAACAGAGGTTCTAACCCTTTCCCTGACACTGAAGAAAGGACGTCATGTGCACATATTTTAATCCAAAGGTGGGATATAGTCCCCACTGACTGGAATTAGAGGGAAGAAAAACATGATAGAAGACCTCAGCCCTCTTTACCCCCAGCAGACATGCCTACCTCTCACCTATCAGAATCCTACCTAGTTTCATAGGCCCATGCAAATCCTAATCACCTCCATGAGGCTTTCCTTGGGTATCCTGACTGAAAATATTTTCTTCTTCTCTTCTACTGTACTTCCCACTAGTATCACTTAGAATCAAGTAATAAAAGATACCTTTATTCTAGGTCTTTGATAAGAAAACACTTAATAAATATTAATACTACAAACTAGGTATTATGCTAAGTGCTGGCTCACATCCTAGCCCTTCATCTTCATAATAACCCTGTGGGTAGGTGTTATCATCTCCATTTGATAGATGTGAAAACCTCATGAAGAGGGTTGGTAACTTGGCCAAGGTCACTCTATGAATGATGCGGGAGACCTATAATAGCATTCAACCCAAGTGCGTGTGACTCCAAAGCCTGGTTCTTAACCAACTTGCACCTTATCATAAGCTATGCTGTACTGCTAGTTATCCCCTCACACTTCAATAGCTTGTCTTCCAAGTACTTCCAGGAAAAGGGCAGTTGGTGTCTTCTTTTCCTTTGTAACCCTCAGAGTGCTTTGAAACAAGTACTTACTAAACTTTATAGACCAGATGATCAGTTCTTACCTGAAGAGGTCTAAAAGCAACTTTTGATCCCCTATTTCCTTAAGGAAGTGAATAAGATGTCTCAGGGCAACCTGTCGCACCTCCAGCTCTCGGAAGAGGATCTCTGTCAGACAGTCAGGAGTTAGGTTGAGAAAGATTAAAGACTATTAGTCAAGTGTGAAATTGGTCTCCCTACTCACACATTCCAAACATTATCTCATCAAAGCCTAACAAAAGCTAAAAATGGTTTACCCCTATGTCTTAATTCACCATCAATACACTCTGTGGTCTTGGGCAGCTCATAGCCATTGAATCAGCTTTTCATTTCACACCAACCCAAACAGCAGGCACTTAGCACGGACTCTGACTTCTTCAAACCAACACAGCCATCTGAGGAGGCTCTGTGGTTAATGTAGTCGTCACCCTAAAGAACGCCCTCAGAGATGTGATGTGTGCTCTGAAGTCTCAGGCCATCCCAGTTGTCTCTGAAATAGACTTGACTAATGAATTCTGGTATGAAAGGCACATGGCATTCTCCCCTCAAATATGGCAGACACCTTGCTGACTGAAGATTTCCTGCAAGCCATTCTCACCTTTGCTCAGTGTCCTCTTCAGGAAAATCAGAACCTACAGGAAAAAACAACGAAGACTGTGCAAACTTTCCAACACAGAGTCATGCCCTGAGCACTACAGACATGGGGCCAGCAACTCCTTAGCAATCTCTGCAGGTACAGCCAACAGCTCTGTATGTGATGCAAGGAAAGCCAATGGCTATCTGGAACTGAGCTGTGTCTTGAGAGTCCACACACCCGTGCCCATGCTGCTGAGAGACACCTCCCTGTGAAAGAGGATATGCTCACATCTCTCCTCCCTCAGATTGTTTTATATAACACATAGTAGCCAATCTTCTGTGTCTTGGTTACAATCAAGGGTTTCACATAGGCTGGGCATGGTGACTCATGCCCATAATTCCAACACTTTGGGAGGCTGAGGCAGGGAGATTACTTGAGCCCAGGAGTATGAGATCAGCTTGGGCAACATAGCAAGACCCTGTCTCTACAAAAAAATTTAAAAATTAGCCAGGCAAGGCCAAGCATGGTGACTCACGCCTGTAATCCCAGATCTTTGGGAGGCCAAGGCTGGTGGATCACCTGAGGTCAGGAGTTTGAGACCAGCCCAGCCAATGTGGTGAAACCGCATATCTACTAAAAATACAAAAATTAGCTGGGCATGGTGGCCCACGTCTGTAATCCCAGCTACTTGGGAGGCTGAGGCAGGAGTATCGCACAGTGAGCCGAGATTGTGCCACTGCACACTAGCCTGGGCGACAGAGTGAGACTCTGTCTCAAAAAAAACAAAAAAAACTAGCCAGGCATGGTGGTATGCACCTGTGGTCCCAGCTACTCAGGGAGCTGAGGTGAGAGGATCACTTGAGCTCAGGAGGTCAAGGCTACAGCGGGCCATGATCACACCACTGCACTTCAACCTGGGCGACAGAGTAAGACCCTGTCTCCAAAAAAAAAAAAAAAAAACACAGGGTTCCACGCTTAGTGCATGTGGCACCAGCTAAGCCCTTAAAGCACAGATTACTTAGAATCCTACACCTCCAAGGGGAATCCAGGATCTTTACTTAACATTTAACACAAAATGTTATTCTATTTGATTGGATTTTCAGAAACTAGTGAAAACAATACTTAAACAACAACAAATCCGACAACTCACTGCAGTAATGACGTTTCCATCATGCATGCTTACTGCCTCTTCTAGGAGTTGTAGTTTGTCCTGTAATGAGCGGAATCTCTCTAGTGAGCAAACCTGGCAGAATAACACTAGAATTAGTACATAAGAAGACAGTTTTCTTTATTCCTTTGTTGCTGGATACTAAAGAATGAACAATAATGAAACAAAATGTCCCCAAGGAGAGTCTTTATTTTTACGCTATAGTCCCCAGCACTTATAAAACAGTAGGTTCCCACCACCCTCTCTAGTTCAGCCTGCTGCCCTATAAGATGCTAATGTCCTGAAGTCTTGATAAAGTCAACAGAAATCACTTGTTCTTTTAGAGACAGAATCTTGCTCTGTCGCCCAGGCTGGAGTGCAGTGGCGCAATCTCGGCTCACTGCAAGCTCCACCTCCCGTGTTCACACCATTCTCCTGCCTCAGCCTCCTGAGTAGCTGGGACTAGAGGTGCCCGCCACCACACCTGGCTAATTTTTTTTTAGTAATTTAATTTTTAGTAGAGACGGGGTTTCAACTGTGTTAGCCAGGATGGTCTCGATCTCCTGACTTCGTGATCCGCCCGCCTCGGCCTCCCAAAGTACTGGGATTACAGGCATGAGCCACCACGCCCGGCCAATCACTTGTTCTTTTTTAAGAACCTTTATTCATAATTTGCATACAGTAAAACGTACCCTATTTAAGTATATAGTTCAGTGATTTTTTTTTTTTTTTTTTTTTGAGACGGAGTCTCGCTCTGTCACACAGGTTGGAGTGCAGTGGCGCGATCTTGGCTCACTGCGAGCCCCGCTTCCCGGGTTCACGCCATTCTCCTGCCTCAGCCTCCCGAGTAGTTGGGACTACAGGCACCTGCCACCACACCCGGCAAATTATTTTTATATTTTTAGTAGAGACAGGATTTCACCATGTTACCCAAGCTGGTCTCAAACTCCTGACCTCAGGTGATCTGCCTGCCTCAGGTCTCGCTCTGTCACACAGGTTGGAGTGCAGTGGCGCGATCTTGGCTCACTGCGAGCCCCGCTTCCCGGGTTCACGCCATTCTCCTGCCTCAGCCTCCCGAGTAGTTGGGACTACAGGCACCTGCCACCACACCCGGCTAATTTTTTTGTATTTTTAGTAGAGACAAGGTTTCACCATGTTAGCCAGGATGGTCTCGATCTCCTGACCTTGTGATCCGCCTGCCTCGGCCTCCCAAAGTGCTGGGATTACAGGAGTGAGCCACCGCGCCCAGCCAGTATCTCATAGTTTTAACTCACATTTTCTTGATAACTATAATTTTAAGTATCTTTTAAAGTGATTATTGGTCATTCATGTATCTTCTTTTGTGATGTGTCTGGTCAACTCTTGTAACTCTTGTGCCAATTTTTTATCAGACTGTCTACTTATCACTGAGCTAAGAGTTTTGTTTTTGTTTTTCTTTTTTTTTTTGAAACAGGGTCTCACTATATTGCCCAGGCTGGAGTGCAGTGGCATGATCATGGCTCAGTGCAGCCTCGACTTCCTGGGCTCAAGCAATCTTCCCACCTCAAGCCTCCTGAGTAGCTGAGACCACAGGTGAGTGCCATCACACCTGGCTAATTTTTATTTTGTAGGGATGGGGTCTTGCTATATTGCCAGGTTTAATAAGAGTTTTATATATATTCTGGCCAAGTACAGTGGCTCATGCATATAATCCCAGCACTTTGGGAGGCCAAGGCAGGCAGAACACCTGAGGTCAGGAGTTTGAGACCAGTCTGGCCAACATGATGAAACCTCATCTCTACTAAAAATACAAAAATTAACCAGGCATAGTGGCACGCACCTGTAATTCCAGCTACTCAGGAGGCTGAAGCAGGAAAATCACTTGAACCTGGGAGGCGAAGGTTGCAGTGAGCTGAGATCGTGCCACTGCACTCCAGCCTGGGCGACAGAGGGAGACTCTGTCTCAAAAAAAAAAAAAAAAAGTTTTATATATATTCTGGATGAAAGTGCTTTATAATACACGTGTTTTGAAACTACTTTCTCTGAGTTATGGTGGTCTTTTCATGGTTTTAACAGTGGTTTCTAAAAAAAAATAATAGTTTTAAATTTTGATGAAGTCCATTTTATCCATTTTTTCATTTATGGTTCATGCTTTTTGTGTCCTAGGTAATAAATCTTTGGCTAAGTCAAGATCATAAAGATTTTAATCTATATTTTCTTCTAGAAGTTTTATAGTTTTAACACTTAATTTACATTTAGGTCTATGATCCATTTTATTTATTTATTTTTTCATTCCCAATCCTTAGAACCTGTGAAGTATAATCCATTTTATCTGCTTTTTTTTGAGAGACAGGGTCTCGCTCTCTTGCCCAGGTTGGAGTGCAGTGATGCAATCACAGCTCACTGCAGGCTCACCCTCCAGGGCTCAATTGATCTTGCTGCCTCAGCCTCCTGAGTAGCTGGGATTACAGGCACAAGCCATCACACCTGGCATTATGATCCATTTTGATCCATTAATTATTATGATCATTGCCAATTCTACCAAAATTGATCTGTACACTCAAGGCAATCCCAATAAAAATCTCAGCAACTCTTTTGTAGACACTGCCAAGCTGCTACTAAAATCGATATGGAAGTATAAAGGATCTAGAATAGCCAAAACAATTTTGGAAGAGAAGAACAATGTTGAAGGTTGAAAGTTTCAACAAAGTTGAAGTATCTTGATTTCAAGATTTATATAATAATCAAGACTGTAGTATTAGCTTAAGGATAAATAATCCAATGAACTAGAATAAAGAGTCCAGAAATAGGCCTACACATGTATGATCATTAATTTTCTTCTTATTTTTTTCTTCTTGAGACAGGGTCTTGCTCTGTTGCCTAAGCTGGAATGGAGTGGCACAATCTCGGCTCACTGCAGCCTCGACCTTCAGGGCTCAAGCAATCCTTCCATCTCAGCCTCTCAAGCAACTGTGACTAAAAACATATCTTGCAGCCAGGTGCAGTGGCTCATGCCTGTAATCCCAGCACTTTGGGAGGCCGAGGCGGGCAGATCACGAGGTCAGGAGATCGAGACCATCCTGGCTAACACGGTGAAACCCCATCTCTACTAAATATACAAAAACATTAGCCGGGCGTGGTGGCGGGCACTTGTAGTCCCAGCTACTCGGGAGGCTGAGGCAGGAGAATGGCGTGAACCCGGAAGGCAGAGCTTGCAGTGAGCCGAGACTGTGCCACTGAACTCCAGCCTGGGAGACAGCAAGACTCCGTCTCAAAAAAAAAAAAAAAAACATATCCTGCTATAAGATTATAAGTTACATTTATATATTTATAAATTATAATATACATTTATATTATAAATTAGCCACACTTGGCTTTTTTTTTTAAGATGGAGTTTCGCTCTTGTTGCCCAGGCTGGAGTGCAATTGCACAATCTCGGCTCACCAGGTTCAAGCGATTCTCTTGCCTCAGCCTCCTGAGAAGCTGGGATTACAGGCATGTGCCACCACGCCCAGCTAATTTTGTATTTTTAGTAGAGACGGGGTTTCTCTGTGTTGGTCAGGCTGGTCTCAAACTCCCGACCTCAGGTGATCTGCCTGCCTTGGCCTTCCAAAGTGCTGGGATTACAGGCATGAGCCACCGTACCCGGCCGCACGCCTGGCTAATTTTTTTTTATCATTTGTAGAGACACGGTCTCACTATGTTTCCCAGCCTAGTCTTGAACTCCTGGGCTCGACAGATCCTCCCACCTTGGCCTCCCCAAGTTCTGGGATTACAGGCATGAGCCACTGTGACTGGCCAATTTTCAACAAAGGCATCAGCAGGATAATTCAATGGGGAAAGGATAGTGTTTTCAACAAATAGTGCTGGAACAAATGGAGATCTACATGGGGAAAACAATGAAACTCAAACCCTTACATCACACCATATGCAAAAATGAACTCAATGAATCACAGATCTAACATAAAAGATTGTTCTCACTCTTTTTTTTGGGCAGGGGGGTGGACTTTCACTCTTGTTGCCCAGGCTGGAGTGCAGTGGCACGATCTCAGCTCACTACAATCTCCACCTCCCAGATTCAAGTGATTCTCCTGCCTCAGCCTCCCGAGTAGCTGGGATTACAGGTGCACACCATCACGCCTGCCTAATTTTTTGCATTTTTAGTAGAGATGGGGTTTCACCATGTTGGCCAGGCTGGTCTAGAACTCCTGACCTCAGGTGATCTGCCTGCCTTGGCCTCCCAAAGTGCTGGGATTACAGGCGTGAGCCACCATGCCCGGCTTCTCTTTTTTTTTTTTTTTTTGAGAAGGAGTCTTACTCGCCAGGCTGAAATGCAGTGGCGCAATCTCAGGTCACTGCAACCTCCACCTCCTGGGTTCAAGTGATTCTCCTGCCTCAGCCTCCCAAGTAGCTGGGACTACAGGTGCCTGCCACCATGCCTAGCTAATTTTTTACATTTTTAGTACAGATGGGGTTTCACCATGTTGGCCAGGACCGTCTTGATCTCTTGACCTCGTGATCCACCCGCCTCGGCCTCCCAAAGTGCTGGGATTACAGGCGTGAGCCACCGCCCCTGGCCCCGGCCTCTCACTCTTAAACGTACTTTCCCCTCTCATCCATCACTCTTTTCCCACTACCCCATCAAAACAACAGTAATGGAGAACCAGAAATTTTGCCACTGACTTTCAACCTTAGTGGATTTATTTTCCCCCTGAAATTCATTGAACAAATGAGAACTGAAGAGAGGTCAAGAAATCTTCCCTGTGTGAACAAGCTGGCCAGCTTCCCAAAGAACCTCACAAAAATTCTCTCTCCTTACCTTGCCCTTCCGGAGGCGTCGCACTGTATCACTGGGGCTCCAGTCATTGCTGTAATCCTGGAATATTAGCAATACATGAATCCCAGGAAGTTAAGGAATCAAATTTATCAGTGTACCCACTCCTCAACTCAAACTCAGTCTTAGTGTCTAAGGGGGAAATACTTTGTGGGAGGGAATGGATGTGAAAAAAATGAAGAAATGGGACGGTTTTGTTTTGAGTTTCTGAAGGAACTAGAGCAGGGGCAATATAGATAGGAGGAGATGGATCAAAGAGGGAGGAGCCAATTGACAAAGCCAGTAGCCCCATGCCTACTGGTTCAGGACTGCAACCTCTAAATGAATTAGAATCACGTTTTAGGATTCTAACAATTAATGCCTTTGGCCAACAGAAGGAAAGAGAGGGACATTGGAGACATGTTCCTTTTCTGACCTTAGGATATGGTTTCTTCCTTATGGATCAATTTGCTTTTTTATTTGATTCATGGGAATATGAGCTCTACCAAGCTTCCAGACTGCAGTGATGATCACTGGGTTTCAAAGTACAGCCTTCAAGTGGGCACATAATGAGTTAGCAAAGTATGGCAGAACTGAGTCAGAATATAGAGATTATAAGTCTAAGTTGCACCCTTTCCTAGCTCTGAGACCCCAGGTAAGCCCTAATGTTTAGAAACCCAGTTTTCTTATCTATAAAACAGGGTTAAAAAAAATATCTACTCAAATACTTGGGAAAATCAAGCCAGGTAACATATGTCAAGGTACTTTATACTGTGGAAAGTGTTACACCAGTGTATGCTGTAACTCACCCTATACTCCCCTTTGGGTCTCCCCAGCTCTGGAGCATAGCTTTTGGCAGGTGTGTCTGACAAAGCTGAAAAAGAACAAGCAGCTGGTTCAGAAGGGCACCATGAATCCTGCTTGTCACTCCTTCCCTCTACTGCTTCCTTCTCACATTTTTTTGACTTGTGGGCTCCCAATGTTAACTTTATGGCCAAAAGCAGATCTCCGTTCTTCCCCAAAGACAGCACCCCTAGAAGTCACCTTTGCCCCTGTAGCTAGAATGATTTCTACCTCCTTAGTCAGTATCAGAAAATTCCTCTAATAATGACAGTAGATGCAGAAGAAAGTTCATCTTGTCATCTAATTACTACCTGTCCCCGTAACTCCCCAGACTGTACCAGATCAGTAACATTTCCCACAGCAATTAAGAGGGTTCAATGCCTACCATCAGAAAGGGACTGGAAACTTCCAGGTCTAGTTCTACCTAAAGGTAAAGAACACAAGAGGGAAAAGGTCAACAGTTTAAATCAGAGCCATCCAGACTTGGTTAAAGACACAATGTGTACAGAACTCTATAATGCAATATAGGAACTTAAGGCTTAAAAAAGGTTTTATTCATCTGTAGAAATCTGAAGTGCCATTAAAAAATGGAGCAGGGAGAAAATTTTTTTTTAATTATAGTAAAATATACATAACAAAATTTACCATTTTAACCATTTTTAAGTGTATAAGTCAGTAGCATTAAGTACATTCACACTGTTGTACAACCATCACCACTATCCATCTCCAGAACTTTTTCATCATCCCAAACTGAGACTCTCTACCCTTTAACCAACTCTATACCCTTTAAACAATACCTCTCCATTCCCTCCACCCCAACTCTTGGTAACCACCATTCTACTTTCTGCCTCTATGAATCTGACTATTCTAGGTCATACATAAATGGAGTCATACAATATTTGTCCCTTTGTGCCTTATTTTATGTAGCATCACATCCTCAAGGATCATCCATGTTGCAGCATGTATGGGAATGTCGTTCTTCAATGCTAACATTCCACTGCATATATATGGCACATTTTGTTTATCCATTCATCCATCAATGGCCATTTGGGTTGTTTCCATCTTTTGGCTATTGTGAATAATGCTACTATCAACATGGAGGTACAAATATCTATTCAAATCCCTGCTTTCCATTCTTTTTGATATATACCTAGAAGTAAAATTGCTAGATCATATGTTATTTATTTATTGAGACGGAATTTTGCTGTGTCACCCAGGCTAGACTGCAGTAGTGCAATCTCAGTTCACTATAACCTTTGCCTCCCAGGTTCTAGCAATCTGCCTCCCTCAGCCTCCTGAGCAGCTGGGATTACAGGCGCCCCCCACCACGCCCAGCTAATTTTTGTATTTTTAGTAGAGACGGGGTTTCACCATATTGGTAGGCTGGTCTAGAACTCCTGACCTCAGGTGATCCACCTGCCTCAGCCTCCCAAAAGTGCTGGGATTACAGGCGTGAGCCACCACGCCTGGCCAGTTATATGTTTACTGTTTAATTTTTTTTAAAAAAACCACCATACTGTCTTCCACAGTGGCTGCACCACTTGGCATTCCCACCAACAAGGTTTTCCAACAGCAATGCGCAAGGAGTAGGGAGGAATTTTGATCTAGGCAAATTTCTTCAGTACCAGTCACAGAGTTAGTGTCGATTTCGTTCATCGTGCTCTAGAAAACCAGTCCAACTCCTCTGAATTTCTCGCATTTATCTCGCTCCTAATACCCAGCTGCCAGCTCCAATGAGAATGCTTTATCCTTCAATAATCTTTTTCTTACAAAGTAAATGAAAATTATGGCCTAAGATTTTCCTGAAAAAAGAGAAGGAGGACTTTCCTATCCATTTAAGCATCTCTCTTTACCTCTAAAAAAGCTGCTCAGGGAGTAGGTAGAAGTAGGCTTGGGTAGTTGTGCATAGGAGGAGAAGCTGTTTCGGCTCTTTAGCTGTTCACGCCCCTCGTGGGTTGAGCCGCTATTACCAGCAGTCTCTTTGATGGACCATGAGATACCTGTGAGATAGTAAGAACTACATCAGCAATTCTCATTCACAATAAAGCCTTGACATCCAACATTCAACAAGCTCTAAAAGCTTTTCACCAGAAGCCCTGGTCCCTTGGCCAACTTGGGGCAGGGAGAAAAGACAGAATCAAATAGACTAATCGGCAGAAAATGGAGCAAGGACATGAATAAGTGGATCACAGAAAATTCAAATGGCTCTTAAACATATGAAAAGATGCTCAACCTTACTCTTTTTTTTCTTTTTTTTTTAGAGACAGGGTCTCACTACATTGCCGGAGCTTTGGAGTACAGTGGCTATTCACAATCATATCTCACAATCATGTCTCACATCGGCCTCAACTCCTGGCCTCACGCCATCCATCGCCACTACCCTCCAGAGGCACACACCACCTGCCCCCAGCTTTGCTAAGAGTACTACAAATTAAAAATATAATGAGAAACCATTAGTCCCCTATAAGATGGGAAAAGATCCAAAAGCTTGATAATACCCTGTGTTGGCCAGGCTATCGGGAAACTGGAACCCTCCTCCACTGCTGGTGGTAGTACGAATTGGTACAACCCCTGTGGAGGTCAATTTGGCAATATCTACCCAATACAGATGCAAACATCCTACGTGAGTAATTCCACTCTAAGAATTGCTCTTTCATTTATGCATCTATGGTCAGAATATAAAGTCACTGATAGAAATATAAAGAGCAAAGATTGAAAAATCTAAAATTCAACAGTGGGCTGGCTAAATAAATGATAAATCCATACAATTTAATACTATGCTGCTATTTAAAAAAAGAAAGAGAAAATGAGAACACTATATAATGACATGGGAAGATCTCCAAGCTATATTAACACATAAAAAGAGCAAGGTATGAAGTATGCTACTGCTTGTGTAAAAAAGGGATGAGAATACATGTTTCTATATACATTTCCAAATGCAGAAAGAGTCTTTGGATGCATACACAGGAACCAAGCAACAATGATTGTTTTTTGGGAGGACAGGAACTGAAAACTGAGAAGATACATAACAATATGGAACGGAAACTTTTCACTGTAGACCTTTAATTTTTTTTAAATCTTTAGTCACATTATAGTATGGCCTATTTTTTAAAAACTTTCAATTAAAAATATTTCTTAAAAATCAGATGGGGGCCAGGGACAGTGGCTCATACCTATAATCCCAGCACTTTAGGAGGCCAAGGCAGGCAGATCATTTGAGGTCAGGAGTTCGAGACCAGCCTGGCCAACATGGTAAAACTCCATCTCTACTAAAAATACAAAAATTAGCCAGGCATGGTGGTTGGCGCCTTTAATCCCAGCTACTAGGGAGGCTGAAGCATGAGAATCACTTGAACCTGGGAGGCGGAGGTTGCAGTGAGTCAAGATCGCGCCATTGCACTCCAGACTAGGCAACAGAGTAAGACTCCATCTCAAAAAAAAAAAAAAAATCAAATGGACTCTGAAAAAGTATTAAGTGGTATCATATACAGCTAAGCAGTAAGACTTGGTGGGTAAGGAAGTCCGTTCTGTCAATCAGTTATGAGTATACTGAGTTAAGTCAGTAGTTCCCAAATATGGCTACATATTAGAATCACTTGCAGTGTTTATTAAAACTTGAGGCCGGGCGCGGTGGCTCACGCCTGTAATCCTAGCACTTTGGGAGGCCAAGGCAGGTGGATCAGGAGATCAGGTCAGGAGATTGAGACCATCCCGGCTAACATGGTGAAACCCCGTCTGTACTAAAAATACAAAAAATTAGCCGGGTGTGGTGGCGGGTGCCTGTAGTCCCAGCTACTCGGGAGGCTGAGGCAGGAGAATGGCATGAACCCGGGAAAAGGAGTTTGCAGTGTGCCGAGATCGTGCCACTGCACTCCAGCCTGGGTGACAGAGCAAGACTCCGTCTCAAAAAAAAAAAAAAAACAAAAAAAACTTGAGACCCCCTCTACTCCGCAGAAGACCTAATGAACAGAATCTCCGGGATAAAGCCTAGGAGTATGTCATTTTAACAAGCACCCCAAATGAGAATGAAATAGCCAGCCAAGCATCAACCCCTGAAGAGCAGACCTATACAGCCATGTGGGAACTCCTGCTGCATTTCCCAAGTATCTTCTCCTGGAGTTAAGTTTCCAGATGTATGCTCATCTGAAAATAGTCTTATCCTAGTCCCTCTCCTAACTAGCGTTGAAGAGACAAACAAGTAGAGCCTTCATCAGTGATAAGAATCCTGAACATCTATCCCTGCCTAGGGACTCTTCTACTTACTTCCCACAGGTTCCCCACTCCAGCTGACTCGCTCCAGGTCATCATCGTCATCATCATCCACGAAGTCTCGGAGGCTGTTCACTGCCCGCTTGGACTCCTTTAACTGCAGAGGGACACAAGGCTAGGGTGCTCAGGCAATCATTTCCCACCTCTCTTCTGACAATCAAGAAGGCTGAGGAATTGGGGCCTGAAGGCGGCCAACACTCGCCCTGTGCAATTGAAAGCCTAGCATACTAGATATTTGCCAAGAAAACAAACTGATTTTTAGCCAACACTACAGTCCAGTGGTAATAGAGTTAGGAGGAATAAAAGTCACTTTTGAATTCTCATCATATTCCTGGCAGTGACTTGCTATGTAAACCTGAGTGAATTTATTCACCTCTCTAAAAATAAATGATTCCTCAATTGCAAAATAGACACAACAAAGATAAATCTTCCAATCCAGTTCATCTTTCAAAAATAAAAAAAAAAAATATCACATGAATAAAAGACTTGGGGTTCTTCAAAAAGAAAAAAAACTGTAGGAATAAATCATCTTAAAAAGGTAAATTAAGAAAGGCAGTGAGCTGGATTTTACAATCCTTCTGGCTGTTTCCTGAGCCTAATGAAGACATGGTCAAAAGCCTAGTTACCCAGAATGCAAGAGGAAGGAATTTTAGAGTGGCACTGTGGAGAAGAGTACAAACTTCAGCAGTTGACCTACCTGTGAAAGCTCATCATCTTCATCGTCAAAGGTAAAAGCCTTGAACTTGGAGCTGTTCCAATACTCCTCCTCATCACCCTTTGTCCGATTCATCTACAGTGACAGGAAGACATACATTGTCCCTTTCTGGGTCTCTCCCCAAAGAGTTCCAAAAGCTTTAGTTTCCTGTACCACTAACTGCTCTCAAAAATCAAGGATGCAGAAAAGAATCTGGTAAAACAAATATTGAACCTGCCATATAAAACCAGATTCTTGGGTCTCCAACTGATCAAATCATACTTCTAATCTTCTGATTACCCAGAAGTAGTCATCCATTCTTAGAGCATCCACTTTATCCAGGGCACTCTCTCAGGTGTTGTAAGGTATATAAAAAAGTGCCAGAGGCTGGGTGCAGTGGCTCAGGCCTTTAATCACAGCACTTTGGCAGGCCGAGGCGGGCAGAACATCTGAGGTCAGGAGTTCGAGACCAGCCTGACCAACATGGAGAAACCCCATCTCTACTAAAAATACAAAATTAGCTGGGCATGGTGGCGCATGCCTGTAATCCCAGCTACTCAGGAGGCTGAGGCAGGAGAATCGCTTGAATCCGGGAGGCAGAGGTTGCAGTTAGCCAAGATCGCACCATTGCACTCCAGCCTGGGCAACAAGAGCGAAACTCCGTCTCAAAAAAAAAAAAAGTGTCAGACATGGGGACCCTACAACAGAGCTAGGGCATTCAGCATAGGTATGTATTAAAAGCGACAGTGCAAGGCAGGCAAATGCTATAAGAATCTATCACAAAACTTTGCTGAATACACAAGGAAGAGCAATCAGAACATGCACAAAACAGACAAAAATTGCATTCACATTTTCAACAAATACTTATTGAGCACCATCTCTGAGGCACTGTTCCAGGCTCTGGGAATACTACAGTGAATGAAACTGACAAATATTCCACCCTCATGTATGCTTTTTAAATGCCTGAAAGAATGGAAAGCAAAGCAATTAAAAGAAGCAGAACTATCTCACCTAAATCTTCAAATTATGACTTTTATTAACAACTGTTGGCCAAAATTTCAGAAATGAGGGGATGGCCAAGAAAAGCAAGTATATAAAGAAGTAGTCAAAAGACCACAAGTCCCTGTTATAACTACTATAAAATTCAATTTTGCCCTGCAAAAACAAGTTTTGCCCTAGAATTACAAACTAGGCAGGGCACAGTGGCTCATATCTGTAATCTCAGCACTTTGGGAGACTGAGGTGGGAGGATCGCCTGAGCCCAAGTTCAAGACTAGCCTGGGCAACACGGTAAAACTGTCTCTAAAAAAAATTTTAAAAACAAAACAAAAAACTAGCTGGACATGGTGACATAGTCCCAGCTACTTGGGAGGCTAAGGTGGGAGGATCACCTGAGCTTGGGAGGTCGAGGCTGCCATGAGCTGAGATTACACCACTGCACTCCAGCCTGGGTGACACAGTGAGACCCTCCCTATCTCCAAATAAGGAAAGAGAATTACAAACTAAACTATCAATGCCAACTGGATTACAATGAAAACTATGATTTAAGCCAAGGACTGGGTATAAAACTCCCACAGCACCAAAAATAACTGTAAAGGCTAAACAGCATCAAGTTCTAAAAGAACCATTTGCTTTTCCTTTTAATAGCACCTTCATCAGTAAAAGCTTGAGAAAAGCCTTGTCATGATAGTCCTATTGAGGCTTTTGATGGCCCTTAAAGATACTCTACTGTTACTTCCTGACTCTGTTTTCAACTCAGGGGATATAGGGATAGCAAGGGTATTGTGGGAATTTTCTGCTATCTGGTCCCTTCCCATGGCAGACATCACTAATTGATTTCTACTGGAACAGTGTTGTTTAAAAATCCTTTTCTGTATTTAATTTTAGGGAGATAAACCAAAAATGCTAGCAGACACCATGAAATCATCCCATACAGACATTGTAGTCAGGCAACCTTTAGTTCAAATCCTGGTTTCTCTTAATTCTGAGCAAACTGGATAAATGACTTTACTTCTAAGCCTTGGAGAAAATCATATCCTATCTCACAGAGTTGCAGGGAACATCTATAAAAGTGTCTAGCAGAAAGTAAATACTAAATGTTATTTCCTTTTAATATGGAATATCATACTGAGATTTTTCTGTCTTGGTTTCCCCATCTGTAAAATGGGCATAACAGACGACCTACCTTAGAAATGGTTATGAGGAGTAAACCAGTTAATACATGTAAAGTGCTTAGTGCCTGACCCAAAATTAACACTTAATAGTAACTTTTATTATTAATACATCATCCTGGTACCTTGGGAGAAGCTAAAAAAGAAAATATTTTTTAGCAATCCTAAAGATTAAAAAAAATACAAAAATTCTGAGTGGCCACAAATGCTGAAGATGTGTATAGAACATATAAATGTCTCTGGCACACATGTCAGTTCATAAATCACTCTCATTCATTTGATCCTCGGAACAATCTTGTAAGGTAGGCCTGGGAGATTCCATTTCCATGTTACTCATGGGGAAAGTGAGGCACAAAAGAGTTCAGTATCAAAGCCACCTTGTTAAGTGCTCCTATTTCAAATTACAATCCAGGCTTTCTGGCTCCTAGACCATTTCTAGTGTCTTGCATGGTCCTTCTACCTATTTTTCACTTTCCGGAAAACTAGCGATCATTCCTTCACTATAGTAGTTGTCTGCAGATAGACATAGAATGTGTCTAACAAACACAATAATCTGCCAGAGGATTTCTAGAATCTTTTTAACCATGCAATGGCAGTAGACAACTGCCATCAATTTGTATTTATAACGCCAAATGAGAAGCTAGGTTTACTTGGCAAGTACGGATAATGATCTAATGGCTCTAGAGTTATAAAGTAATCAGGTACAATCTTAAGAGTGACAGGTGCTTCAACATGATTTAAAATACTTCAGAGGTTTGTCTTTATCGTCTCCTGTTTACCGACAGCCCACAAGGCAGGGTGAGAGGTCTCGGGGGAGAACAGGAACTTTACAAAGGAAAACAGAAGAATCAGCAAGAAAACCACAACATGCTCCCTGCCTCAGAAAACTCAAAAAACCAGCTACTGAGAAGTCAGACTTGGTTTCAATTATCTTCTGAGCCAGGAAGATACAGGTGAGGCTTCTGAACTGAGACCAGGGAACATGAGTTAAGCTAGGATGACTCTACGGGTGAATGTCCAGGAAGCCATGGATCTACCGCAGTCGTCAGAGCCCAGCGGATCCCTGGCAGAGTTAAATGCTCGTTCTGAACCAAATGTCCGCTTCCGAACCAATCGCTGGTGCTCACTCGCAGCCCCAATCCCAAGCGTACTCCAGCGCCCAAGGGTCGCCCTGACTGAAAGAAGAGAATCAGGCCTGTGGTCGTAGGGTGTAGGGATGCCTCCTAGAAGAGGGGAAAAGATCAAGATGCGGCGAGGCTGCACTCAGCCAGATACGCGACCCAAGGGGGTTGGGACACCCTCACCTCTTCCGCACACAGCCCTCCCTCTCAGGACAGCGCCAGCCTCCGCCGCCGCTGGACCAGCTTTTCTATTCAGGCTGTGCAACTTAGAGAAGGGGGCGGAAGGGAATAATCGCGGGGCGGGGAGAAAACACGAATAACGAGACCGCAGGGCATGCTGGAAGTTGTAGTTTTCTCTGCCTCTGCTGTCAGGCGCTGTCCCGACGAACCACAAGGCTTCTTGACTACAGCCCCCAGAAACCCCAAGCACCGTGCTAGGTCATTTCCTCTCCTTTCCGCGCGACCTTCCGCGGTTAGCCAGCGGGTCACGTAACAAGACTACAATTCCCATGAGGCTCAGCAAGGCGGATTTAGGGTCCAGGGAAGCAATGAGACGTGTTCTTTGTTTTTCCATGGGTGAGGAATGGTTGTATGAGCAGTTGGGTTTCGGGACGCTTTTTGGGGAGAACCCGAGGGAGTCTGAAGGATCTCTAAATCAGACGGAACCCACGGTGCGGCGAGTTGGGACGGAAGTAACCGGTGGGAGTGGGGAGGAGCCGGAAGTTAAGGAGGGGAGGGGGTGGAGGGAAAAGCAAGCCAGGAGGTGCTTGCGGCCGCTTCTAGTAGTTTCCAGGCGCTGCCGGGCGGCTGGCACTAAACGGTCCTGAGGCTGTGGCTGCGGCTACTCCGGAGCTGGTGGCGCCGCGATAGGAGAGCCGATGGCCAAGTGGGGTGAGGGAGACCCACGCTGGATCGTGGAGGAGCGGGCGGACGCCACCAACGTCAACAACTGGCACTGGTGAGGGCTAGCAAAGCAGGCCGGCCTTGGGAGACCTGCGGCCGGGCCAGGGTTTCAGTGTTCCTGGAACCTCGGCCCGGACAGAGCTGGGGCTGAGGTAGCCCTGTCCGGAGATGGGGGTGGATCCTTCCTGTGGCAGGGGTCCGTAGCCCCAGGCCTCTCTACTCCCGGGTCACCTTCTCAGTGCTTGAGGGGAGGGAGATGGACGTGGAGGGCTGCGCCCCAGAGGAGGGTTGTCAGAGAGACTAGGAGATAACGCCCTGGCTGCTGCATCCAGCCCCAGCAGGGAGGTGCTTACTACACGTGGCCAGAGGAGTCACTGAGACTGGAACCTCTTTTGATTGTGTTGGGAGATAGCTGTGAAAGGCCTAAGGCCAGGGGTCTGTAATTCCTATTTTGCGGCCTGCAGTAAAATTAAAAGTCATTCATAGGGGACCGCTGCAGCGGTCCCGCGGGAGATTGAGAACGTGTTGTGCAGGTGCTCAGAGCTCAGATAGCTGCGGCCTCTCACCCGGAACTATCAGGTCGGGTGTGTTGGAACTCCAGGTTGCCGAGCAGCCGTGGTTTTATAACCTGACCGTTCTTAAAATAACTGCCCTGCTTCATGAAATCTTCCTAAAGTAATGTTTCCTTATTTTTGAATTCCACTGAACTTTGTTCGTAATGTTTGTATTGTACCGTTACTTTGTTGCAGCTTTTTTTGCTGTTTTCTCTAATAGTTGATAAGTAGGAAGGCAGATAGTGATGTTTCTTTTCCATATCTCACTTTGTATTCTCTCTTAACATGCAGAGTAGTTGACCTAATTTTTGTTGTTTGTTTTGAAGCCCTGGACTTAACGTGTTTGTGGCCATCCAGGGGGCAGTTAATGTGTAGGAAGTTTATAATACAAGTGCGAATCTGATAGGTCAGAACACTGTGCCAGTGAGGTCAAGGTTATTGGTTTAATCCTTTCTGGGCCTTTTAGCTAAGTACTATTCTTTCATGGTCCAGTCTGTGTTCCTGATCTCAGCAATATGTGCAGTTTTCCACTTGGTCAAATGGGGGCGCCATGTTAAAGTATCGAGTATTCCCCCCGCACCATCATGCCGAGAAAGGAAAGCATAATTTTCCATTGAGTTTATACCATTCCCTACAGCAGCTGTCTTTGTCGACAGTGCAATCCCTTGTCTTCCTAAAAAAGAGTGACATGTTTGTGGACATACTGGAGTGGGACTGGGAGTTTTTGTGTTCTTTTCAAACTATTTGTCAGGCCTCCTTTAACCTCGTATTCTCTTGCATAGAGCAGCGTATCCTCCATTTGACTGCTGGTTCATAGCTTTGTTTCTGCTTTGCAGGACGGAGAGAGATGCTTCAAATTGGTCCACGGATAAGCTGAAAACACTGTTTCTGGCAGTGCGGGTTCAAAATGAAGAAGGCAAGTGTGAGGTGACGGAAGTGAGTAAGCTTGATGGAGAGGCATCCATTAACAATCGCAAAGGGAAACTTATCTTCTTTTATGAATGGAGCGTCAAACTAAATTGGACAGGTAAGTCTAAGCTGGGCTGTCAGAGATTAACTGTGTTTTGTTTAACCTGTTAAGTAGCTGGAGAGAACAGTTTTGAGGAGTTACAAACCTTGAAGGGAGAAGGCAGATATTGCTGCTTTGGAGTCCTATGTAAAGCAGTATTGAGTCCTGGAATTTCTTTGCCATTGTGGGATGCTAAATGGATTTCCTGTCTCTGGGTCTCGTAAGTCCCTCCATGAAGTGGCCAGGCCACTGCATCTTTGGGCCTTGGTCTTTGTTGGGACACCTATGGTGATACTTCTTCAGAACTAGCTACTGTATCTTGTGAGTGATTTAAAAGGAGGAAGGAGGGGGTTTTTTTGGTCTTCATCTTTTTTTCACTCTCTTCAATGTGAATCTTAACAGATTAAACTACTGCGCTAATGAAGCTTGTGTGTGACAGTAATTTGGGGCTGTTTTATCTATCTTCTAGTTTTATGTCCCTTCTGTATGACATTAGGAAAAAATTGAGGTCATGCATATGACCGTTTTGGACAGTCCTGACTGTTGGGAGCCTGAATGTAAAAAGGCACTAAAGCTAAAGGAGTATGAGATAGCTGCTGTCTGTGTATGGGGCAAAGCATGAAATTTCTGCTTTGATAAACATTTCCGAAGTGAATAGTCATATCATAAAGAAGGGTGAAAGCAGATCTATCTGTCCATGATTTTTGTTAATTTGTTTTTAAAGTACACTTGAAGCATAGTAGTATGGAAGGAATCTTTGGTGTCATCTTGCTCAGACCTCCTTTTTTTTTTTTAGATGGAGTTTCGCTCTTGTCACCCAGGCTGGAGTGCAGTGGCCACCACCACGCCCGGCTAATTTTGTATTTTTATTAGAGACGGGTTTTACCATTTGGCCAGGCTGGTCTCGAACTGTGTCTGGCCGACACTTTTTTTTTTAATATAGGGACTAAAAATTGGTAGCATAGTTTTGTGCACATTAAATGGTAAGAAATAGATAAATATAGGCCAGGTGTAGTGGCTCACGCCTGTAATCCCAGCACTTTGGGAGGCCAAGGTGGGCGGATCATGAGGTCAGGAGATCAAGACCATCCTGGCTGACACAGTGAAACCCCGTCTCTACTAAAAATACAAAAATTAGCCGGGCGTGGTGGCATGTGCCTGTTGTCCCAGCTACTCAGGAGGCTGAGGCAGGAGAATTGCTTGAAACCAGGAGGCAGAGGTTGCAGTGAGCTGGGATCGCACCATTGCACTCCAGCCTGGGCAACAAAGTGAGACTCCATCTCAAAAAATAAATAAATAAATAAGTAAATACTACTATAAATATGGTGCTTTACCATGAAAAAGACCTGAAGTTTATTTGTGAAAGTGGGTATCAAAGCCAGGCGCAGTGGCTCACGCCTGTAATCTCAGCACTTTGGGAGACTGAGGCAGGTGGATCACGAGGTCAGGAATTGGAGACACACCTGGCCAACATGGTGAAACCCCGTCTCTACTAAAAAATACAAAAATTAGCCGGGCGTGGTGGCACGCACCTGTAATCCTAGCTACTTAGGAGGCTGAGGCAGAAGAATTGCTTGAACCTGGGAGGTGGAGGTTGCAATGAGCCAAGATCATGCCACTGCACTCCAGCCTGAGTGACAGAGCAAGACTCTGTCTTGGGGGGAAAAAAAGTGGGCATCGGAAGGGTTGCAGCTTGAGGACTACTATGGAATGGTAGAATGAGAGTCATCCACAATCAGAAGGAACATTACACTAGTTGAGGATGGGTATGGCTCACAACACACGCTGTAAACTGAGGTCACTGGCAGATAGGTGTTTGAGATGTGTATGTTTTATGTATCCTATGTAGCTGGGTGAGGCTTTCCGTATTCACCTAGTGTTTCTCATGGATGGAGTCACATATAAGCAAACGTGAACTTCTCATTGTAATCAAATTGTTCCTTAATATTTCAGTTGCACTGAAATAAATTGATATTTTCAAAACAAGTATTCTAGCAGAACTACTGGCTTTTGACCCAAGTTCTGATGGTATAACTCATGCTAGTACCAAATCTGTAGCTCTTTGTCCCACATTGTAATAACATAGTTGGTTTCTGGTAACCTGGTGAGGAAAGACATTTCTTTTGGGGGTGCGAGTGTTGATTGCATCTGGCATGTGGCATTCTCAGAATAAAGAGGATCAGTTCAGCCATCCAAAAGCAGCAGAAGTGAGGTAGCAGTTAGGACCCTCGATCAGAGACCTTTCCTGCCTAGGAGTGGACTAATGACATTGCATTGGTTTTGACAGGTACTTCTAAGTCAGGAGTACAGTACAAAGGACATGTGGAGATCCCCAATTTGTCTGATGAAAACAGCGTGGATGAAGTGGAGGTTTGTGCTTCATAACTCCTAATCCGAGTCCTCTATATCCTCTTATTCTCAGATGAGAAAAGTGACCTGTCATTCAGGATTCATAGCCCAGGCTTGGTCCAAGCATTCAGAACCCTAGTCTGCAGATAATTTTCTAGGCATATGGTGCCATTGGAAACTTATAGAGCAATTTGCACTTCTTTAATTTCTTCACTTTAGCTAGTGACATGGGTTCTAACTAACATTAGCCACTTGACAGAGAGGACTCAAGAAGGAACACTAATGGGGATTGTACGAATACCGCAGTACTCATGCATTTCCTTTGGAAATGTCAGCAGTTACCTGATTGCTCAGCCCCCACATGCCATAATGAGGGTGCCCCTCAAGTTATTTACCACCTACTTCTCATCTTTCACCCAGATTAGTGTGAGCCTTGCCAAAGATGAGCCTGACACAAATCTCGTGGCCTTAATGAAGGAAGAAGGGGTGAAACTTCTAAGAGAAGCAATGGGAATTTACATCAGCACCCTCAAAACAGGTATCCCTTGAGTAGTTCTGTATGCCTTAAGGAGGTAGTTTCCACCTGTTAGACTCTGGTTAAGGGCCTGGACAGTCCTTCTTTAGCAAATGGGTAAAGATTTGGGGGGAGGGGGCTTATTTCATCTTAAAGGCAATCCATAAGCTCGGAGTAAGGGAAAGATCTGGAGCTGTGTTGTCTAATATTGATGGTTGAGCATTTGAGATGTGGCTAGACCAAACTGAGATGTGCTGTGAGGGCCCAGCGCGGTGGCTCACACTTGTAACCCCAGCACTGTCGGAGGCTGAGGTGGGCTGATTGCCTGAGCTCAGGAATTCGAGACCAGCCTGGGCAACATGGCGAAACCCTGTCTCTACAAAAAATACAAAAATTAGCTGGATGCGGTGGCCCGTGCCTGTAATCCCAGCTACTCGGGAGGCTGAGGTGGGAGAGTGGCTTGAGCCCAGGAGGCAGGGAGGTTGCATTGAGCTGAGATCATGCCACTGCACTCCAGCATGGATGACCAAAAAACACAAGAGATGTGCTGTGAATATAAATTACACTATGGGCTGGGCGCAGTGGCTCACACCTATAATCCCAGCACTTTGGGAAGCCGAGGTGGGCGGATCACCTGAGGTCGGGAGTTCAAGACCAGCCTGACCAATGGAGAAACCCCATCTCTACTAAAAATACAAAATTAGCCGGGCATGGTGGAGCATGCCTGTAATCCCAGCTACTCAAGAGGCTGAGGCAGGAGAATCGCTTGAACCCGGGAGGTGGAGGTTGTGGTGAGCCAAGAACGCGCCATTGCACTCCAGCCTGGGTGACAGACGGAGACTCCATCTCAAAAAAAAAAAAAAAAAAAACTATATTTGAGGCTCACATTATATTTCTAATGGACAGCACTAATCTAAAGACTTAGCATCTCTGGACTCATTACTTGAATATAGTCTGGACTATCTTTGATATGCATTCTCCAGGGATATTTAGATGGTTGGAATAGAAGTCAGCTCAGCTTTCCTCTGGGATTCCATTTCTGCCAGTGTGTTCTGATCTTGGTGTTGGAATATGTATAATAACCATCAAAGAAGGTGATGGAAGGTGATAGACACCTTTTTGGGGAGGACCAGTACTCCAGTGCCATAACTAGTTGTGGCTTTTCTACAGAGGTAAGGCAGAATGGAGGAAAGGCACTAACTATGCATCCATAGGTGCTGGGTAGATTACCCACTCTTGAAGTCATCAAAGTGCCATGGCGTTCACGCCATCCTTCCATAGTAGACCTCACATGCACTTAATATGTTATAATGTTTCCAGCTGAGTCAGGAGGATAAGCTTTTAAAAATAATCCCAGTGGCTGGGCGCAGTGGCTCACACCTGTAATCCCAGCACTTTGGGAGGCCGAGGCCAGTGGATCACAAGGTCAGGAGATGGAGGCCATCCTGGCCAACATGGTGAAACCCCGTCTCTACTAAAAATACAAAAATTAGCTGGGTACGGTGGTGTGTGCCTATAATCCCAGCTACTCAGGAGGCTGAGGCAGGAGAATAGCTTGAACCAGGAAGTTGGAGGTTGCAGTGAGTTGGAGTGCAGGCTGCACTCCGGCCTGGCGATAGAGTAAGACTCCGTCTCAAAAAAAAAATAATAATAATAATCCCAGTGAACATACTGTATTCTATAGTATATACCCAGATACCAGTCTGGCATAGACCAAAAGTAAAGATGTAAAAATAGCCTCTTCCTTTTCTGGTCATAACCTCATTCTGTGGTAGGATGGCTGTGTTTGTCAAGCTGTAATAAAACTCCAGATCTCAGCTACTAAGAAGTAACTTCCATGAGCTGGAATTTTATCTTTTCAGAGTTCACCCAGGGCATGATCTTACCTACAATGAATGGAGAGTCAGTAGACCCAGTGAGGCAGCCAGCACTGAAAACTGAGGAGCGCAAGGTAAGTGGTTTTCCCCTGGGGTGGGAGACTGTCTGCAAAGGAACTTGAGAGACCGCCTTCTTAATTCCACATATCAGCTCTCTGTGTCCCTAACCTCTAAGCCAGACCAGCTTGTGATCTGCTTATGGTGCTTTTTTAGAGTGCCTGCAATGTGCATTCATTCACCCATCTTTAACCTGGTTTTAATTCATTTATCACAGACCCCTAGAGCAAGTAGAGGCTATCAGATAGTTAAAAGTCTGACTCTTGCTTGCATTTAGCATCAGTTAGGAGGTTATGAACAAAGGATGGTCTTCACCTATGTAAGTCTTCAGTCTAATTGGTGTGTTGATATTTCATACTTTGATATTAGAGGTCCCATCAAGAAATGGAGTTATATCCCTGTCTTCACCCAATCTCCCCAATTTACAGGGTGAGCAAGTACTTTATCTAGAGATGGAACTTTGTGGTTCTAGCTCAGCACTTGGTTTAGAGCCCTGTTGCTCTTTTGTCAGCATAGTGAAGTAGATACTCTGGAAGTGGGGAGAAAACTGCTTCCAGCTATTTAAGCATAGAAATTGTTTGAGAATTACACTGAGCTCTTCAAAAATATCTCAATGATTTGATTTGTTATTTGACTATCAGGGTCTTCCTTGTAGAGTGGTTATTTTTACTGGGAATTGAGGAGGTTTCCAGAAACATTACCCTCATGACTGAAACACCTACACACTCAAATTCCCTTCAAATCCCTTGGAATAATTACCCTTGGAGGTGAAAATTTTTATGAGAATGAATGGTACAACTGTCTCTGAAGCCACGTTGAGGTTGTATCATTACTCTCTATTGATCGTTTTCACTGCCACTTTCACAGGCTAAGCCTGCTCCTTCAAAAACCCAGGCCAGACCTGTTGGAGTCAAAATCCCCACTTGTAAGATCACTCTTAAGGAAACCTTCCTGACGTCACCAGAGGAGCTCTATAGAGTGTTTACCACCCAAGAGGTAAGTCAGTCTTGTCCTTCAGGCCTCATGCCATCTGCCCTTCTAGGTGACTTGAGTTGGGGGCATATCCCCTCAGCAGTGTACAGAAGAGGTACTCACAACTGGAGCCATGAGGCCTTCATCAAAGTGAATTTTTCCCTCCCTCTATTCTCTTTTTTTTTTTTTTGAGACAGAGTCTCGCTCTGTCACCCGCCCAGGCTGGAGTGCAGTGGCACGATCTCGGCTTACTGCAACCTCTGCCTCCCAGGTTCAAGCGATTCTTCTGCCTCAGCGTCCTGAACAGCTGGTACTACAGGCACACGCCATCACGCCTAGCTAATTTTTATATTTTTTAGTAGAGATGGTGTTTCACCATATTTTTTAGTAGAGATGGGCTGGTCTGAAACTCCTGACCTCAAGTGATCTGCCCGCCTCAGCCTCCCAAAGTGCTGGGATTACAGGTGCAAACCACTGTGCTCAGCCATATTTATTTATTTTAAAAACAAAAGACCTGGTCTTGCTATGTTGCCCAGACTAGCCTTCAACTTCTGGGCTCAAGCGATCCTCCTTCCTCAGCGTCCTGAGTAGCTGGGACTACAGGTGCACACTACCATGCCTGTTCTAGTTTTGGGTCATATAAGTAGAAACCACTGAGTGAATCTTACTAGAAAAGTGAATGGCCATTCTTGGTTACTCTGTAGCACAGAAGAATTCCTGGCTTCTTTGTGTTGCACAGCTGACTTGTGCCATTCTGCTGCTATAGTGTGGAGTTGAGAAACATGACTGTATTCAGCTTTATTACCTGATAGTAAAGGCGGTTAGGATACGTGGAAGTTCCCACATACACGGGGACAAAATTTCAAGATCTTATTTTTTAAACAAAAATGTAAATACAGCCATAAATTAAGAGGTACCATGTAGTATATGGGTGTTAGTATGTCTGTATGCCTGCACCCAAAATACTCTCGTGATAGTTCTGTCCCCCTTAGAAAACCAAGAACTGGAGAAGCAATTAAATGGACTGGGTTTTCTAGAAATTTGAAAAGACGTATATAAACAAAATTATACTGTACTTCAGAAAGTTATCTTAGTTGACTCCAGAGATGTGCTATGACCTGGCTATGCTGAAGACTGCATTCGATGGCTAACTTGGTTCTATTCTTTGTGCTTGCTGCCTTGAAGGACTTAGCAGCATAGTGGTAGTCTTCATTTGAATTGAATTTAGCACTTCAACACAGACTTCAGTTGAATCTCTGCTTCCAAACTAGCTAAAGTTTTCAGAGTTTTAAAATACTTTTGTGTGGGAGGATTCCTGACATTTTTAACTTTCTGTTTATTTTTAATTTTGTACCGTGTATTTGTATTACCTACTTTAAAAAATAGTAAAGTCTTTTTAAAAGTAAAAGCGGCACTGTTGGGTAATCGAACATAGCAAAATGATACTGATTTGATATATATGGAGTAGGCCAGGCACAGTGGCTCACATCTCTAATCCCAGCACTTTGGGGGGCCGAGGCGGGTGAATTACTTGAGCCCAGGAGCTTGAGACCAGCCTGGCCAACATGGTGAAGCCCTGTCTCTACAAAAAATACAAAAATTAGCCAGGTATGGTGGTATGTGCCTGTAGTCCCAGCTCCTCAGGAGGCTGAGGTGGGAGGATCACCTAAGCTTAGGAGGTCGGGGCTGCAGTGAGCCATAATCATGCCACTGCACTTCGGCCTGGGCAACAGAGTGAGACCCATCTCAAAAAAAATAAAAGGGCTGGGCGCGGTGGCTCACGCCTGTTATCCCAGCATTTTGGGAGGCCAAGGCGGGTGGATCACGAGGTCAGGAGTTCAAGCCTGGCCAAGATGGTGAAACCCCATCTCTACTAAAAATACAAAAAGTTAGCCAGGCATGGTGGCATGCGCCTGTAATCCCAGCTACTCCAGAGGCTGAAGCAGAGAATTGCTTAAAACCTGGACGGGCGGAGGTTGCAGTGAGCTGAGATCACACCACTGCACTCCAGCCTGGGCAACAAAGCGAGACTCCGTCTCAATAAATAAATAAATTAATTAAATAAAAGATGGAATAGATCTATTTTGGGACACGTTCTCAGAAATGATAATAGAAGTCTCAAACATTTACTTGAGAATTTTCTTTCATAAGCTCATTCTTAATATCTTTCTGAACCATATACAATTTCAAATAAATAAAAGTAAGTGGGTCCAAAGTAATGGCATCATCAGATCAGAAAGAATTCCCAAAGTCAAGTCCTGGCTGGTATTAGAACAGAATAGAGGGACACCTTGGACCCACCTGTGGGGCAGACTGGTGGAAATGAGAGTTGAGGCATGCAGCCTTCAGCTGGCATTTGTCCCTGGGTCCCACTGAAAGCCATGTATCTTCTGCCTCTTTTTTTTTTTTTCTTTTCCCCCTGCAGCTGGTGCAGGCCTTTACCCATGCTCCTGCAACATTAGAAGCAGACAGAGGTGGAAAGTTCCACATGGTAGATGGCAACGTCTCTGGGGAATTTACTGATCTGGTGAGTACCTGCCGGCCTTAGACTCAGGTTGTTGCCTCTGGTCAGATGAGTGACATTTCACTTTTTCTCAACTCTATAGGTAAAATTTAAGGCTTTAATCTCTTTGTTAATAAAACATTTTGTTTTTCAAAAAAAGGCTGTGATTTGAACTCTCTTGCAAGTAATATAATTGCACAGATGGTAGACTCCGTATGAAGGGCAGAAGACTGATCCTAGCTAGGATTGGATACATTGTAGTATATAATACAGACTGAGCTGTTTGATTCTTTTAGGTCCCTGAGAAACATATTGTGATGAAGTGGAGGTTTAAATCTTGGCCAGAGGGTAAGTAAACATATTTATTGCCATTACCCCCAGAACTTTTTCTCTTTGCTGTATTTTTTTTTTTTTTTTTTAAAATAGCATGGTTCTCCCGCCCTCCCGGGTGGGGGGGGAGGAACTAAACCAAAGAGAACCCTAACCCTCCCAGACCCAAACGATCCTCCTGCTTCAGCTTCCCAAGTAGCTGAGACTATGTGTGCCACCATGCCAGCTTTTTTTTTTAACTTTCTTACTTTTTTTGTAGAGATGGGGTCCCACTACATTGTCCAGGCTAGTCCCGAACTCCTGGGCTCAAGTGATCCTCCTGTCTCAGCCTCCCAAAGTGCTGGGATTACAGGTGCATGCCACCACGCCCAGGTAATTTTAGTAGAGATGGAGTTTCACCATGTTAGCCAGGCTGGTCTGGAACTCCTGACCTCTGGTGATCCGCCCACCTCAGCCTCCAGAAAGTGCTGGGATTACAGGCGTGAGCCACCACGCCTGGCCAGGTTGCCCCAGTCTTAAACTCAGATGGAAACCCTAGATATGAAACCTCCGTCCCCTCTGCCTTTCCCAGGGCACTTTGCCACCATCACCTTGACCTTCATCGACAAGAATGGAGAGACTGAGCTGTGCATGGAAGGTCGAGGCATCCCTGCTCCTGAGGAAGAGCGGACGCGACAGGGCTGGCAGCGGTACTACTTTGAGGGCATTAAACAGACCTTTGGCTATGGCGCACGCTTATTTTAGGGCCAGCGGCAGGGGACTCCAGCCTGCTGGACACTTCAGTCCAGCTGTCTTCTGACTGGGGCTTGTGACTCACAGGATTGCATCGTCCCCAGCTGCTAACTTGGGGCCAGGGCCCCTCCCCTCCACATATACCTTGGGTTTGTGCATGTTTTCTGCTGGGTGGGTTCAGAGGGCAATTTCTCTTTTATGTGTACATATGCTAAATAAACATAATTTAAAAAACATGCGTGTCTGGAACCTATGTTGATTGAGTGGCTGGTATTGAGAACTCCCTTGAAGGTTTTGAATTCAAAAAAGAAGGACGAGGTGGACAGCCTTGTCTCTATTCTGGGTAAGTGTGGGTAATTAAGAGGCATAGAGACTGCTTCTCACTACCAGGCATTCCTGAGCTAGTCTTTCTTACTGGTAAATAGTTTCTGCCTTTTTACCCATAAAAATAGGGAAGGGTTGTTACTTGGGTAGAGAGTGCTAACAAACACTATGCCTCTACTGCCAGTGCAGTTGACTTCTCACTTTGCATTGCCCATGGCGTCTTACCCTCTTGCAAAGATAAGTGATCACCAGGTGCTGGTTTGGGATATGGGAAGGTGGGAGATTCCTAATTTGTGGCAGCTTCTGTTACACTGCATAGTTACTGAGTACCTGGCACTACACTGTTTACTTGCATTAACTCATTTGATCTCCATAATATGAAGTAGGTACTATTGTCATTTGTTTTACAAGAACTTAAGTCTTGGCTTTTAAATACATGTATTTTACATATAGCCAGGTGCAATGTCTCAGGCCTATAATCCCAGCACTTTGGGAGGCTGAGGCAGGTAGATCACTTGAGGCCAGGAGTTTGAGACCAGCCTGGCCAACATGGCAAAACCCCATCTCTACTAAAAATACAAAAATTAACTGATGTGGTGGCGCATGCCTGTAATCCCAGCCACTCAGGAGGCTGAGGCACGAGAATTGCTTGAGCCCAGAAGGGGTGAGCCAAGATTGCACCACTGCACTCAAGCCTGGGTGACAGAGTAAGACTGTCTCGAAAAATTTAAAAAATAAGTATTTTACATACATATTTGCTACAGGTGAGCCTTGGATTTCTGAACACCCAGATCCAACAAGCAGAGTTGAGATTTGCAACAAGGACTGTAACCGCAACAAGGACTGTAACTGCAGAGCCCATACTCATCAGGAAATTGTCTTTATTTAACGATATGGTACCATTAAGTTTGCTGGGCACTGACCATGAGCCAAGTGTTGGGGATATAGTGGGTTCAGACTGCCACATTGCAGGAAGAGGTAACAGTACCTGAACAGGGAGAGTCACTCCTGGACAAGCCTCGCCCTGACTTCCTGCACCCCAGTGTGAGTCAGTGCCCTCTAAGCCAGACGCTACCTCCTGCAGCTACAGCTATTTCCTTCGTCTATTTATGGCCTGTTTTATTGGGTGGCAGCAAGACCTTGCAGGCTAAAACCGGTTAAAGCAGAGTTCAAGATCGGGTTCTTTTACACTTCCCAAAGCCATCTTTGGCTTGAATTACTCACAAGAGTGCTGGGCTGAACTAATCCACATCTAGTTTGACATTACATCTGCCTCCTAGGGGCCCAAAATGACGCCTTTTGATGAAGAACCTGGACTCTAGCTTGAATCAAATCAACAGGCCCTTCCTAACAGACTCCTAACACACCGACGATTAAAAAATAAGACTTTGGGCTGGGCGCGGTGGCTCACGCTTGTAATCCCAGCACTTTGGGAGGCCAAGGTGGGTGGATCACGAGGGCAGGAGATTGAGACCATCCTGGCTAACACGGTGAAAACCTGTCTCTACTAAAAATACAAAAAATCAGCCGGGTGTGGTAGTGGGCACCTGTAGTCCCAGCTACTCGGGAGGCTGAGGCAGGAGAATGGCGTGAACCCGGGAGGCGGAGCTTGCAGTGAGCCGCGATCACGCCACTGCACTCCACCAGCCTGGGCGACAGAGCGAGACTCTGGCTCAAAAACAATTAAAAAAATAAAAATGAAACTTTGGCCGGGAGCGGTGGCTCACGCTTGTAATCCCAGCACTTTGGGAGGCTGAGGCAGGCGGATCACAAGGTCAGGAGTTTGAGACCAGCCTGGCCAACATGGCAAAACCCCGTCTCTACTAAAAATACAAAAATTAGCCGGGTGTAGTGGCAGCTACACCCTCGTGTAGCTTGTACACTTGTAATCCTAGCTACTCGGGAGGCTGAGGCAGGAGAATCGCTTGAACCTGGGAGGCAGAGGTTGCAGTGAACCAAGACCAAACCACTGCACTCCAGCCTGGGCGACAGATGGAGACTCTGTCTCAAAACAAACGAACAAACAAAAAAATGAGCCCTTTCAGCCAGGCGTGGTGGCTCACGCCTGTAATCCCAGCACTTTGGGAGGCCAAGGCGGGCAGATACCTGAGGTCAGGGATTCGAGACCAGCCTGGCCAACATGGTGAAAACCCATCTCTACTAAAAATACAAAAATTAGCTGGGCATAATGACAGGTGCCTGTAATCCCAGCTACTCAGGAGGCGGAGTGGGAGAACTGCTTGAACCTGGGACACGGAGGTTATAGCGAGCCAAGATCACGCCATTGATTGCATTCCAGCCTGGGTGACTGAGCGAGACTCTGTCTCAAAAAACAAAAAAAAAAAAAGAAAAAGAAAAAGAAAAAATGAGCCTTTTCACACACACCTGGCTGGAAAGTTACCAGTTCCAGAATACTTAGAATCAATCAAGTAGAGATGACCAATACGTTCGTTAAACCCAAGGCACCAGGCTAAGTGCCTGCCATGTGACATGCGCAGTTGCCATTACATGCCAGTATTCATGGCTATTCAATTCTTACCATTGCCATTTTACTGATAACATTTTGGTTAGCCATCTGAACCTAAAAAGCAAATGGCATAGCTAGAAATAAAACTGTGGACTTCGACTTGTGTTTGAATAGTAAAAGTTCCACTTCCTAACAAATGGGGTGAATATCCTTATCTGTAGAATGCGCATAATAGGTGTCTTGTGAGAGCGTTCGAGATGATACATGTAGAAACACCGGCACCTGGTGTCATTTAGCAAATAGTCCCTGCTGAATCCATTCAAAAGCCCAAGTGTTTTCCCTTAAGCCAGAATGCTATTTTGAAAAGCTGGCTAATTTTAATCCAAATTGCATATCTTGGGCTAAGAGCTCTCCATACCTGACAGGAAGAACAATGCACAAAAGTGGACTCCACTCCTAGAGAGTCTTACTCAGTGGGTGTGGGGTGTGGCCCATAAACAGAGTTTAATAAATATCCCAGGTGATTCTAATATCAGGGATGCACTTTGAGAAGCACCTCAACATGTTAACAAAACCTTATTGTAAAGGAGCCACGGCAGCACATTTGGGTCCCTTTTGTGACTAATGGGGCAAAGGATCTAATCATTCTGTCTTTCAAGAGACAGAGGTCAGCAGCCTCTATACTGTTGGTTACCTAAAACTCTAGGAAGAATTCAATCTGACCAGTCTTGCCTAGCCTAGGGCCATCTGTGAGGCAAACCAGAGGGGGTAAAATTGGGCAAAACCATCTTGGTTGCTGGGGTAGCTGTTAAGGTAGAAACAGTCAGTGGTATTCATGCTGGATTCATGGCCATGCATGAACTCCTGGTATTGCGGACAGGAAGAACAGCTAGTCAAGCCAGTGATGTGACTGACACTGGAACAGAACGGAGTGGAGGGACCCTCTCTGGTTTCATGGGCTTCCTCTGGGCTCTGATACCAGCTGCTCTGGAAACCCTCCCTTCATCAGGCTCGCTGCTCCCGCCATTGGCGCTGCTCCTCACACACAGGTGCTCCTAAAGCCTGCAGCCACCTGCGCAGTGTCTTTCTCCTTTGCGTTGCTTGAATAAACATAATTTCATAGCTGACCCACTCCCCAGCCCCTTTTGTTTAGCTTCTCTCATCTGTGGCCTGACATGGTAGCAATTTAGTGTGCCACTTTAAATGTACAGATTTAAAATGGGGTTGGCTAAATTCAGTATGGGTAATAGAAAACCATTAGATATAGATTAAGACAGTATGTTTAAGTGCCAAAGTGAGTTATATTAGAAAGGAGGGGAATTAGCAGTTTCCTTAGAAAGTAGACTCTGGGATTACTCTGTCTTGTTACTTTTAAAAGTTTCTGCTGAAAAATAATTAGCCTCGAACTGGGCGCAGTGGCTCATGCCTGTAATCCCAGCACTTTAGGAGGCCAAGGTGGGTGGGCTGCTTGAGCTCAGGTGTTTGAGACCAGCCTGGGCAACAGGGCGAAACCCCGTCTCCACCAAAAATACAAAAAAAATTAGCTGGGTGTGGTGGCGTGGGCCTGTGGTCCCAGCTACTCGGGAGGCTGAGGTGGGAGGATCACTTGAGACCGGGAGGCAGAGGTTACAGTGAGCCGGTATCGCGCCACTGCACTCCAGCCTGGGCGACAGAGGGAGACCCTGTCTCAAAAAAATAACAATAATTAGCCTGTGCTAATCTTACTGAATTCCTCGGACAAGAGAAAGGGAGTGAGCATGGCTCCTGTCTGGCGGCCTGAGACACTGCCCTCTCTAACCCTCTCGTATTTCTAGTTGCAGGTAGAATATTTTTAGACTATGGTTCAGGACAGACTAATAAACTTACCTCTGGGAGTGGTGGTCATTGGAAATGTCTGACTCTCCGAGTGTCTCCAGTGGCAACTCGACACATCTTCCTTTACTGTGCTTCCTGATATATCCCTATCCTTCCCCACATGTCAGGAGTGACAGTGGAGTGTCCAGTTGGGGTGCCAACTGACGCAGAGCACAGATACACCTCTCATCTTAGAGCTGTAGTTCTTTGGGCAACTCTTTGTTGGATCCCCTGACAGCAAATTACTTCCTGGTGGAGTAAACGTGATTTACCTCTCTGACAAAGCTCAGAGTGAATGTGCCCCTGAGGTCCAGCCAGCTCCTCGTCCATCTTCTAGGCAGTGTGAATAAGGATAACTGATATTTAGAGTCTAACCCCTGCATGCCACAAGCTCTGCCTGCCCAGCTGGTCCAGGAAATGAAAAGGAGCCTGCTGTGGGTTAGGTAAATTACATGCACACCCATGGGAGTTTGACTTGGATCATAAGCAAGGGTTCCTCACACTCCTCCGCTCTGCCGGGGCCCGAAAGTCTTCATCAGGCAGAATTTGAAAATAAAGTGCTTTATTGCTGAGGAGCCCAGAGAGCTTCAGGGCGGCCATCTGGGGGCTAGGACTGAAGTCCCCTACCTTTTGGTGGCTCTTGTGAACAGAGACAGTTGAGACTTCAATATTTCAACCCCATAGAAGGCAAGGAAGTGTAGTCGGGGGGATGGGGAGGCAGGGAAGAGGCATGAAGTGTGCCGGGAGAGCGATTACGTGCATCTCTTCCCAACTCTGATTTCAGTGCATTCAGTGATGCTGGGAGCATGACATGGGCCACTGCTGGGAGAATTTACAACACAGAAGCTGCCCAAATGCAACAAATCAGGGCTTTTTTCCCCTCCCAGAGAACTGGTTTACTATAGACGTGTGACACACTGTCCTGAGCTAGTGCTGAACCCACCCAAGCCTGGCTACTGTGACAGGCTGTCACCTCCCCACTCGGGGGGGAGTGCCAACTCCCAGCCCTGCACATCCCTACAATCAGCAGAACAGAGAGGGCTGAGCAAAGGAGAGGGACCAGAACTGGGCAAGCCATTCCCTACCTGGAGTCCACTTCGCCTCAGCTGGGCTGGCTTGCAGCCCAAGACTAAAGTGGTGTCCAACAGAAAGGCAGCTTGGGGCTACAGATAGCCTCCTGTGCAGTGGCTCATGGCACGGAGTGGGGAAAGAAGGGCATGTGTACCACCCAGAGATTAAGGAGGGGTGGCCACCCAGGCTGGATGCCCCCCTGGCAAAGGATGGCTGTGCCCATGAGAAGAGTGGCCCTTTCTCTGCTGGCCATCAGGGGAGGGTGTGAGTGACTCATGGCAGATCCCGGGAATCAGGATGTTTCTGGAGCTGCTGGCTAACACCTATGTGCAGAGCCAGGACAGAAGAGCCCAGCTCCCAAGGAGGAGAAAAATGAGTGGCCAGGGTCCCAGCAGGCAGCAGAGGAAGGCCCCGGCAGACATATGCACAAACGCACATTTCCAGGGCCCCCAGGGACACCCACCCTGGGCCCTACATACCCTTCAACCTTCTCACTAACCCCACTGAGATATCTGCCTTGGGGTCGCTGGCCGAGGGCACGCAGCCTCGGACCAACCTCACTGGGGGAGCCCTTTCCTCACCCTGTCTGGGCAGGGGCAGGTGAGGGCCCTACCAGGAAAGTTCTCCCGTGCAACAGCAGCAGCTGCCTGCCCTCTCCCTGCAGTGTCTGTTCAGCAGCCCCGTCACTAGTACTCCTTGGCCTCCTGCAACTGTGCCAGGTACTCCTCCTCCAGGGGGTTGTCGGTGCAGGCCCGGCCGTTGTTGGGGGGGAGCACAGCGTGGAGGCGGCTCCAGTCTCCCTTGCACAGGATCCAGGGCGTCGTGTCAAACTTGAAGTGCAGCTTAGGGGAGAAGTCGGTGCTGATGAGGTTGGGCATGCCGGCGCCCTTGCCACGGGTCAGCAGCCGGCTGTCCTCATCATAGCAGCAGTGCTGGGCGGCCAGCGTGCTGCTCTCCCCAGACAGCATGGAACGCAGGCAGAAGCGCGCTGTGGGCTGGTAGATGTCCAGGCGCTCGCGAGGGCCGCTGGCGTCCCTCCACCGGAAGCTGCGGCCCTGGTGCTCGTCCTGCAGGCTCACGGGGCTGTCCATGGCCTCCAGTGGGTAGGCACACGGGCAGCTGGGCAGGTCCCGCAGCATCTGGCTCAGGTACTTGATTAGGAAGTCGCTCTTGCAGTTCAGCCACTTCTCACAGCTGTCCACATCTGCAAAGGGCCGCGAAGTGCAGGAGGGAAGCCAGTGAGAGAGCCAGGCCCATGTCGGGCGGGGACTGATTAAGGGCCAATGCATAGGGAGAGAAGGCCCAGGCCCCAGCTGGTGCAAAGGCGTGGCTTGGTAAGGCATTGGGGACGGAGAGAGGCTACCCCACACCATCCAGACAACCTGAAGCAAGAAGCTCTTGCTCAGAATAGACACGGGCCAAGGGGCTGGAGCAATGACCCAGATGTCCTCTGAGGTGCCATATATCACGTGCTGAATGGTGGGAAAGGTTTAGTTGTCATGTGCTGAATGGTGGGAAAGATCCTGAGATCTTGGAAAAGGATCTGGGGTGAGTGGAGACAGGGACAGCAGCTTTTCACCAACTGGTAAGAAGGTTTCATTATTTTAGCCACTGGCCCATTCTTGTTCTGAACGCTGCCTTTCTCAGGCAGTCTGGCCTGGGCTGAGTCACTTGGCCACTTTGGGCCTCCTGTGGCCCCCTCTGTCTATGCTGCTGTCCTCCCCATCTCCACCTCGGGAAACGTGGCCTTTTTTTTTTTAACTATATTTTTATTTAATTTTAAAATAAATTATATCCCTCAAAACAAAAACCTGAGGCTAAAGTACATCTGTCTGAGGTTCTCTTAAACAGAAGAGCTGGGGGGCCAGGTGCGATGGCTCATGCCTGTAATCTCAGCACTTTTGGAGGCCAAGGCAGGAGGTAGAAGTTCAAGACCAGCCTGGCCAACATGGCAAAGTCCCGTCTCTACAAAAAATACAAAAATTAGCTGGGCGTGGTGGCGCATGCCTGTAATCCCAGCTATTCGGGAGGCTGAGACATGAGAATCACTTGAACTCAGGAAGTGGAGGTTGCAGTGAGCTAAGATCACACCACTGCCCTCCAGCCTGGGTGACAGAGCAAGACTCTGTCTCACCATTTCACCTGGTCCCCATGGCACAGCGCAGCAGAGGCCAGGAACCTTCATAAACCAGAAAGAGGTGCCCCCCAGACTCACCAGAGCCCTGCAGTGAGCAGGGAAGGGGAAAACACTGCAGTCACCAGGGAACAGCAGAAAGAAGAAAAATGGCCTTGGGTGGCTGGCCATGTGAGAATGCGCAGAACCTTGCTCCCCACTCCCCAGAGTCCACCTGAGTGGATGCTGTTAACCGGGTCTTGTTTCTCGTTTTCCCTTCTGTGCCCTCATCCTAATGGGATGAGCTGTCCAGCACCGGACACTGAGGGACTGACTTTGATAGTTTGAGGCCCTGCACATCTCCAAGGGACTGGAAACTTCCCCAGGATCCAGATGCTGGGATTTGGGTTTTGACTGGGAGTGAAGGAGGAGCTTGGGAAACGGTAACACAGGAGAGAGGAAGAGACACACATTTCCCAGGCCCACCCCTGCACTGGAAAACAAATTGCTCCTTCCTCTCTGCTCCCAAATCTTTAGGGCCTTCTTTGCAGTGCAGTGCTCATATGGGTTATATGTGTCTTTCCCCCATGGGACCTGAGCTCCTTGAGGACAGGGACCAGGCCTCAGGCTGCTGACATCCCCTGCCCCAGCACCGTGGCCAGGCACATGATACAGGCTTAGTAGGCTCTTGCTGTGCTGAGTGCAACCCTTATCTGCAAGGTGGGTCTCCCTGCCTTCCTTGCAGGGTGCAAGTAAGACCAACAGACACAGACTCAGAGTGTGCAGGTGGAAGCCTGGCCCACGCCCAGCTGCCTGGAGGAGCAATGCTGGAGTTCTGCATACTGACCCATTTCTGACTGTACTGCATCCCCCTCTCCAGACAGAGCTTGCCCAGGAGCCTCCCAAGAGTAACCAAGGAATGGAAGTCAGAACGTCCCCACCCCATCCTGCTGCCAGGGAGGATAGGATATGCCCCACCAAATGATCTCTAAGCTCTGCCGCTCCCATTAAGACCTTCCCAGTAGGAATACCAGGCTGAGAAAGGCCAATGGGCTGGCTCAGAAATGCCAGGGCCCCCTGTTGGGGAAGCAAACCTTCCAGATGGAAGCTGTGCTCTCTGCCTCGTGGAGAGAAGCCAGGTTCCTGCCGTGGAATAATACCCCACCCTCCCCTGAGAGCTCATTCCCCAAACCACCAGGGGCAAGCCTAAGCCCCTCACTCACCTTGGTCATGCATGTCTGTAGCGTTGCGGGCCAGGAGCTGCCACTCCTCACTGGGGAGGACCAAGGTGTCCTTGTTCTCAGTGCCTTTGGGAAGAAAAGAGGCAAGGCTGGTGGCTCCACAGGCCACCTCAGTGCCCCTGATGGGGCCCCCACCTTAATAGGCTCTCAGTGCCCACAGCAGCCAAAATAGGCCTGGGACAAGGCAGGACCACCATGTTTGTGAGCTTCCTGCATCCCATCTCCCAAGCCCACCCACATTCCCAGGGGACCAAGCCTCCAGCCTAAGCCACATCAGCCACTCCTATGCAGGGGTAGGGGCTCATCTCACCAGGACAGGAGGGCAGGTCACAGGTACGGGTCTCAGTGGCAGCACAGCCATAGCCACAGGGCCGAGTCCTCTGCTGGTTGCCAATGCTGCAGTTCCCACTGCAGGGAGACCAGGGACTCCACTCCTCCTGAGGCTCATAGTCTGGGTTAAGGCAGGGAGTTGGGGGTGAGTGCACATAGCCCACAGGGCAAATCAGTACAAATCAGCACAGGGCACCCTTTCCTCAGGTGGATGCAGCCCACGCCAGGGCTTCCAGCCTCATGAATGAAGCTGGGCTGGATTTCAGCTTCCACCTGCTCCCTCAACTGGATTCCCTTCTGCAGTGAATAACCTGTGCAAATATATCAGGTGGCCCTGAAGAGATAGTATAACCCCTAGCCACTTGCTCTGTGCCAACACAGCAATAAAGAGGAAATGATACCTGGGGCTGGGAGCTATCTGACCACTATTGGTGTGACCTTGGGCAAGTCCCCCTACATCTCTGAGCTATAGGTTTTCTTATTTGTTTTCTGTGTCAGGGTCTTACCCTGTTGCCCAGGCTGGAGTGCAATGGTGTGATCATAGCTCACTGCAGCCTTGACTTCCTGGGCTCAAGCAATCCTCCCACCTCAGCCTCCCTAGTAACTGAGACTACAGGCACGTGCCACTAAGACTGGCTAATTTTTTCTGTTTTTGAGACAGAGTCTCATTCTGTCACCTAGGCTGGAGTGCAGCGGCACGATTTCGGCTCACTGTACCTCCACCTCCCGGGTTCAAGCGATTCTCCTGCCTCAGCCTCCTGTGTAGCTGGAATTACAGGCGTGCGCCACCATGCCTGGCTAATTTTTTTTTTTTTTGAAACAGAGTCTCGCTCTGTCACCCAGGCTGGAGTGCAGTGGCGTGATCTCGGCTCACTGCAACTTCTGCCTCCTGGGTTCAAGCAATTCTCCTGCCTCAGCCTTCTGAGTAGCTGGGATTACAGGCGCCCACCACCACGCCCAGCTAATTTTTGTATTTTTAGTAGAGACGGGGTTTCACCATGTTGGTCAGGCTGGTCTCAAACCCCTGACCTCGTGATCCACCTGCCTTGGCCTCCCAAGGTGCTGGGATTACAGGCGTGAGCCACCGCACGGCTAATTTTTGTATTTTTAGTAGAGACGGAGTTTCGCCATGTTGGCCAGGCTGGTCTCGAACTCCTGACCTCAAGTGATTAGTACTGTAAAGTACTGGGATTACAGGCATGAGCCACTGCTCCCGGCTAAGCCTGGCTAATTTTTAAATTTTTTGTAGAGACGGGGTTTCACCATGTTGCCCAGGCTGGTCTTGAATTCCTGGGCTCAAGCGATCCTCCAGCCTCAGCCTCCCAAAATGCTGGGATTACAGGTGTGAGCCACCCACCTGGCCTGAGCTATAGTTTCTATGTCAATCAAAACCAAGGGTAACAATATTTCCCTTGCACTGGAGATATTTAATAATTTCCCAGGCTGGGCATGGTGGCTCAGGCCTATAATCCCAGCACTTTGGGAGGCTGAGGCAGACAGATAGCTTAAACTCAGGAGTTCGAGACCAGCCTCAGAAATATGGCAAAACCCCATCTCTATAAAAAATGTTTAAAAAGCTACTGAGGAGGCTGATGCAGGAGGATCATCTGAGCCAGGGAGGTTGAGGCAGCAGTGAGCTGTGATCATGCCACTGCACTCCAGCCACAGCCGCTGTGTCTCACTCCAGACGCAGTGAGACCCTCTCTCAAAAAAAAAAAGAAAGAAAGAATTTCCCTGCTACCCATATTAGGGACCCACTTCTGATCTGAGGGAGCTGAAATACACTGTGGCTGAGCCCAAATCCTCAGGCTGTGCAGGGCCTGAGACCTAGTGCTTTCTGTGAAACCCCCAAAATACTGAGAGCTGGTTCCACACTTCACAGACAGGCCAGCACTGGTGCCAAGAGTTTAAGAAAAATTAATGGGAGAAAAGCTGAAAAACATGGAAATTTTTCCTTTTTTTTTGAGACGGAGTCTCGCTCTGTCGCCCAGGCTGGAGTGCAGTTGTGTGATCTCCACTCACTGCAAGCTCCGCCTCCCGGGTTCATGTCATCCTCCTGCCTCAGCCTCCCAAGTAGCTGGGACTACAGGTGCCCGCCACCACACCCAGCTAACTTTTTGTATTTTCAGTAGAGACGGGGTTTCACCGTGTTAGCCAGGATGGTCTCGATCTCCTGACTTTGTGATCTGCCTGCCTCAGCCTCCCAAAGTGCTGAGATTACAGGCTTGAGCCACCGCACCCGGCACGCCCCCCCCCCTTTTTTTTTTAGAGACAGGGTCTCGCTCTGTCACCCAGGCAGGAGTGCAGTGGTGTAATCATGGCTCACTGCAGCCTTGACCTCCCAGGCTCAAGTGATCCTTCCACTTCAGCCTCCCGAGTAGCTGGGACTACAGGCAGGCGGTGCTATGCCCAACTAATTTTTGTGTTTTTTGTAGAGACAGGGTTTCAACATGTTGCCCAGGCTGGTCACAAACTCCTGAGCTCAAGCAGTCCACCTGCCTTGGCCTCCCAAAATGCTGGGATTACAAGGCATGAGCCACCGTGCCCGACCGTCATGAAAATTTTCTGTGAGTTTACATTATTTTAGTGAATTGGGAAGAGCCTGTCACAACTTAGTCTTAACCATAGGCTCCTCTGTCCATTGACAAGACACCAGGGCTCCAATGGAAATGGCTGCAACTATGCATAAAACATGTCTGCACCCAGAGGAAACCTGAACCACAATATGCAAAAATAAAAATCATTATCTTGGCCGGGCACGGTGGCTCATGCCTGTAATTCCAGCACTTTGGGAGGCCAAGGCAGGCAGATCACTTGATGTCAGGAGTTCAAGACCAGCCTGGCCAAGTTGGTGAAACCCCATCTCTACTAAAACTACAAAAATTAGCCAGGCGTGGTGGTCCACACCTGTAATCTCAGCTACTTGGGAGGCTGAGGCACGAGAATCGTCTGAACTTGGGAGGTGGAGGTTGCAGTGAGCCGAGATTGTGCCACTGCACTCCAGCCTGGGCAACAGAGTGAGACTCCACCTCGAAAAAAATTTAAAAAAAAATCTGTCATCATGAGAGGCTGGTAGGTTTAAGGTAATATTTTCTGAACAGTTTGTGCTGTTGTTATGTCTTTTTCTAACAAAAATAACAAAAATAGCCAACACTTTCTTTACTCCATGCTGGCACTGTATATGTCTTAACTCAATACTCTCTACAGCCAACTCCATGTAGTAAAGATTATACCATTCCCCATTCTATAGAGGAAGGAACTGAGGCACAGAGAGTTGAAGAATCTTGCCCAAGGTCATTCAGCTGGTAAGCAACACAGCCAGGAGTCAAAGTCACATACACAATCTGATAATAAGGTCAGTCATGAGTGATGGAATTTGTAATTTCTCAATCCTTGGAAACTCACAGATGTAAATAAATATAATAGTAACAAATATCTTTTGCTTAGGGGATATCAGGGATTTTTGTGAGGGTCAAATGTTGTTTAGAAAAAAAGGGAAAAAAAAAAAGGCTGGGCACAGTGGCTCATGCCTGTAATCCCAGCACTTTGGGAGGCCGAGGTGGGAGGACTGCTTGAGCCCAGGAGTTTGAGACCAGCCTGTGCAACATAGGAGACCTCATCTCTACTAAAAATTAAAAAATTAGCCTGCCCTGGTGGTACGCACCTGTGGTTCCAGCTATTCGGGGGCTAAGGTGGGAGGGCTAAGGTGGGAGGATCGCTTGAGCCCAGGAGTTTGAGGCTGCAGTGAACCATGATCATGCCACTGCACTCCAGCCTGGTAACAGAGCGAGACCCAATCTCAAATTAAAAAATTAAAAAAAAAAAAAAGGAAAAACTCTGCAAGCTATTGGCAATGTTACTTTTGAGTTGATGATGGTGTTTGAACAAAGCCTAAGCTCCTGGCTTCCTCAGATGGTCTTGCCTGGGAAGCCTCCACCCTCTCCCCCACCCCCATTTCCACTCAGTACCTATAGGGGAGCAGCCTGGGGATGCCAAGATGGGGGTGCTCACCGTCGTTGACAGAATCCTTGAGGACCCAATCCGTGGGGGCCAGCCAGCCCTGGTCCCAGTTGTCTGTAGTTCCATTGAACCAGAGCGCCTCCTCTTCCTCATCTTCCTCTTTGTCCTCTTGGTCCTCACCCTCGATTTCCTCTGAAGGATAATCCTTGTCTTCCTCCTTTTCCTCCCCCCTCTCCCCTGGAGACCTGTCTTTTTCCTCTCCTTTGTAGTCTCCCCAGAGGAAGGACCAGAGGGCAGGCAGCCAGCTAAGGGTATCCTGGGGCGGGGGATTGCTGGGCTCAGCCAACAGGTCTATCTCCACCTCGGCCTGGGGGTCTTCCACCATCTCGATGGTCACCTGTAGGAGACAGGCCAGGCCGGCCAGTGAAGGAGGTCTTAGAGCTGCATTCCAAAGAGACGGGGGATGATGGGGTCAGGGCCAGAGGCAAGAGGCCCAACCTTTCCTTCAAACCAGCTGTCTTCTCTTGGCTGACATTTTTGGCTAAACTTCCTGGCCTCTTAGGGCACAAGAATCACAGCTTACGGCCTGGAGATGCGTTAGAATCACCTGGGGACTCCTAATTCCCAGATGCCAGGTATGGACTGAACTGGTCTGGGCTGGGGCCAGGCATGGTGGTTCTAACACATGCCAGGGTTGACATTCACTAGCTTAAGAGAAGCTGGCTTTGAATCCTGGCTCTGCCAGCATGCATCTGCTGGGCCTGGGCAGCTCTGAGCCTCCAATTCCTCATGGTAGGGCTGGAAGCTGGGCGCTCCCGACACAGCAGCCCTCGGAGGAACTCTCTTACACCACATTATGGATGGAAAATAAGTAAAATAAAATCATTTATGTGAAACTGAACTTCGGAAACATTATTTTTGGCTATTCAATAAAGTAACATGAGGTTCACTGAACAAAATTTGGAAAAAAACAGCAAACTATGAAGAAGAAAATGAAAATCACCTATATTCTGGCTGGGCTCAGTGGCTCACGCCTGTAATCCCAGCATTTTGGGAGGCCGAGGTGGGCAAATCACGAGGTCAAGAGTTCAAGACCAGCCTGGCCAACATGGTGAAACTCCGTCTCTACTAAAAATACAAAAATTAGCTGGGCGCCGGGCGCGGTGGCTCACGCTTGTAATCCCAGCACTTTGGGAGGCCGAGGCGGGCGGATCACGAGGTCAGGAGATCGAGACCACGGTGAAACCCCGTCTCTATTAAAAATACAAAAAAATTAGCCGGGCGTGGTGGCGGGCGCCTGTAGTCCCAGCTACTCGGAGAGGCTGAGGCAGGAGAATGGCGTGAACCCGGGAGGCGGAGCTTGCAGTGAGCCAAGATTGCGCCACTGCACTCCAGCCTGGGCGACAGAGCCAGACTCCGTCTCAAAAAAAAAAAAAAAAAAAAATTAGCTGGGCATGGTGGTGCACCCAGCTACTTGAGAGCCTGAGGCAGGAAAATTTATTGAACCCAGGCGGCAGAGGTTGCAGTGAGCTGAGATCATGCCATTGCATTCCACCCCATGCAACACAGCGAGACTCCATCTCAAAAAAAAAAAAAAAAAAGAAAGAAAAAAGAATATCACCTATATTCTATCACTGACAGAAAACCTTCCAGTTTTTTGCGTGTGTGCATGTGTGTGTGTTTGTGTATGTGTAGGTAAGTAGAGAAAAGAAGAGAGACACTTTTAAATAATTTTAGAATTGTGTTTTATACTTTTATGGTCTTTTTTTCCCCTTCTGGGGAAAGTGTTTTGTAAACTGTAGCTGCTACACAAACATGCAGAATTATTATCATGAAGGACTCATGCCAGGCAGTGGAGCCTGAAACTGGAATTCTGCCAGCCGCTCTAATTTCCTCTCCTATAAAGCCCTTCAGGTGGCTGTCCCCCATGCCACCAGCCCACTCCATTCCATACTGAACCCCTTCTTTGGGGGATCAGACCTGCAGATCTTTTCCAGGAGGCCTCCTTAGATTCCTGGAATCCCTTGTAGCTTACAAAGCATTTCCCACTCACTGGTGCTCACATAGCCCTGCTGGGTTGGTGCTGTTTGTCTCTTGCCATGGTCTAGAGAACAAAGGCTCAAAGAGTCAAAAGACTTGCCCAAGGCCCACAGCTAGAAAGTAGAGGGGTAGGTCCTCTGCCCCCTACACCACAGGGAGAGCATAAGGAGCCTGCCCTCTGACCCCACACAGCAGCCCCACCCTCCACGGAGTCCAGGAGGCAAGGTATCCTGAGCCCACCTTGTCAGCCCTGCTCCTCTCCGGGTGTCTGCAGGGCTGCTGGCCCTTCTGTAGCTCTCACCTGGATATCAGGGTTAGAGGTGCTCAAGGTTGTGTTGGCCAATCCCGGTAGCTTCTGCAGCTCCAGCAGCAAGGGAGTAACCTCTGGGGTCCTGGGAGGGGTGGCATTGCCTGGGGTCAGGGCTGCTGGCTCAGTGACAGTCCAGCGTCCATGTTGGTGTGGCTCTACCTGCAGGTGGGTTCTGGGGAGCAGTGGTGCCTCCTCCTCTTCCTTCAGAGGCCTAAGATCTGGGGAGGCTGCGACCTGAGGGAGAGAGAGGGAAGGTAAGGTAACAGGTCAGGGCTTACCCCACGGGGACCCGGAAAAGGCTGGCCAGGCAGATCCAGGAGCCCTGGGGTCTGACCGGGTCATAAACTCACCCTGTGATTTACACCTCTCTGGAATGTGTATCTGTAGTGTAAAATCTGCACAACACCTGCTTTAAGGCCCTCAATGGGTAAGTGAGGGTGTAGCTGGTCAGACAGTGGACTGTGTCCACAAAGCGCTTTCACAGAGGATGCCAGTGTGAGGCATGAAAAGGAGTGTCATTTCTCACAGATGAAGAAACTGAGGCTCAAGAAGGGGAGATAGTTGTTTCAGAGAGTGGTGTCCTTTGCAGACAATGTGCCTCCCACTCCCCAGGGCCCTCACAGGCCAGAGCAGAAAGGCCTCAGGGATGCACCTGGTCCTATCGGGGAGTGGGCAGCAGGCCTTGGCCTTTCCCCTCAGCCTGCTCCTGTCCACTAGGCCCCGCCCAGGCCATCCATGTGAGGGCTGTGTTCCTCCGCCTGCCTGCCTGGGGCCTGGCTCCTTTTTTCTACTCCAGGCTGCTGGCACGGCTGACTCAGCCAGTTCATCCCTTCCAACAGCCACTGGCCATGGTGTCCTCACCAGGACAGTCCTTGCCTCAGATCAGATGGTCAGTGAAAAGCGGATCCATGTCATCTCTGACTCCTGTTCCAGCGTTCATCTGCCCAGACAGTGGGGCACTAGGGGCTCAGTGGCTGCCACCTGCCTCCAGGCTATAGCCACTGCCCAGGTCTCTATGCCAGGGCAAAAGGAGCACCTCCCAGAGCTGCCTTATGAGTCTCTGGGACCTGCCACCTGTGGACCCTGCTTCACTCAGGCCACACCCTTGCCATCCCTCCCATCTCATACCTGGGCAGTATGGTATGGCTGACAAACACTGGTTCTGAGAGCCAGATAAGCTGGGGTTCAAATCCCATCTCTGCCTCTTACTAACTTCTTCAACTTGACAATATCCTCATCTGCAGATTGAGGATAATCATTCTTCCTCGCAAGGACTGTGAGAATTTTATTTATCAAACATTTCCACAGCATTTACTGTGCACCAGGCACTATTCTAAACACTTCACCACTCATTTCATCCTCCCTGTCTTACATCCTCATTGTCATGCCTGTCTTACAATGGAAACTAAGGCACAGAGAGGGCAAGTAACCTGCCTGAGGTTGCACAGACATTTAGCGATAAAGCCAGGATTTAAACCAGGCAGTCTGGGCCTAGAGCCCATTCTCTTAACCCACATGCTATAAAGTGATAGTATTGCATCCCCTTCAAAAATCAGGGGCTTAATCAGCCTAGTTTCTCACTCTCACTGACTTTTTTTTCTTGAAAGTTTGGAAACAGATTCAGAATCTTCTGTCTCTCCCTCTTTGACCTCCCCTTCTGTGGTGTCCAAACACCTGGCTCCAGGGCTCCTGCACTAAACGCCCGGTCCCAGGGCAGCCGTGAGCCTATCTCGGCCCCAGCCTGGAGTCTCTTGCTGAGTCAAAGCCCTCTAGTCTAGACAGCAGGGTGGATGAGTGGAAGGTGGAAGGGTGAGTAATGCAACAACTCAGCCCCTTCACTGACCAATGAGGGAGGCCTGGAGCATCCTCAAGTGCTGGCTTCCTGGCAGCTCCCACCCACAATTCCACCAAAGCCCTAACTGTGCCTGTGACTTTGCTGGGCATCTCCACTATCTGCAGTCTCTGGGGCATAGAGACAGGCAGTCTCGGAGCAGCAGGTGTTCAGGGTTGTGCAGCCTTTTGGCTGATTGGGACACCCTAGCCTGGTGGTGGCTGGACCTGCCTGGGCAGGTGGTACAGTGGTTATGCAGTGGTTCTTATCTGGGGACATGTGGCACTGCCTGGAGAAATTTGTGGTTGTCACAGCTACAGGGGGTTTCTACTAGCATCTAGTAGGCACAGGCCAGGAATGCTGCCACATAGCCTGCAGTGCACAAGGCCACCCCACAAGAATCATCCCACCCAAATGTGAATAGTGCTGTAGTTAAGAAAGCATGCTCTAGGCCAGGCACGGTGGCTCACGCCTGTAATCCTAGCACTTTGGGAGGCTGAGGCGGGTGGATCACTTGAGGTCGGGAGTTTGAGACCAGCCTGCAACATGGTGAAATCCTGTCCCTACTAAAAATACAAAAAAAAATAGCTACTCGGGAGGCTGAGGCAGGAGAATCGCTTCGACTGAGGCAGCGGAAGTTGCAGTGAGTGGAGATCACACCATTGCACTCCAGCCTGGGCAACAGAGTGAGAATCCGTCTCAAAAATAAATAAATAAATAAATAAATAAATAAATAAATAAATAAATAAATAAATAAATAAATAAATAAATAAATAAATAAATAAATAAATAAATAAAAAAGAAAAGCAAGCATGCTGTAGATTGGGCTGCCTGGTCTAGGTTCTGCTGGCAGCCTGGCTTCTAACCTGTGGGGCCCTAGCAGGAAAAAAGCCTCTGTGAGCTTCTTCATCTGCAAAATGGGAATGATGACAGGAGTAAGCCTAGCTCAGGCCCTGCTACCCACTAGGTGCTCAAAATGTTCATTTCCAGCCCTCTCTACCCACTCCTCTCCCTGGTGCCCAGTCAGACCATAGGGTGGGCAAAGGAAAGAGAGGTCCTGGCCAAGTGTCACAGCCACACTTGCCGCCTTTCCTCTCTGGAGCTGCTCTTGGGAGTCTCCCTCTCTGTGCGTCAGCCCTTGCAGAACTCCTGGGAGTGGAAAGAGATGTGGGGAACGTCTCATCTTAGTTGGGGTTCTCTCGAAGCCCACCCCGAGACAAGGGTTCCAGTGCAGGTGGTTCCACTGGAAGGTGGCCCCAGGAGATGCCAGAAGAGGGTAGGGGAGTGAGACAGGGAAGGAAGGGGAGGTGGCAGTCAAGGATGCAGAGTCAAGCAGCGCCGTGATGGGCACCTGTAGCCAATCCCCCTGGGCTCCTCTGATACCCCTCGAGCAGGGACGGAGCTGGAGATTTATCTGCCAACTCCACCAGTCCTGGGTTAAAGGCTCTGGGGCTAGAAGGGAGGATTTGCTCTCCAGGCACTTCAAGTGAGCCACCTACAGCTCCCAGCAGGGCTGAGGGGATCAGGGCCGGGCACCCAGAGGCCCAGCCCATAGCCAACCTCTGGGCACATCTGACACACCAGGCCTTCCTAGGCAATTTCCATACCATCTGTCACTTTTCCCAACTCAAAGGTAAGTTCTGTGCAGACAGGAATTTTGTCTGCTTTGTTCACTGTGGGATACTGTGCTGAGCACAGTGCCTGATACATTATAGGAGCTCAATAAATCACTGCCATGTAAACAAATGAACACCAGCAACCCTGAGGGGTGAGTGTGATCACCTTTATGTTAAAGATGAGGCTATGGAGGCTCAGGGAGGGTAGAGGACTTACGTAAGGTCTTAAAGGTTACAATAAGAGAACTAGGATTCAGCTCAGCCCGGCCTGATCTCAACACCTGCGCACTGGTGCACACTATGCATGTGTGGACAGACATTGGTGACAGTAACCCCTCGTGGGCCACCACCTTCTGTCTTCACAGAGCAGTTCCACTTTCATCATCTCAGCTAAATCTGGTGGAAATGAGTTCAGGCAGGAGTCCACATGACCGGGGTTCAATCCCAACGCGTACACCTACTAGCTGCATGACCTCCAGCAGGTTATTTAATCTGCCTTAGTTCCTTCCTCTGAAATTTAGGGAAACACCAGCACCTGTCTCATAGGGTTGTTGAATTAGAATAGTACCTTGTAGGTGGTAAGCATGCAATGAACGTTACCCAGAGGTGGCGATAGATGGTACTCAGAAGGCAGACAGAGGAGACATCAGGGGTACCCCCCTTGCCAGGCAATGTGCCAGTTCTTTACACCTCATTCAGGTCCCCCGAACACTGCTGCAAAATCACTCGGCAGGTGTATTCTCACGGCATTCTGAGGGGAATTCTGAGACTCCAGGTTGTCGAAGAACTCCAGTCCTATCTCACAAGACCACCTCTCTCCATCTTCTAAGCTTACATATGGAGTTGCATGCATGTACAAACACACAAGGCCATTCTTCTGGGGAGTGGTGTCACTGCCCAAATAGAGATACATCCTGAGGTGTATCTTCACCAGTTCTCTCTCTCTCACCCCTATGCTTACCTTCCCAGGCTTGGCCAGGCAGCCCCTGACCCACGTGTTTCCAGTTAACACAACAGAGTCCCAATCCCCACAGACGTTTATTGCATTGCACGAGCCCACCTGCTAACCTGTTTCAGCCCCTTCACAGTTCCCTGTTCTCCCTTCTCCTTTGTGCCTCAGGGGTCAGAAACTTGTTCTGGATAATTAAATTCAGTCACCAAGTTCAGGTCCCGCAGCCCTAGCTGTTGAAGCCCAGGCCCAACCACACAGAGCCAGGCTGCACACTAAGTCATGCTGGCGGGAGGTGCTGGAGACCCTGCCTACAACAGCAGTTGCCTCTTTAGCCAGGCCTGAGACCCTGCATACAATAGCAACTGACTCTTTATCAGGCCTCTTTAGCCACAGGCAGAGGAATAGGGCTGGATTTCATTCTCCCTCAACCACCTTCCTGACTGGTAAGCACTATTCTTTTTTTTAAGACTGGGTCTTGCTATGTTGCCCAGACTGGCCTTGATATTCCTGGGCTCAAATAATCCTCGCACCTCAGCCTCCTGAGTAGCTGGGATTAGGTATGTACTATTCTAAGCCAACCCACCCTGGCACCCAGTGGAGGCTGCAAAGCTCCTCACTGTAATAAGAGTAGTGCTGACCAAGCATACTACTACCTGCACAGGGCCAGCTTCATGGTGTGCAACCTATGTCTTTGCACCAAGCCCCATATTTAGTTTAAAGCCCTGCTGTTTGTTGCCCTTTGGAAATAGCTAAGAAGCCCCATATTTTCTTTTTTTATTTTTATTTTTTGAGACGGAGTCTTGCTCTGTCGCCCAGGCTGGAGTGCAGTGGCACAATCTCGACTCACTGCAAGCTCCGCCTCCTGGGTTCACACCATTCTCCTGCCTCAGCCTCCCAAGTAGCTGGGACTACAGGCGCATGCCACCACACCCGTCTAATTTTTTGTATTTTTAATAGAGACGGGGTTTCATCATGTTAGCCAGGATGGTCTCGATCTCCTGACTTTGTGATCCGCCCGCCTCGGCCTCCCAAAGTGCTGGGATTACAGGCGTGAGCCACCGCACCCGGCCAAGAAGCCCCACGTTTTCATTCTGCACTGGAACCCACAAAAAATGTGGCCAGTTGGCTTTCCCAGGTAAAGGCAATAAAAAAAGAAAGAAAAAGAAAAGTAAACCAAAAAAATGTAGCCAGTCTTGCCGATCACCCTATATGTACAGACTCACTGGAATCTCACAACAACACTTTAGGTAGGTATGAGCATCATCTTCACTTCATAGACAATGCAGCCATGGATCAGAGAGGTAAAGTAACTTGCCTGGAGTCACACAGCTAGGGGCTGGCAGGATGGGATTTGATGTCAGTGGTCTGGCTGGAGTCTGTGCTCTTAAGCCTTGTGCTTTGCTAACTCCAGGCAGTGGCTGAACCTTCTGGTTTGCCGCCTGCTGCTCTGCAGTGCTGAATGTGCTGGATGAACAAAACACTACACAGGATGTTCAACTCTCCCTGTCCATCTTTCCCTTTGATCCTCATAACAACCTGAGACTGAGATCGGAGAGGCTGGAGACTTGCCTGGGGCCTCTGAGCAGCCAAGCTTCCAGGCCCCATTCCTGTCCTTCCCTCTCTCCCTCCCTGGGGGCTTTTCCAACCCTTTAGAGAAAGAATGGTCTGGAGGGACAAGGAAGGCCATAGCTGAGGTCCAGGGAGGTGGCCAGCTGCAGGAGAAGGCTAGCAGGTGAGGCCACAGGCTTGGCACCACACAGACCTAGGTTCTAGTTCTCCCCTGGCACGCACTCACTGATTGGGCTAGAAAGATCCCAAAACCAAACAAAATCAGCCTTTAGGAAATGCATCCTTCTCATTGCCACCTACCTGGCAGGTGAGACCTTGCAAATCTCCAGCAATCCAGCCCCTGCTTCCAGGCAACTGACTGGACAATGGACCGGGACTGAAGTGCTGGGGGGGCACCCCCACCATGTGCATGACACTGCCTCAGGTTTCTCAGGGACCCCAGGCTCCTTCCTCTGCCCTTTGTTCTGTCTCAGCCCATACCCTCAACAAGCACTTCTTTCATGGCCATTTAACCCCTGCTGTGGCAGCACGAACCACCCCCATCCCACACCAAGTGGGACAGTCTTTGCAGACTGGAAGAGCAGTCCTCTCTCAGGTCTCCTCTGTTTATTTATTTATTTTTAAATAGAGATAGGGTCTCACTCTGCAGCTCAGGCTGGAGTGCAGTGGCATGACCTCGGCTCACTGCAACCTCTGCCTCTCGGGCTCAAGCGATTCTCCTACCTTAGCCTTCCAAGTAGCTGGGATTACAGGTGGCTGCCACCATGCCCGGTTTTTTTTTTTTTTTGAGATGGAGTCTCACTCTGTCACCCAGGCCAGGGTGCAGTAGCACAATCTCGGCTCACTGCAACCTCACCTCCCAGGTTCAAACGATTCTCATGCCTTGGCCTCCTGAGTAGCTGGGATTACAGGCCCCTGCCACTAAGCCCTGCTAATTTTTGTATTTTTGGTAGAGACGGGGTTTCACCATGTTGGCCAGGCTGGTCTCGAACTCCTGACCTCAGGGGATCCACCTGCCTCAGCCTCCCAAAGTGCTAGGATTACAGCCCTCTCCCCCCGCACCTTTTTTTTTTTTTTTTTTTTTTAAATAAAGACAGAGTCTCACTCTGTAGTCCAGGCTGGAGTGCACTGGTGCAATCACAGCTCACAGGAGCTGTGAACTCCTGGCCTCAATCCTCCCACCTTGGCCTTCCAAAGTGCTGGGATTACAGGTGTGAGCCACCACGCCCAGCCTCTCTTGCCTAATTCTAACCCCCTCAACCCCTTTGTGGCATCAAGTCCCCAGCTCTTCTTTCTCCCATGCCAAGGTCTTCCCTTGCCTGCCAGGGAGGTGGTGGGTGCCAGGTTTAGGTGCCCAGGGGCTCTGTAATTAAGCAAAACTGAGTGGGGATCCTGGCTCACCACATACTAACCTTGGGTTAGTTATTGGGCCTGCTGTCAGTTTTCTCGTCCCTAAAATGATAACAAGACAAGGAACACACATGGCAGCTGTTTGAGTGGTGTTCTCATCCTAACTAGAACAGAAAATATCCCAGACAGAGCTGGGTCACTCTTTGCCTGTCCAGCACTCAACAAACTGGCCCCAGCATTTTTTTTTTTTTTTTCAAGACAGGGTCTTGCTCTGTTGCCCAGGATGGAGTACAGTGGTGCGTTCACAGCTCAGTGCAGCTTCAAACTCCTAGTAATCCTCCCACCCACCCTCCAAGTAGCTAGCACTATAGGCATGCATCACCCATGCCTGGCCTGGCCCAGCCTCTTTTATTTAATTAATTTATTTATTTGAAGACAGGGTCGGCCAGACACGGTGTCTGGCGCCTGTAATCCCAGAACTTTGGGAGGCTGAAGCAGACAGATCATCTGAGCTCGGGAGTTTGAGACCAGCCTGACCAATCTGGCTACTAAAAATACAAAATTAGCCAGGCATGGTGGCACATGCCTGTAATCCCAGCTACTCAGGAAGGCTGAGGCAGGAGAATCGCTTGAACCTGGGAGGCAGAGGTTGCAGTGAGCCAAGATTGCACCATTGCTCTCCAGCCTGGGCAACAAGAACGAAACTTCATCTCAAAAAAAGAAAAAAAAAAAAAGACACGGTCTCATTCTGTCACCCAGGCTGGAGTGCAGTGGTGCAATCAATCACAGCTCACTGTAGCCTCAAACTCCTGGGCTTAAGCAATCCTCCCACTTCAGCCCCCAGCAGCTGGGATTACAGGTGCATGCCATTACGCTTGGCTAATTTTTGTATTTTTAGTAGAGACAGGGTTTCTCCATGCTGCCCAGGCTGATCTTGAACTCCTGAGCTCAAGTGATCCACCTGCCTTGGCTTCCCAAAGTACTGGGATTACAGGTATGAGCCACCGTGCCTGGCCCCCAGCCTCTTTTTATGATGATGTCACCATCCATGTATCTGGCGCTTTTTCACCCAGCACTGCATCTGACAGAATGGGTTCTTATTTTACTGTGGGAGTAAACTGAGGCTCAGCAACAGGCCTGCCCAGAGAAGCGGGGGCCACATTTTGTTCACAAGGCTAATTATTTATTATTATTTTTTTTTTGGAGAGGGAGTCTCACTCTGTCGCCCAGGCTGGAGTGCAGTGGCACGATCTCAGCACACTGCAACCTCCGCCTCCCCAGTTCAAGCAATTCTCCTGCCTCAGCCTTCCAAGTAGCTGGGATTATAGGCACCCACCACCACGCCTGGCTAATTTTTATATTTTTAGTAGAGATGGGGTTTCTCCATGTCAGCCAGGCTGGTCTCGAACTCCTGACCTCAAGTGATCCGCCCGCCTCGGCCTCCCAAAGTGCTGAGATTACAGGTGTGAGCCACTGCACCCAGCCTGGTCAGTTATTTGTGACACACCACCCAAGTCCCTAGAATAGCAATCTGCATTCTCTCAACATGACTCCTTAAACTAACACCTTTGCCATAGACAGCTTTAACACAAATCATGCAGACTCATGGAACAATGTCAGAGCTGGACAGGACCATAAAGATGACTTAGGCTCTCTTAGCTCTCTTTTTTCATTTTATTTATTTATTTTTGAGACAGAGTCTCGCTTTGTCACCGAGGCTGGAGTGCAGTGGCGCGATCTCAGCTCACTGCAACTTCCGCCTCCTGAGCTCAGGAGATCCTCCCACCTCAGCCTCCTGAGTAGCTGAGACTATGGGGGTGCATCATCACGCTCAGCTAATTTTTGTATTTTTGTGGGGCTAGAGATGGGTTTTCGCCATGTTGCTCAGGCTGGTCTTGAACTCCTGGGCTCAAGCAATTCTTCCACCTTGGCCTCCCAAAGTGCTGGGATTACAGGTGTGAGCCACCATGCAGGCCCCTCTTTTTAAATGTGAGGAAATCATCCGAGGCGAGTCACACATGCATTAATGACCCACTGGGACCAGAACTCCAAGCCCTAGACTCCAAGCTCTGCTTTTTCATTGTGGCACTAATTTGTTTTCACATGTTTTTGATGACTCTGCCAGGCTTTGTACTGGAGCTGAGGATATGATTTTGGCTCTGAAATAACTCATCCTCTAGGATGTTCTTGTTAGGGGAAGATTTGGCAAACACACTAAAAATAATTACAATACAAAGCAGTAAGTATTAAAATAGAAAGTATTCATGCCAAGTGAGCAGAAACAATGCCAATTTAGTTAATTTTATTATCACTGTCATCTCTATGTAGGAGGAGGGACTGGTGAGAGGCCTCATCTGTCTACAACAGTCATTCTCCACTACGGGCAGTGGGGATAGGGTGCCCACAGGAGCACTGGTCCTCATGAGGAGGCGAGTGCTACAGGCACCTAGTGGGTAGAGGCCAGGAATGCTGCTAAACGTTCTGTAAAGCATAAGACAACAGCCCCTACCACAAAGAATTATATGGCCCAAAATGACAAGGGTGCTGGGGCTGAGAAGAGCCAGTCTAAAGGATGCATTCTCAATAGGGGTAATAACTAGATCTTGTAAGAGACCAAAAAGTCTTAAGATATTACAATGGTTTGTAGCATTCCAAAGGGCCATAATACATAGACAGTGTATCTATGGTATTAAAATGTCATGGGGAGGTTGGGAGTGGTGGCTGACACCTGTAAGCCTAGCACTTTGGTTGGCCAAGGCAGATGGATCACTTGAGGTCAGGAGTTTGAGAACAGCCTGGTCAACATGATGAAACCCCATCTCTACTAAAAAAATACAAAAACTAGCTGGGCGTGGTGGCAGGCATCTGTAATCTCAGCTACTCGGGAGGTTGAGGCAGGAGAATCGCTTAAACTTGGGAGGTGGAGGATGCAGTGAGCCGAGATTGAGCAAGACGCCATGTCAGAAAAAAATTCGGCTGGGCATGGTGGCTCACGCCTGTAATCCCAGCACTTTGGGAGGCTGAGGCGGGCAGGTCACCTGAGGTCGGGAGTTCAAGACCAGCCTGACCAACATGCAGAAACTCCATCTCTACTAAAAATACAAAATTAGCTGGGCGTGGTGGCGCATGCCTGTAATCCCAGCTACTCGGGAGGCAGAGGCAGGAGAATCGCTTGAACCCGGGAGGCGGAGGTTGTGGTGAGCCGAGATCACGCCATTGCACTCCAGTCTGGGCAACAAGAGCAAAACTCCGTCTCGGAAAAAAAAAAAAAGCCGGGCGTAATGGCTCACATCTGTAATCCCAGCACTTAGGGAGGCTTAGGGAGGCCTAGGCAGGCGGATCATGAGGTCAGGAGTTCGAGACCAGCCAGTTCGAGACCAGCCTGGCCAACATGGTGAAACCCCCTCTTGACTAAAAATACAAAAATTAGCCAGGCGTGGTGGTGCAAGCCTGTGATCCCAGCTACTGGGGAGGCTAAGGCAGGAGAATTGCTTGAACCCGAGAGGCGGAGGTTGCAGTGAACCGAGATCGTGCCACCACATTCCAGCCTGGGTGACAGAGTGAGACTCCATCTCAGAAAAAAAAAAAAAAAATTAATGGGGAGTGGGGACAGGAAAAAAGCCTAAAAGACTCCTTAAGGAGGCAGAAAAAAAGGTAGCAAAACTGGTCTACAGACACATCCTCAAGTGCAGCCAGTCTCCCCCTTCCTTCCCACGGCCTTTGGAGGGTTTCAGCAGCCTGGACAAGTTCTGGCTCTCACTCACTCACAATCTCCCACACCCTGCATGCCTATATGGACCCTCAGTGTCGTCATCTCAAAAATGGGAAGAATTGCCGTGTGCGGTGGCTCACACCTGTAATCCCAGCACTTTGGGAGGCCGAGGCAGGTGGATCACAAGGTCAGGAGCTCAAGACCAGCCTGGCCAAGATGGTGAAACCCCGTCTCTACTAAAAATACAAAAATTAGCCAGGCGCGGTGGCAGGCGCCTGTTATCCCAGCTACTCAGGAGGCTGAGACAGGAGAATAGCTTGAACCCGGGCGGCAGAAGTTGCAGTGAGCCGAGATCGTGCCACGGCACTCCAGCCTGGGCGACAGAGTGAGGCTCTGTCTCAAAAAAAAAAAAAAAAAAAAAAAAAAAAAAAAAAAAAAAAAAAAAAAAGAAGAATGGCTGGGCACCATGGCTCACGCCTACAATACCAGCACTATGGGAGGCCGAGGCAGGAGGATTGCTTGAGGTCAGAAGTTCAAGACCAGCCTGGGACACAGAGTGAGACCCCCATCTCTATAAAATAAAAAATAAAAAAAATTAGCCAGGTGTGGTGGTGCATGCCTGCAGTCCCAGGTACCCAGGAGGCTGAGGCTAGAGGATCGATTGAGTCCGGGAGGTTGAACAGCAAGCTATTATCACACCACCGCACTCCAGCCTGGGTGACAGAGAGAGACCCTGTCCCAAAAATAAAATAAAATAAAAGAGAGGGAGAAAGAAAAGGAAGGAAGGAAGGAAGAAAGAAAGGAAGGAAGGAAGGAAGGAAGGAAGGAAGGAAGGAAGGAAGGAAGGAAGGAAGGAAGGAAGGAAAAATGGCAAGATGGGAAGAGCTATTCGGGCCTCCTACAGCTTAGTACATGGAAGGACCCAGGACCCAAGACCTAAGACCACCTGCCACATAGGACTGCTCTTGTATACCCTAATACAAGTCTGGCTGTCTTTGTCCCCATGGGAATGAACGTCCGCTGCATTCCAGGGGGCAATAAGCTGGACTGTAGACCAGTGACTGGAAGTGACTGAAGCCTGTGTCTTCAGTGACTGGAAGACACAGGCTTTGACAGACCATGGCTTCTCTCCATGGCCAACACCACTCTTCGGTCTCATACCTGTTTTATACCCCCAACGCCCTCCCACAGGCCACGAGGACAGAGCCAGTCTCAGGCTGGCCACCCCTGCCAGGGGCTGGAAAGCCCCACTGTGCCTCCGCTTGTCTCATGGAAGGGGCTCACCTGACCGTTTGAACCTCAGCGGCCCGACTCGCCACTCCGCAAAGCGCCAGATTCCTCGCACCAGCGGGACTCCTCTCCCCGAGCCAGCGCGCACCTGGAAAGGGAGCTGCAGGCGAGGTTCGCTCAGGGCGAGGAAGCCCGGCCACCGCGGAGTGTCGGCCACCTCACTCGGCACAGAAGTCAAACTTGTCACCCGGCTGGTCCGCGGCAGCCCGGCTCGCGGCCACGCGCGAGGAGTGGGAGCCCCGAAGTTTGGTGCACCTGGGCAACGCCCGGTGTCCGGGAGCTTCCGGCCGGCCCCGGCCCCTCTCTGTCCCTCGGGGGGTCGCTTCCTGTGTGTGTCCGGGTCCCGCTCCCAGCACGGCTAGAGCCGGCGGGCTGGGGAGGAGGGACCGCGCGCTCCGCAGCCGGGTGCCGCCGCCACTCACCTCTGCGAGCCTCGTAAGGCTCCCAGGCCGTGGTCCGCGGAGCCGCGGCTTCTTCACGGGGAGCCCTCGCGCCGCGACCAGCAGCGCCGCAAGCAAAAGCACGCAGAGGAGGAGCCCGGCTCGGTCGCAGAGCGCACGCATCGTCTCGGTTCCGAGGCTGCTCTGCCTGCGCCTCTGCCCGCGGCCGCGAACCCAGTCGCGCCCCGCCTCGCCTCCTCCGGGGGCGGGACCCCGGGATCCTGAGGGGCGCGCGGGGCACGGGGGCGCGCGGGGCGGGGGCGCGCAGCTCCCACAGCCTCTCTGGCCCCGGCTCCTCCCGTGGGCGCCCGCACAGCTCTAAGGTCCGCGCACCTGGACGTCCCCCGCCCTCCTCGGAGGGGCCCCTCAGCGCTCCCCGACCCGTCTTGGCCCTGCAGGCGGCTCTCTTTGATCTGGCCGCCTCCCCGCCCTCAGTCCCCGCCGCTGTCGCCGTCGCAGCCCCTAGCGAATTCCTGTTCGCGGGAAGCTGCGGCCCGGCGCGCTCCGGCCCCGCGCTGAGACTCCTGAGGGGCCCTGAGGGTCTGACGCCACCTCTGCCCTCCCCGACCGCCCTCCAACTGCGACCTGGACCGGCGGTGCCGCGCTGGCGAGGGAGGCGCAGCCCGACGGGAGAGTGGCGCGAGTCTTCGGATGCCGGGCAGATGTTTGGTTATGCCTCGAGGAAGGTTTGCTGGGGAGGAAGCCTAGAAGTAACTCCCCCAGGGCTCTTGCCAGTCTACTGCCAGAGGTGGAGACCAGAGCAGAGGCACAAGCCAGCACCTGCCACTCTGCGCCCAGTGTCCTCGGAATGTTCTCAGAGCACTTTTAAAAACGGGAGAGCCGGCCGGTGGCTCACGCCTGTAATCCCAGCACTTTGGGAGGCCGAGGCAGAAAGATCACTTGAGGTCAGGAGTTGAGACCAGCCTGGCCAACAAGGTGAAACCCCGTCTCTACTAAAAATACAAAAATTAGCCCGGCGTGGCGGCGCGCACCCGTAGTCCCAGCGGGTGGGAGCCCCGAGGTCCGGCGCACCTGGCCCACACACAGGTGAGAGAATTGCTTGAACCTGGGAGGCAGAGGCTGCAGTGCGCTGCAGTGAGCTAATCCCAGCTAGCTCGGGAGGCTGAGGCAGGAGAATCGCTTGAACCCCGGGAGGCGGAGGGCAGTGAGCCGAGATTGCACCATTGCACTCCAACCTAGGCGACAGAGTGAGACCCTGTCTCAGAAAACAAAACAGGAGAAAGTTGAGACTCAGATGTGAGGATAAAGTCCCAGAAGGACAGCCGGGAGTCTGGGGATGGCCTAGTTGTATCCTGGGGGAAACAGTGAAACTGCCCACTTCATCCAGTGGGACCCTTGGTGCAGGGATCCTCATGTGGGCCACGAGGGTCACCAAGATGGCCTGCCTCTGAGCAACCGACACAAAACCCTAGCTTGTGGCAAAGATCAGAAACTCTGAGAGACAGTGCCAATCTGGATGGGGCAGCTTGGGAATGTGAACGCAGTGACATCAGGTAGGGGGAGGGGTTGGGACAGGTCTGTGAGGAGCAGTCACAAGGCATTGGGGACATGCCCACCCAGGGGCCATAGTAGGGCGCACAAAAGATAACTCAAGTTTCAGGGCAGGGTTGGTGGATCCCCAGGGGTGCTAGAGAGGATGAACAGCAAGCCCAGCTACTGGCGTAAACTGCTGGGTCTGGGTCAAGTTAGAGTAAGACTATGAGGGGACTGTGTGCTTTTCTGGAACTACTCCTATTCCCAGGGGCACAGCTGCAGGGTTTTGAATGGCGCATCATAGGGATGACAATCTGGGTCTGGATTCGGCCATGGGGATTCGAATCTTTCACCATTTACCAAGTAGGTGATATTATTGGACAAATTATTTGAGGTCTTCGTGCTCTTGTCATCTGTAAAGGTGTGGGGGCCCGGGAGCAGGAGGGGTTACCTATCTCACCTGGGCACCAAGTGTGAGAAGTGTAAGTAAATGAGAAGTAAATGTGAGTAAATGAGAAGCCATGTTTCCATGTTGAGAATTTGTATTAGAATGAACTATATGAAGTCGCCATGTTTTGTTCAAAAGGTCGAATATTGGCAATTTCATATGGTGCAACCTAATAGGGTGCCTGGTACATGGTAAACACTCAAATGTTAGCCTAAAGAAACCCTGTTTATGAGCACCTGCTAGACCATATTGCATTTACTAGACTAAATGCAAGGCCACCTTGTTCTTTTTCAGGATTTTTTTTTTTTTTGGTATAAATATTTTTACATCCTGCCTATTATTTTGTGTTTTTACCACACTCCTGCACCTTCCACCAGATGAAAGGAGACTTGGAAGACAATGAGTTCATTCATTCATGAGCACCTGTCTCCATGAAGAACATCACCACTGGACTCCAAGCCACGCCTCCAACTATAGATAGCCTAATTGGTCCTGCTGCACCCACTCTTGTTTTTACCCTCCCTCACTCCCCATGAAGCTGATTATCTTTTCTTTTTTTCTTTAAGATGGAGTCTCGCTCTGTCGCCCCGGGCTGGAGTGCAGTGGCGTGATCTCGGCTCACTGCAACCTCTGCCTCCCAGGTTCAAGCAATTCTTCTGCCTTCAGCCTCCCTAGTAGCTGGGATTACAGGCACCCACCACCATGCTCAGCTAGTTTATTTGTATTTTTATTTATTTATTTTTGAGATGGAGTTTTGCTCTTGTCGCCTAGGCTGGAGTGCAATGGCGCAATCTCGGCTCACTGCAACCTCCGCCTCCCGGGGTTCAAGCGATTCTCCTGCCTCAGCCTCCCGAGCTAGCTGGGATTACAGGCGTGCCCCACCATGCTTGCCTAATTTTGTATTTTTAGTAGAGATAGGGTTTCACTGTGTTGGCCAGGCTGGTCTTGAACTCCTGACCTCAGGTGATCTGCCCACCTCAGCCTCCCAAAGTGCTGGGATTACAGGCATGAGCCACTGCGATGAAACTGTTTTTTTTAATTTTTTTATTTGTGGTAGAAACAGGGCTTCACCATGTTGGCCAGGCTGGTCTCCAACTCCTGACGTCAGGTGATCCACCCACCTCAGCCTCCCAAAGCCTGGGATTACAGGTGTGAGCCACTGCACCTAGCCTTTTTTTTTTTTTTTTTTTTTGAGACAGAGTCTCACTGTTGTCGCCCAAGCTGGAGTGCAATGGCATAATCTTGGCTCACTGCAACCTCCACATCTGAGGTTCAAGCGATTCTCCTGCCTCAGCCTCCCAAGTAACTGGGGTTACAGGCACCCACCACCACTCCCGGCTAATTTTTGTATTTTTAGTAGAGACAGGGTTTCACCATGTTGGCCAGGCTGGTCTTGAACTCTGGACCTCAGGTGATCCGCCCGCCTTAGCCTCCCAAAGTGCTGGGATTACAGGCGTGAGCCACTGCGCCTGGCCGGCCTATTTTTCCTTTTTAAAATAACCTTCATTGAGCTATAATTTACATATAATAAAACACACCCATTTTAATTGAACCACTTAGTTTTCGCAAATGTATACATCTATGTAACCACCACCACAATCATGATGTAGAACCTTCCCACCATTCCAATTTCCTTCTGTGCACTGTAGAAAAAAACTGCATCAGTGGAAAACTGCATTGTGTACATAGCGTACATGCTTCCAGGCCATTTGATTCCAGTCTTTCATTGCCTTTGAGCTACTGCTCTATAGGTTGTAGGTAACTGGTAGCAAAAACAAAATTCTTGTCCATAGAAATGTGCAATCTGTCCTGTCCTGTAGAAGTTCGATTGACTTCCTTCTCCCAGTGTGCAAGAAACAAGTTTGCTTTTGACATTAATTTCAATATTCCTGATTTATAAATGTTGGTTTTTCAATATCTCCTTTGAATTGGTTTTAATGCCATTACCAGTTTCCTCATTAATAAGTAAAATCTTTAACACGTGTTCATTTTTTTTTTTTTCCTCGAGATGGAATCTTGCTCTGTTGCCCAGGCTGGAGTGCAATGGCGCAATCTCCGCTCACTGCAACCCCTGGCTCCTGAGTTCAAGTGATTCTCCTGCCTCAGCCTCCTGAGGAGCTGGGGTTACAGGAGTGAGCCACCATACCTGGCCTAACACGTGTTCATTTTTATATCCATGAGAGACATGACTTCATGCTTATTTTTTTATTTTTTTGAGACTGAGTCTTGCTCTGTCACCCACACTGGAGTGCAGTGGCTCAATCTTGGCTAACTACAACCTCCATCTCCAGGGTTCAAGCCATTCTCCTATCTCAGCCTCCCAAGTAGCTGGGACTACAGGCGCACGTCACCATGCCTAGCTAATTTTTGTATTTTTAGTAGATTTAGTTTCACCATATTGGTCAGGCTGGTCTTGAACTCCTGAACTCAGGTGATTCACCTGCCTCAGCCTCCCAAAGCACTGAGATTACAGGTGTGAGCCACCGTGCCCCACCGATGCATGCTTTTTGGAAAATTACATTTTAATAGTCCCTTTGTATAGTTAATCCCTACCTCCTCCTACCCTTGGTTCTTGGCAACCACTGATCCTGCTGTTACCATAGAATAGTTTTGCCTTTTGTAGAATTTCGTATCAATGGAATAATATTTATGTATTCTTTTCTTTGGCTTCTTTCTCTCATCATGTTCCTTTCCCCCATACACCACGTGCACTAGCATCACCATGTGGCTGAGATTTGTCCATCTTGTAGGTATCAGTAATGTGTTCCTTTTCATTGCTGAATAATATTCCATTATATGCACATACTACAATGTGTTTATCCACTCACCATTATGGTTTTAGAATTGTTTCTGGTTATGAATAGTGACTATATTCAAGTGTAAGTCCTCATGCAGACATGCTTTCATTTCTCTTAAGTATCTATAAGTGGGCCAGGTGTGGTGGCTCACGCCTGTAATCCCAGCACTTTGGGAGGCTGAGGTGGGCAGATCGCTTGAGCCGGGTAGTTCAAGAGCAGCATGGCCAACATGGCGAAACCCTGTCTCTACCAAAAATACAAAAATTAGCCAGTCTCATAACTCAGTCTCAAAATAAATAGATGAATATTTTAAAATAAAAAATTTAAATTTATCTATGAGTGGAATTGCTGTCTCAAACCTGCCAAATTATTTTCTCATGTGGATGTACCATTTGTATTCCCACCAGCAACTGATGAGAGCTTCAGTTGCTCCACATCTTTGCCAATACTTGATATTGTAATTCTTTTTAATTTCAGACATTCTGGTGGGAGTGGTGGTAGAATTTTTTTTTTTCTTTTTTTTGAGATGGAGTCTTGCTCTGTCGCCCATGCTGGAGTGCAGTGGCGCAGTCTCGGCTCACTGCAAGCTCTGCCTCCCGAGTTCACGCCATTCTCCTGCCTCAGCCTTCTGAGTAGCTGGGACTACAGGCTCCCGCCACCACACCCAGCTAATTTTTTCTATTTTTTTTTTTTAGTAGAGACAGGGTTTCACTGTGTTAGCCAGGATAGTCTTGATCTCCTGACCTCATGATCCGCCGGCCTCGGCCTCCCAAAGTGCTGGGATTACAGGTGTGAGCCACCGTGCCAGGCCTTTTTTTGTTTTTCTTTTGTTTTTTTTGAGACAGTGTATTGCTCTGTCTCCCAGGTTGGAGTGCAGTGGTGTGATCATAGCTCACTATAGCCTTCAACTCTTGAGTTCAAGGGATCCTCCCACCTCAGACTTCTGAGTAGCTAGGACTCCAGGCATGCACCACCATGCTCGGCTAATTTTTTCAATTTTTTAGTAGAGATGGGGTCTTGCTATGTTGCCCAGGTCGGGGTGGTAGAATCTTATTGTAGTTTTTATTTGCACCTCCCTGACGACTAATTATGTTAAGCATTTTTTCATAAGCTTATGGGACATTAGTTTACCTCTTTTGTGAAATGTCTTTTCCATCTTTTACTTATTTTTTATGAATAGATTACTAAATTTTAAGGGTTCTTTTTTTTTTTTTTTTGAGACGGAGTCTCGCTCTGTCACCCAGTCTGGAGTGCAGTGGCGCAATCTCGGCTCACTGCAAGCTCCGCCTCCCGGGTTCACGCCATTCTCCTGCCTCAGCCTCCTTAGTAGCTGGGACTACAGGCGCCCGCCACTACGCCCGGCTAATTTTTTTTTTTTGTATTTTTAGTAGAGACGGGGTTTCACTGTGTTAGCCAGGATGGTCTCAATCTCCTGACCTCGTGATCCACCCGCCTCGGCCTCCCAAATTGCTGGGATTACAGGCGTGAGCCACCGCGCCCGGCAATTTTAAGGGTTCTTTAGAGAGTCTGTATAGAAAGCCTTTATCAGATACATGTATTCTGAATCTTTTATTCCAGCCTGGGGTTTGCTTTTCAGTCTTTTGAAATTTTCATTTTGATCAAGTCCATCTTATCAATAATGCTTTTTGTGTCCTCAGAAATCATTCCTAAAGTCACAGATTTTCTATTTTCTTCTAGACATTTTATAGTTTTAATTTTTGTGTTCAGATGATTTATTTTGAATTAATTATTGTGTATCTATGAGTTAAGGGTTGAAGGTCATTTCTGCCCATATGGATATTTAGTTGTTCTGGGACCATTAGTTGAAATAACTGTACTTACCCCATTGGAACTACCTTGGCAACTCTGTTGAAAATCAACCAGCCTTCTATGTGTGGATCTATTTCTAGACTCTAGTATGTTTTACTGATCTATATGACTATCTTAATGCCAATGGTAGTGTCTTGGTTACTGTAGCTTTACAGAAAGTCTTGAAATCAGGTAGTGTAAGTTCTTTTTCAAAATTGTTTTGACTATTCTAGGTCCTTTAGATTTCCAAAAAAAGTTTGTCAAATTGTCCATGTCTACAAAAAAAACGCTAAGAGTTATCTGTTTCCACACTTTAAACTCCTCACTGGGCCGGGTGTGGCAGCTGATGCCTGTAATCCCAGTATGTCAGGAAGCTGAGACGGGAGGATTGCTTGAGGCCAGGAATTCGAGACTGGGCAACACAGTGAAACCCCGTCTCCACTTTAAGTAATAATTTAAAAAAATTTTTAAAACTCCAACCGTTGGCCGGGCGCTGTGGCTCACGCCTGTAATCCCAGCACTTTGGGAGCCCGACGCAGGTGGATCACGAGGTCAGGAGATCGAGACCATCTTGGCTAACACGGTGAAACCCCGTCTCTACTAAAAATACAAAAAATTAGCCAGGCATTGTGGCGGGCGCCTGTAGTCCCAGCTACTCGGGAGGCTGAGGCAGGAGAATGGCGTGAACCTGGGGAGGCAGAGCTTGCAGTGAGCCGAGATCGTGCCATTGCACTCCAGCCTGGGCGACAGAGCGAGACGCCGTCTCAAAAACACGAAAAACAAAAAACAAAGAACCCAACCCTGTCACTGGTCTGACTCCCACCCCTGCATAAGAGAAAGACCTCACCAAGATCTACAAAGCCCAGTGAGTCTGCCTCTACCACCTCCCCACTACCTCACCTCACCATACAGTTTTTAATCAAGCTCCAACTGTACTTTATTTCAGACCTTCCACTTCCTCAGTTTTCTCTCTCACCCGTCTTTACCAGATCATGGTTACCTTTTTTTTTTTTTTTTTTTGAGACAGTCTTGCTCTATTGCCCAGGCTGGAGTGCAGTGGTGTGATCTTGGCTCACTATAACCTCTGCCTCCAGGTTCAAGTGATTCTCGTGCCTCAGCCTCCCAAATAGCTGGAATTATAGGCACACACCACCATGCCTGGTTAATTTTTGTATTTTTAGTACAGACGGGATTTTGCCATGTTGGCCAGGCTGGTCTCAGACTCCTGACCTCAAGTGATCCTCCTGCCTCAGCCTCGCAAAGTGCTAGGATTATAGGCGTGAGCCACCGCGCCCGGCCTGGTTACTTTTACCAAGCTCGTTACTTTTCTTCCATAGCACTTAACAGTTTGTAAAATGACATGTATGTTCATGTGCTTATCTGTTTACTGGCAAGTAGGAACCACAAAGCTCAGTGTGCTGCCCAGCAGAGAGATAACACTCAATATGTATTGGTTGAATGAATAAAGGCAGATATATCTTTCTGAATATTTTATTAGGGCAAAACAAGATATTTGCATGGGATGCTTCTTAAGTCATCTCAAGTAGTTCCCCTTCAGTTCTTAACATGCACTCTCAAAATCAACCCACCTACCCCAACCCAATACTCATCGCTTCACAGTCATCCAGTAAAGTACAAAATAAAAATAAAAAAATCATCATCTGGCAAAAAGGGGAAACAGGGTAAGAGAGTGACATTTTAACACATTACTAAGATGTTTAAGCTTTTATTTACACATCCCCTTCTCTCAGTTTCCCAGGTTATATGAACATTACAGCAATAGAAAGGGGTTATCATCACAGCACCCCCTTGCAAATTCCAGTTTACAGGTAACTTGGTCAGGGGAAAAATATGGGCCAACGAAATAAGATCTCAGCTCTCCCATAAGCCATTGCTCTCTTCTTCTCTTTCCCCCTTCTCTTAATGTTAGCTGCCTATTACAGAGAGGGATCATCAAGACTGTGTGGACATGCTAGCTGAATTGACAGGGTGGTTTCCAGTGTCCTGTGAAGAACCAGCAAGGATGCTTTTTATAATTCCAACCACTGGCTTCATATCACTGAGGTAACAAGACTGAGTGTTAAGGGTAAAGACACCACGCCACCCTGGTCAGAGACATGTACTCCACTTTCCAGGAAGACCTGGACCAAATGACCAAGCTTTGCACAAGAAACCTGGGAATAGTGTTGGAAAAAGCAGACTCTGAGTTGGCTTGAGTCTCCTCGTGCATAGAAGCATCCACTCATCCATGCAGATGGCAACAAGGCAGGACACTCAGAAAGTGTAAGATCAAGGTACTGCTCTTATTTGCACCTTTCATTCAACTTCCCCTCAAGTGCTCCAAAAGAACAGAGCTTTGGGTATTGCTTCATTAAGAACACAGTAACTGCAGTTTAAAAGCCATTGCATTCTTTAGGGTCAGTTTATTACAACTTATCCTACCAGAAAGAATCACAGTTTAAGGCCATTTATCATGTGCACTATGTAGTAAACAAAACCTTGTCCCCAGCTCTCCCACCAAGCCACTCCCAAGGGTGGACTGTGAATGTGAACACTTCCAGACTCACCAGAGATTAGAAAAAACATTTCTATTAGGGGCTTAAACTAGCCCCTTTGGTTTCCTCCCTAGAAAAGAGCTGCTTAGAAAACAGATGTCACTGGAAATGACAAAAGGAACAACAGTATTTTCTATACATTAAAAGCAAAGGGATCATTGGCTAGCACTAGCATTTCTTCTGTGTGATAGGGAAGCCAGCCCTCTAATTTGGCTCTCTGGCTGGGCACATGGCAATGGCTAGGGGCCTGGGCACACTTTTTTTTTTTGAGACAGTCTCCCTCTGTCACCGAGGCTGGAGTGCAGTGATATGATCTTGGCTCATTGCATCCTCTGCCTCTTGGGTTCAAGCAATTCCTGTGCCTCAGCCTCCTGACGCAGCTGGGATTACAGGCATGCGCCACCATGCCCGGCTAATTTTTGTAATTTTAGTAGAGATGAGGTTTCACCATGTTGGCCAGACTGTTCTCGAACTCCTGGCCTCAAGCAATCTGCCCGCCTCAGCCTCCCAAACTGTTGGGATTACAGGCATAAGCCACTGCGTCCAGCTATGGGCACACATTTCATGTGGATAAAGTTGAGGCGAGAAAAAGACATGCTTTTCTCCACATGGAAGGTATTTTTTAAACTGGTTTAATGTATTAAGATGGCTGCTGGGCACTGAGCATCCATGTCGAGCAAGTAGCAGCGTATCTGTAGGTTCTGGGACTGAAAAAAAAAAAAAACCCCTGTAAGTTCTTGGCTTAGTAGCCAAAAAATAATCTTTGCTTTTTTTTTTTTTTTTTTGAGACAGAGTCTCGCTCTGTCACCCAGGCTGGAGTGCAGTGGCGCGATCTCGGCTCACTGCAAGCTCCGCCTCCTGGGTTCATGCCATTCTCCTGCCTCAGCCTCTCCGAGTCGCTGGGACTACAGGCGCCCACCACCACGCCCGGCTAATTTTTTATATTTTTAGTAGAGACGGGGTTTCACCGTGGTCTCGATCTCCTGACCTCGTGATCCGCCCACCTCGGCCTCCCAAAGTGCTGGGATTACAAGCGTGAGCCACCACGCCCAGCCTAATCTTTGCTTTTTATACCTCCCCCATTCACAACCCCTTTGGGCTAAGCTGATTTAAAAAACTTTTTTTTTTTTGAAATGGGGTCTTGCTGTGTTGCCCAGGCTAGACTCAAATTCCCGGATTTAAGCAAGCCTCCGGCCTCAGCCTCTCAAGTAGCTGGGATTGCAGGCTGCATCCACACCCAGCTCCTAACAATTTTTTCCCCCTCTTATTGAGCCAGGGTCTCACTCTGTCACTCAGGCTGGAGTGCAGGGGTGCAATCATGGCTCACTGCAGCCTTGACCTCCCAAGCTCAAGTGATTCTCCCACATAGGTGGGACTACAGGCAGGCACCACCATGCCCGGTTAATTTAGAAAAAAATTTTTGTAGAGACAGGGTCTATCTTGCCCTGGCTGTCCTAACAATTCATAATCTTCATGAATGTGGACAGTTTGAAGGAAAACCACTACTCTCACCTCTTTTTCTAAGCACACAGTTATAGCAAGTAGAGATTAAAACTCATTGGCTTACCTAGAACACCAAGAGAGGAAAGATACCTTGGGAATTAGGTCATAGCAATGCTTCAAACAAGACAACTGCCCATAACCCTACAAATTATTGCAAAACAACAATTACCCACATTCTTTCTTGGCCTACGGCATGACCAGCAGTTCTGCACTGTTGCCCAATCCCAGATCACTAGGAACCAGAAATCCTTATCAACCAGAAAAATAGTGGTAAATGTCATCACTTTTTTCCTCCCTGAGAAATCAGGAAATCTCTCCATGGAAGCCACTCATCCCCCTGGTTTTCACCAATAAGAAGGAAGCAAAGTGTATTACACACTAGAAAATTCAGCTAGGCTGAACTAGTTGAAAAATTTAGATGCAGCCTTCCTTAGGTAATGAAGAAATTTGAAAAAAAAAAGTTTTAAAAAGCCAAAGGAGCTAGCTTAAGCCCCTAATGAAAAGCCTCCTCCTGAAACGTAAGGCTAAGTGTAAAAACAGAACCAAGGCGTCTGATATGCTATCTTCAAAGCCCAGCACCACCATATATTGGTTTTCTCTAGAGTTGGAATTTTAAAAATCAAGAACTGAAGGTACAGAAAGAAAGAAAGGCCAAGTAAAGGAGGAAGACATTACGGAGACAAATCACTGGAAGCATGTTCAACTCCTTGGTGTTTGAAGAGGCATGACACAAATATAGAGCCCTTAGTGGTTGTGTAGGATGCTTCTGTTCACCTTGATGACTACAGAAGCAAGAATCCTGTTTTAAAATCCTCGCCCTATCATGAATGTTTAAGATAGTGACTAAAGCAGTACGATGGCTGGATTCTTCAAACAAATAAGCAGTACTTTGGGGGTTCTAGAGACTAGAAGCTTTTTTTAAAGGTAAGGATTTCCTATCCAAAGCAAAGCAAAAAGTTGAAAAAGTGCTATAAAGTCCATGCCCCTGCTAAGTTAAAGCTTTTAAAAAAAGATGCGAGGAGAAACCGCCACTGCTGCTTGGTCCACTCATATGGGCTTTTGACGTCTCCTAGCTATACATTCCCTGGCTTCTCATGTGATCTGCTGAAAGAGGTCTTATAAACCTGAAATAGGTAACAGCAATGCTGAATAAAAAGAGGAATGAGAAAAAGTGCTAAGGACTAGTCACACCTCTATCAATCGACTCAGATGATCGGTTTTGGTAGTCATGGTTAACGGATATATGTTTGAATCCTATCAGAGTCTTGAATCAGGCCGTGTTAAACTGTGTATGAAACTACTCTTGTATGCCCCAAATCGACTTATTCTCAATGACTGTATTTATATATACTTGTATTCCTCCAAGTACTTGGATAAACAATGATACCTAGGATATGACTGGACCCTAGATTTACATTACAGTTTCAAGAAGAGACAACCATGTATAATGTCTACATAACATTTTGTTCTTTAGAAAGTACAGAGGTCCTGGATAGATCACAGGAGATTTGTCTCTTCAAAATAAACTTGTAACAAAATTACACTTATCTTGAAATAACTTTGTATCAACAAAGTGATATAGATATATTTTAAATGCCGGTACTGACATTTGAATTTGCAGTGACTTCATGCAAGCCAAAATAAAAAGACTAGCAGGTAAGTTCATTGCTTATAAGTTTGTGACTTTTACAAACCCTACATTTACATTATTAAATAGTAACTGCACTGCAAAAGCTATCTGGTATTCCAGTGAGATTCTATGGTAGGAAACTAGATGTGCAGGAAAGGTTGACAATGTATTTGATTTTATAGGACTCCTATTTAGTTACCACAACCTCCTTCTTACTTTAACCTATACATGCTAAATATAGTCTCTGCATCTCTCCTTGGTTCTTTCATTCATCTTTTTCTGTTCTTTAAAAAAGCAAAATAAAACTTTGGAATATCTCAAGGGCTTATTAAAGCTCTCAGATGCTGACAGTGACTAAACGTTAACTCATACTCAAGACATTAAAAACAAAACTTCACAAACAATATTACTTACATCCTCTGCTACACGTAATGTGCACAAACATATCACAGCTGATGACAACACACCCAGGAGAATTTGGATTGAGAATCTTTACTGATAAAAGGAGCAATTTCAAAAACTTAAATGTGTAACATGACTTTTTTTTTGAGACACAGTTTTGCTGTGTCACCCAGGCTAGAGTGCAGTGGCATGATCTCGTCTCACTGCAACCTCCACCTCCTGGGTTCAAGCGATTCTCCTGCCTCAACCTACCGAATAGCTGGGATTACAGGCGCCCGCCACCACGCCCAGCTAATTTTTTGTCTTTTTAGTAGAGATGGGGTTTCACCATGTTGGCCAGGCTGGTCTCGAACTCCTGACCTCAAGTGAGCCACCTGCCTCAGCCTCCCAAAGTGCTAGGATTACAGGTGTGAGCCACTGCACTTGGCCTGTAACATGACTTTCATACACTGTTTTTCCATTCTGTTCCCAATCCTTCTCCTGTAATAATTGATGGATACAAAAAGACAAACTGATCCTGGGTATAATATGCCAAAAGTCCTCTTCACTTAAACTTTGGTTCAACTGAAAAAATAACTTTAAAATGGTGATTTTCAGATTTGTTCTTTGGTCAGGCAGTATAAAGCTCTCTGAAAGAAGTCCCTTTACCTGGTTATAGTATGAAAACAGTCAAAATAGAAAATGTCACTTTAGGAAAGAGATCTATGTGTTCAGAATTTCTCAGAAAAAAAGAAAAAAAATGTAGACAGGCAGACCCTAGCCCCAGATGCCAGATTCAATTGTCTTAGGACATCAAGAATAAAAGAGAACTAGCATTCAGAAGAGTAATATTTAAGTGGGTTAGCTTCTAAAAGGCCTAAATTAATAACCTAATCCTTAAATAGGAACATGATAAATGATTTCTGAGCAGAGGATTTACCAACATTTTCCTTTATCAGTTTAAATCCTAATCTGGACCCAGACCTAGCCACAGACTGTCATAATTTTCAAACGTAGAAAGTAGTAGGAAATGCAAGCCACAGACTCTACAAGGAGTAATCAGTTCTTTCCACACTGCCCCTGCCCCTCACCCACCAGGAGTGCACATCACTCTACGGAGCAGCTTTGTACCCAACACTCAGATGTGAGAGTGGCCTTCCCACCAAGGTGGGATATGGGTGCTTTGAAAACAGTTAAGGGCTTTAAAAAGGGGTGGGACGTGCTATGGTTAGAGCTTGGGAAGAACCAGAATTTGCGCACATCCTCAGACTGTGACCATTATGAAGAAATATTTGATGGTAAAGGAAGAAATCATCTGGTGATCAGAAGAAAATGGAGTAAGACCAAACCCTTGGGAGATTACACAATAAGCCTTTCAGCAGTCATCGCTTACTGTTTTTCTTAAAAGGCTAAACTTAAGATTAAAGGGTGAAAACTTCCATTGATTACTTGAATGGTTAAATAAGGATTCCAAGGTTGGCCACCTCTGAGACCTGGATGGGAAGTAAGTGGAAGGCACTTGCTCCCTAGGGAGGAGGGCCAGGTAAGTCTCCAGGCTGTGGAGCCAGGGCCAGCAGTAGCTCTTGATAGGCCCAAGTCTGCAAGGTGCTGGGAGAGGGGAATGGCCTGTGTGGTTAGCCAGAGACAGGCTAGGGTCAGCGTGATTTCACAAGTAGAATGGTTACAAAATAAAATGTTTTTTTAATGGACCGAAAAAGCAAAGTGAGTCACCTTCGTTTTTAAAGGTGAGATTTAGCAAAGGAAGGATTTGAAGCAGTTTTTTACTATTTACAAAATGTCATTTAGAGTGGAGGTGGCCACCTTCAGTAGTTGAGGCAATGTCTTTCACATGAGATGGCCACAGAAGTGTGGTTCCCGGAACTGGCTCACAAAGGCCACAGGCTGTCCTGGGTGAGGGAGAGTTCCTCTGAGGGAGCACCAAAAAGGCTCAGTCTTCTGTTTCTTCGTAAGTCGTCTCGTCAAAGGGCCTGTCCAGTAGAGGTACCAACCGATGACGGGAATACTTCAGCTGCAATAGGTCCCCAACTTCATCTATCTCCTTTAAAGCCTAAAATATACAAGACAAAGTAGAGGTCTGTCAGAGCCAGTGGGATGCAGGCATGCCTGGTGTTTTACTTTGCTAAAAACAATCATGGCAAGAATATCCTTTGGCAGGACTTATGTCTAGTTCATTTACAAGATGAGACTGCAATACAGGTGTGGAAGGAGCTGCTTTTGAACAAGGCCTTCAAGCTTACCATGAATAATGGGTTGTGAATAGCCAGGTATGCCCAATAAAGGCTATAATTCAAAGTATGATATGCTTGGTAGAAAAAGTTATATGCACTCTGAACTCACAAAACCGACTACAATTTGTAATCTCTCCCTTTTGTTTTTGAGATGGAGTCTCGCTCTGTTGCTCAGGCTGGAGTGCTATGGCGCCATCCAAGCTCACTGCAACCTCCACTTCACAGGTTCAAGTGATTCTCCTGCCTGAGCCTCCCAAGTAGCTGGGATTACAGGTGCCTGCCACCATGTTCAGCTAATTTTTGTATTTTTATAGAGACGGGGTTTCACCATGTTGGCCAGGCTGGTCTCGAACTCCCAACCTCAAGTGATCCACTGCCTTGGCCTCCAAAGTGCTGGCATTATAGGTGTGAGCCAACGAGCCCAGCAACTTTTTTTTTTTTTTTTTTTTTGAGACAGAGTCTTGCTTTATTACCCAGGCTGGAGTACAGTGGCACCATCTCAGCTCACTGCAACCTCTGCCTCCTGGGTTCAAGAGATTCTCTGCCTCAGCCTCTTGAGTAGCTGGGACTACAGGCACGTGCCATCACGCCCAGCTAATTTTTGTAGAGACGGGGTTTTGCCATGTTGGCCAGGCTAGTCTTGAACTCCTAGCATCAAGTTACCCACCCGCCTCTGCCTCCCAAAGTGTAAGGATTACAGGCATGAGCCACCACGCCTGGGGTCTTAAACTTCATTTTTTAAAAAAATCAGTGTTTGGAAAGAAAAAACTGCCAACAGTATTACTGATGTATTCTAGCACAAGAAAAAATATTCATTTCAAAATGTGAAAAATATAAAAGCAAATAAGAGCTGAACTTCAATGTGCTATCACAACAGCGGTACCTCTGAGAAGAGGTGTAAGTGAAAGCTCCATATGGAAACAATTTAAGTCTGAAATTAAGCTGGGAGAACCCACTGACCATTTATTTACCTGACCTCTGTGACAAGATGTAATAATTTAAGACAAAACTCAAAGCTGGCCGGGCGTGATGGCTCATGTCTGTATAATCCCAGCACTTTGGGAGGCTGAGGCGGACAGATCACCTGAGGTCAGGAGTTTGAGACCAGCCTGACCAACATGGAGAAACCCTGTCTCTACTAAAAATACAAAATTAGCTGAGCGTGGTGGCACATGCCTGTAATCCCAGCTACTCAGGAGGCTGAGGCAGGATAATCGCTTGAACCCAGGAGGCGGAGGCTGCAGTGAGCCAAGATCACGCCACTGCACTCCAGCCTGGGCAACACAAGCAAAACTCCGTCTCAAAAAAAAAAAAAAAAAGCCAAGGCTGAACACGGTGGCTCAAGCCTGTAATCACAGCACTTTGGGAGGCCAAGGCAGGTGGATCACTTGAGCCCAGGAGTTTGAGACCAGCCTGGGCAACGTAGCAAGACCTCGTCTCTTAAAAAAAAAAAATTACCAGGCATAGTCCCAGCTACTCTGGAGGCTGAGGTGGGAAGATCCCTTGAGGCCGGGAGGTGGAGGTTGCAGTGAGCCAAGATCATGCCACTGTACTCCAGCCTGGGTGACTGAGTGAGATCCTGCCTCAAAATAATAATAATAAGACCAAAGTGCACATGACTAAGATCACAAAGTAATGGACATTTATAAACTCTGACTTCAGAAGAATCTAGAATTTTTTCATCAATGTAGAAAAGTAATCATTAGATAGAAAAAAGAAAATCCTCAGTAGCCCAAGCGGATCTAGATTACAAGATTTCCTCTGATCCCACTCCAAATATTTCAGACAAATCAGTGTCACGTGAATAGGAGATGACATTCTAATGAGTGCTGACTCTTGTGTGGGGTATTTGGGTATGTTAGGGACAGGCAGCCAGTACATGCATCACCATTCATTAACAAACAGTCTACACAGAACCTCGAGATCACAGGTAAGGTGGGTTTCTAGGAGAAAAACATGTATTCATCTTAGAGCTGAGTAACTGAATCCTCTAGGACAGCCATCCTGCCACTCCCCTGAGCCAATATCCTTGCGCTTCCCATTTTAAAAAATAACAAAATTACAGCTTTGAGATACAATTCACATTCAACAAAATTCACTTTTAAAGTATACAATTCATTGCTTCTAAGTATATTCATAGAGTTGTGCAACTTTTGTCACTATCTAGTTTTTGAGTACTTTTATCACCCTAAAAAGCAACCCCATACATGTTACATCAATCCTCACTCCTCCCTCCTCTCAGGCTGGCTGCCACCAATCTATTTTCTGACCCTATGGATTTGCCTGTTGTGGACATCTCTTATAAATGGAATCGTAAATTACGTGGTCTTTGTTTTGGCTTCTTTCATTTAGCCTAATGTTTTCAAGGTTTATCCATGCTGTAGGGTTAAAACGTCACTCTTCTGCATCCAGCTGACCTAGTACTGTTTGTTGAAGAGACTATTCTTTTCTCATTGACTGGTCTTGGCTTCCTTGTTGAAAACAAATTGGCCATAGATGCTTGTACTTTATTTCTGAACTCTCAATTCTACTTCACTGGTCTATATGTCTATCCTTATGCTAGTACTCGACTGTTGTAATTACTGTAGCTTTGTAGTAATTAGCTTTGTTTTAAAATTAAGAAGTGTGAGTCCTCCCACTTTGCTTTTCCTTTTCAATACTATTTTAGCTATTCCCTGCCAGTTCCATATAAATTTGAGGACCAGCCTTTTAATTTCTGCAAAAAAGGGCCAGTGGCTTAGGGTCTCCCAGTCCATTTTTTTCTGAGAAATGAAGAACACAGGATCTGTAGGTTGCTATACTGCCATCTTAACAATATTAAATCTTCTAATCCATGAACACAGGATGTCATTCTATTTCTTTAAGTCTTAATTTCTTTCAGCAAAGTTTTATAGTTTTCAATATACACGTCTAAAAATACAGTGTACAAGTGTAAATTAGCTAGTGTACAAGGGAAAGCTTTTCCTTTTTCTTTTTTTTTTTTTTTTTTTTTTTTTGAGACAGAGTTTTTTTTTTTTTTTTTTTTTGAGACAGAGTCTCACACTGTCGCCCGGGCTGGAGTGCAGTGGTGCGATCTCAGCTCACTGCAACCTCCGCCTCCCAGGTTCAAGTGGTTCTTCCGCCTCAGTCTCCCCAGTAGCTGGGATTACAGGTGCCCCTCACCATGCCTGGCTAATTTTTTGCATTTTCAGTAGACATGAGGTTTCACTATGTTGGCCAGGCTGATCTCAAACGCCTGACCTTCCAAAGTGCTGGGATTACAGGTGTGAGCCACCGCACCCAGCCAGGAAAGGCTTTCTTGATTAAGTTTATTACTAGATATTTTATTCTTTTGAAAATTGTAAAAGAAATTTTCTTTTCATTTGTTCATTGCTGGTGTATAAAAGCACTAATTTTTTGTGTGCTGATCTTTTACCCTGCAACTTTGCTGAATTCATTTATGAGCTCTAGCTCTGTGTGTGTGTATGTGTGTCTGTGTGCACACGCATGCATGTGTGTGTGTATTTTACATCACTTTCTATATACAGAATCATGTCATGGGGCCCATTATTAAATGAAAATTAATTTGTATCTCATAATGGTCTACTACATGTTTAGTTCCATAAAACATCGTAAGACAAAATGACTTTAACAAATCCATGGTTTCAAAAAAATGCACTTTATGCTTTAAAAAACTAAATGGGAGGCAAAGCCCAACAATCCCTCAAGAGAATCTTATGAAAAGGATTAGAACTCTCAACTGGCAAACATTCTTATTGGCAACAGAAATCTCCTTAGATATCCTAAGGAGATATCCTGGTTACATCTAAATTCTTTCATGAATGTGTACAGTTCTCAGAAGTCAAAGTTGTTGTCAGAAGGCATGGATTACTGCCATAGACACTGGTTATAGTTACATAGACTTTTTTTTAAAGGCACGTTGAAATTCTGAGTTAACAGGTGAACATGAGAAAGAAAAAAGAAAATTCTTAAAACATCAATAGAGTAGGAGGGAAAGAAAAGCTGAAATCTCTAGGTTAAAAAAAATCATTGCAGAAATTCACCAGTAAAATTTCTGAGAAATGAGAAAAATCTATTGGAAAAATCTGACAGGCGTAATCAAAATAAAGAAAAAAGATACAGTATCAAAAAGTTGAATCTAATTGGATATTGTCAGAATGTGATTAAGAATATGCTCACAACACTGTGCCTATAGTTAACAATACTGTATTCTACATGGAAAAATTTGTTAAGAGGACAGATCTCATGTTAAGTGTTCTTACTACAATTTTGTTTTTTAAAAGGGAATACACTCATACTCGTAGAAATTTTGCCATGTAGACATAAAGAAGAAAGTCAAAAGTCTTCGGCTATTCAGGAATATAAAATGTCCATCAAATTGTTACAATGAACTTTTATAAAGAAGCATTCATAATGTTTAAGATTAGTAGCTCTTGCCAGGCAGTGGCTCATGCCTGCAATCCCAGCACTTTGGGAGGCTGAGGCGGGTGGATCACCTGAGGTCGGGAGTTCGAGACCAGCCTGACCAACATGGGGAAACCCCGTCTCTACTAAAAATACAAAACTAGCTGGGCGTGGTGGCGCATGCCTGTAATCCCAGCTACTCAGGAGGCTGAGACAGAACTGCTTGAACCCAGGAGGCGGAGGATGTGGTGAGCTGAGATCACGCCATTGCACTCCAGCCTGGGCAACGAGAGTGAAACTGTCTCAAAAAAGGAAAAAAAAAAAAAGAAAAAAAATTAGTAGCTCTCTAACTCATTAATGGGTATTTCTAGCAACTAATTTTATGCAAATGTCATGTTCTAAAGCTTTATAAACTCCCAGATGGCAATACTGATTTAAACTCTGAAATCTTAGATTCGCAACAATAACATATTAAGAGAATATATAGAGATGAGAATATATTGAGATCATAAACAATTAAGCTTAGTAATAATGATCCCCAACTAGATGCCTGGCAGTGTGGTGGGTGCTGGGATATAGATGAGTAAAACAGACTTATTCCTATCCTCAATATTTATCTAATGGAGAAGACTGCTATTAAATAATTATAGGTGTGAAGAATTTAGTAAGGGAGAATCTCAGGATTCCAAGGGAACACAGAGCAAGAAGGTGTGGGGTGCCCCTGAGCAATTTTCCTTTAAGTGGAGATGTGAAGAATGAGTGGCAGTCAGCCAGGCAGAGGGGAGAGAAAGCTCAAGAGAGAAAATTTTAGACAGAACAACATATGAGAAAGCTTAGTGTAGAAATAGCTAGAGTGGAAAGAGAATTGTAGAGTCTATAGTGAGGAAGACAGTGGAGCAAGACAAAGCCGGAAAATTCTCCAGAGCTCTCATGATGCAGGTGTGGTGGGTGACAGTTTTTTTGTAAATGCCAATGTTTTCGGTCACCTCCTCTGTCTTAGGTGCACTGTCACCTCCTCTGTCTTAGGTGCTCACAAGAACATCAAGATTAACATATTATGAATTTCATCTAATATACAGGCCCTTTTAATAAAAGGCATATTTATATCAAGGTGAAAGTGCCTACTTACAGTATCAAGTATTTCTTTGGTATGAGCTGCTGACAGGCAAAACCTGGCTCTGGACTCAATAATTGGGGTGGCAGGAAATCCAACCACAACGACACCGATGTTCCGCTTCAGCATCTCCCGTCCAAAGGCGCTGCAAAGGGGAAAACAAGGAACAGAAACCAGGAGGGGTAAGAAAGCACTCATTACAGAGGACTTGCTGTCCTCAATGATTTCAACTCTGGTGATGCAAGCATTGGAGACTTCTAATAAGAGTTTCCTTTAACTCCTTTTAAAGTTAAAATTGACAGCTCACAAATACTTTTAAAGTCAACCCTAAGGCAGTCTTCTCCTATATGGTGTGCTTCACAAAACTGAAATAACCAGCCTGGGCAACATGGCGAAATCCCATCTCTACCAAAAATACAAAAAATCAGCTGAGTATGGTGGCATGCACCTGTAGTTCCAGCTACTCAGGAGACTGAGGCATGAGAATCTCTCAAAGCTTGGAGGCAGAAGCTGTAGTAAGCCAAGATCACATGACTGTACTCCAGCCTGAGCAACAGAGCAAGATTCTGTCTCAAAACAACAACAACAACAAAAAAAGTGTCCCTGATATGTAATAGTGGTTCAGAGGCTTCAAAATGAACCTGTATTTAATTAAAATCTGGTCCGTGAAAAGTTAAGCTTCGCAGTTTAACATTAATCCTCAAATTCTGAGGATTCTGCAGCTGTGGGGGATCTGCTATAACATGGCACATCTTTTCTGCTAGCAGAATGGCTGACTGGCATGCGCTCTCCAGATCACGCATTTCTTTGTCTTGGGAACAACACTGCTTCAGAATTCAGGGCTTCCTTTGGTGTCTGTCAGGCCAGTTCACCTGCTGGCTTCAGCTGATTACTCAGACCACACAACTCATGTTTAACAATCCCCCACCCCTATCATAAGCCAAACTGGAGGCCTGAGGCCTTACTCCACATCTGTGTCTTGTCTAAATAACACATTCTAACTTTTATTTAATTTTGTCTACTAAATTATGTTTGTTTTTTTTTTTTTGTTTTTTTTTTTTTTTGAGTCTCTCGCTTTGTCGCCAGGCTGGAGTGCAGTGGCGCGATCTCGGCTCACCACAACCTCTGCCTCCCAGATTCTAGCAATTCTCCTGCTTCAGCCTCCCGAGCAGCTGGGATTACAGGTGTGCACCACCACACCCAGATAATTTTTGTATTTTTAGTAGAGACGGGGTTTCACCATGTTGGCCAGGATGGTCTCGATCTCCTGACCTTGTGAGCCACCCACCTCGGACTCCCAAAGTGTTGGGATTATAGGTGTGAGCCACTGCGCCCATCCCAAATTATGTTGCTTTTTGTCTTTTCCTCTTGTTGACCTCCCTTATGTTTTAACTTTTCCTTTAAGCTGTTTACAGCATTTGTTTGAGAATACAAAAATCTGGCCAGGCCAGTGGCTCGTGCCTGTAATCCCAGCACTTTGGGAGGCCGAGGCAGGCAGATCACCTGAGGTCAGGAGTTGGAGACCAGCCTGGCCAACATGGTGAAACCCCATCTCCACTAAAAAATACAAAAATTAGCCAGGTGTGGTGGCACACATCTGTAATCCCAGCTACTGGGGAGGCTGAAGCACAAGATTTGCTTGAACCTGGGAGGTGGAGGTTGCAGTAAGCCGAGATCGCGCCATTGCACTCCAGCCTGGGCAATATAGATCCTGCACATTTGGCATTACGTTAATGCCAGTCTTTTCAGCCTTTTCCCACTCTCTGTAGTACCAGTACATCTTCCTCAACATACCTCCTTTGTGTCAGCATGAACCTGGGTGCCCTGTATCTTCAGCACACGCTCCCAAACTGTCTAGTGCCTTATTCTAATTCTTCACCTTCTCTAAATCTTTCCTAATTACAGTGTACACAGTCAGTTACACCTATGTAGAATAAAGGAGACACAGCTTTCTTTAAAGAGAGAGCTCTAGACTGAGTCCTTTGGATCTGATAACTCTTCGTGTTTGTTTATGACAGAATTCCACTTAAAGAAGAATGAAGAAAATCCTTCCCCATCCCCTCTGAAGCCTTAATACCAACTGCCCATATGACTTCATGTTGAAACCCAAATCCCTCTTTTTCTCTCAGGGAGCACATTTTCCTTACTTCTCTTTCATTCTGTTTGAATCACATTACTTCCAGGTTCCCTGATTTGATTTCCTCTCCCATATTCATTTCAGTAAATGTTTACTGAGTGTCGGAGACTGTGGTGGACACTGGGGATTCAAAAATTTACAAAAATTGCTCCTTCAATGAGTTCAATCAAACTGGAGAAATGCTTTAAGATCCAGCTCAAAACTCACCCATCCAACAAGATGTGCCTTTCTTACTGAGCCTATACTAAGCAGATTACTCCTTTATTCTACATCTTCAGGGCCACTTTGCATATAATAAAATTTGTTCAGTATAATTACTGTTCATTTGCTTTTCAAATGTCTTCTGGTTTCATTATACATCTGGACTTCTCAAATACATTGAAAGCTATCCTAGGGCAAGGCTTTCCATTACGTATGCCTCGTACAAACCAAAGAAGCTGGTGTAAACTGCACACCTGGTAAGTATCCAATAACACACTCTGATAAAACCTCTCTGACCTCATGGCCCACTGCTCGCCCTGGGGCACGGTGCTCCAATTCCAGGGACCTCTTTGCTACTCTTCGGTCAGCTAAGCAAGCTCGCTCCTGCACTGTGGCCTTTGCACAAATGCCTCCTTCTCCAGTGGCTGTCAGCTCCTTCAAATCTTCGCTCAGATGTCATTTTCCTTCCCAAGAAGGCTTCCTTACCCTGACCACCCTATTTAATAGTGTTATCTGCCTGCCCACAGGGCACTCTCAACTCCCCATAGAGGTCCTGCTCTACTTTTTCCATAGCACTTGACACCTTCTAACACAGTACACAGTTCATTTGTTTATTATGTATGTCTGACTGTTGCCCCCTACTAGACTGTAAGCTCCACAAGGACAAAGATGCTTGTATTTTATTCACTGATCTATCCCAGGCCCCTAGAGAGTACATGAAACTCAAATGTTTATTGAAAGAAGAACAAATTAACATACTTTACAATTTGGAATCCACTATTTGATCTATGGCATATGTACGAAATGAAGGTTAACATAGTAAGGACAAGACCACTTTCCCTACCAAAATACGTAAGCCCTAGTCTCACATTACAGAAAAGGATAAGGACAGACTAGTCTGTGATCTGCAACAAAATGTACCCAATTTTGGCAGGCATGTAGAGCATCAAAGGCACTACTGGAGAGTCTTCATTTCCATAGATGATGAAGCCCATCTCTTTCAGGCGTCTCCTGAAATACCTGGTGTTTTCAGCTAACTGTTGTACACACTCTTTACCTGGAAAGTCATGGTGAGAGAAAACAAAATAATATTAAGTAAAAAGGAATGGAAAAAAGACAGTAACCTCCTCTATCTCCATTCTATCTAATCAGTTCTGTTTCGCTTTTTTCCATTTCACCATAAAATATTTTACACAGTAAACCGTATGGAATATAAAGTAAAATGTCTCATTTTGTATTCTGTCATTCTACCTGTTAATAGCAGAAGTTATAATAATGTAAAAAACATTTAATGGAGCGTTAGCATCCTCAAAGAATTTCAGCCATACCCTCTCACTGAGCACTCCACAAATCCCTTGACAGTAGGTAGGATATTTATGATTATCTTCATATTATAGGTCAGGAGACTCTCACCAAGGTAGTGACATGCCTACAGCTGGAAATGCCTACAGTTGGACAATAGTGCCTACAGTTGGACAAGTAGCAAGTGGCACAGCTGCAACTAGAATTTACGTCTTCTAACTTTAAGATTCATTCCAATTAACTGTGCTGCAAATAAATTTTACACATAAGACCAGAGATGAAGCCCTTAGACCCCCAAATTTTCATCTTCTGAGTTTCATTTTGTTGTTTCCTTACGATTCTTTCTTTTTTTCTTTTTCTTTTTTTTTTTTGAGACGGTGTCTCACTCTGTCGCCCAGGCTGGAGTGCAACGGCACGATCCCGGCTCACTGCAATCTCTGCTTCCCGGGTTCAAGCGATTCTCCTGTCTCAGCTTCCTGAATAGCTGGGGTTACAGGTGCATATCACCACGCCCAGCTAATTTTTTTTATTTTTAGTAGAGACAGGTTTTCGCCATGTTGGCCAGGCTGGTCTCGAATGCCTAACCTCAAGTGATCTGCCCACCTTGGCCTCCCAAAGTGCTGGGATTACAGACGTGAGCCACCGCGCCCGGCCTGTTTCCTTAAAATTCTTACCAGACAACAGCAACGTATCTGTAATAGTATAAAATTGTATCTTTAATCCTATTATGCTCATCTTCCCTAAAACACAAATAGATTAAAACACACATTTCTAACTGACTAAATATTTGGGCAGGTTTTGACATTATTGTAAGTCACTCTTTGAAAAGATATCCAAACAATTGTTCTGTTATACAGAGCAACGCAATAAATGTAAAAGATCCGCTTGTAAAGGGCTAAGAACTATTTTAGAATCTTCTCAGCCATAAATACTCATGAATAAAAAAGGCTGCAGTAATTTTCATATACAGATTATAAAATCAGCAAGTTCATATTTTTAAAAGTCCAAGCATGATACATGACATAAGTTCTTATGACAAATTAACCAGACCTACAGATAGCTAACAAATGTCCTTAGAATTAGAATACTAACATATCCATCATTCATGGGAAGCTACTCTAGATAAGTTGGCCAGAAATAAGTCAAAATTAATACTCTTTATGTAGATAATTTCAAGTTGATCAGAGAAAAACACTCAAGCTTAGATTAGCCTAGTGTGAGCACTGAAGAGCATCATTTATGTCATTTAAGTTACAAAGAAGAAAGCAGATATTAAAGTGTGTTATATTTAAGTATGTTGGGAACTGATGAGCCAAGTCCCCTAATTTCCCCCTAGAAGTATCAATACATGCTTAATCTACATTTAGAAGATAAGACTTCTTCTGGCCATGGAGTACTAGAGGCTGGATTTATCTTCCTGCTGTAAACAATAGGAAACTGGACAAAGTACATAAACAATGACTTTTAGACACTGAACCACGGGGAGGGCCAGACTGTGCTGCCTGAAGGCAGGTTACAGGCCGCCGCACAGGGAAGGAGGGCCCAGTCTTGCCAGCTGAGGACATCTGAGATTGGAGTGGAGGGCTGTCAGTGAAATCAGAGCTGGGGAGGCTGCCGGGGCTAGAATTTGTTGGGCAGTGTACAGGAGCCGGGGGGAGGGGGTACGATGAGAGAGCTTTAGGGATCTGCAGAAGGGTCCCTTTGAACTTTGGGAAGGGTACTGATTTCTATACGCATGAAAAGAAACTAGCAGAGGCTGGGGAAAAGATCCATCAGAAAGCAATAGGCCAAACAATTCCTGCACCCACATGGAGCTGGGAATAGTTTGTATTTTTGTCCACCAAAATGTAAAGATCTTATAACATGTGGGTTGTCTAACAGAGTCCTCAGAAGGGGACTCCACTCCTATCACCTTGGTAGTGGAGATAAATGAACCCTAGACTAAAACTTGGTCTGAACCCACCCTAACCTTAAAAGCAAGCTTTGAAAGGATCCTATTGATTCCAAGAACAAAGTCCAACATTACCTAAAGGAAAACAACAAGATATAGAAACTAGCAATGTCCTACATATAATTTTAAAATTCCAGGCATTCAAAGAAACAGGAAAATGTGACGTACAACCGGGGGAAAAGTTAGTCAATAAAAACCGACCAAAAATAACGGAGTATTAGCAGATATGGATGTTAAAGGCCATTAAAAATATGATCTATATGTTCAAAAAGGTAGAAGAAACATGAGGAGAGAAAGGAAATATATGAAAAGGAACAAATGATTGCTAAGGCAACAATGCTGATGAATCTCAAAACATAATGTTCATTGAAATAAGCCAGACATGAGACTGCACACTGTATGAATTCGTTCGTTTGTATGAAACTCTAAAAAGACATACTGTAATGACAGAAAACAGATTCATGGTTGCCAGAAAGTATGGGAAAGGGGCTGATAGCAAAGGGGCAGAAGGGAACTTCCAGGAGGGATGATGAAAATATTCTAACCTTGATTGTGGCATGGGATTACAGGTGTGAGCCACTATGCTGCCCAGCCAACACCTTTAAAAAAATCACAAACCTTTTAGCTATCTAATCACAAATTAACTAGCCTCTGTTAAAAAAAAAAAAGTTTTTTCAAACTAAAAATGGAACTACCATACAATCCAGGAATCCCACTACTGCTGTTTATCGAAATAAAATGAAATCAGTGTATCAAAGGGATGTGTGCACAGCTATGTTTACTGCAGCACTATTCACAATAGCCAAATACGGAATCAATCTAAATATCAGCGGATGAATGGATAAAGAAAATGTGGCAGACACATTTTCGGTACACACAACGGAATACTATCCAGCCATGAAAAGAATGAAATGCTGTCCCTTGCACAACATGGATAGGTCTGAAGGTCATGATGTTAAGTGAAATGAGCCAGGCACGGAAAGACACATATCGCATGTTCTGACTCATGCGGGAGCTAAAAAAGTTGATCTCATGGAGGTAGAGAGTAGAACAGTGGTTACCAGAGGCTGGGAAGGGTAGGGAAAGGGGGATTGAAAAGAGGTTGGTTAATGGGTACAAACATATACGTAGATAGGAGGAACAAATTATAGCGTTTGATAGCACAGGATGACTACAGTTAACAATAGTTTACTGTGTATTTCAAAATAGCTAGAAGAGCTGAAATGTTCTAAACACAAAGAAATGATAAAAGTTTGAGGTGACGCATATCCTACTCTGATTTTAATCAGAGTATTTGATACTGTATGCATGTATCAAAATATCATATGTACCCCATAATTATTATTATGTGTCAATTTTTAAAAAAGGAAAGCCAGGCACAGTGGTGTGATTCTGGCTACTTGGGGGGCTGAGGTAGGAGGATCTCTTGAGTCAGAAGTTTGGGGCTGTAGTGAGCTATGATTGCACCTGTAAACAGCCACTGCACTCCAGCCTGGGTAGCATAGCGAGACTCTGCCACTTACGTAAAATGAGCCAGGGGCGGTGGCTCACGCCTGTAATCCCAGCGCTTTGGGAGGACGAGGCGGGCAGATCACCTGAGGTCAGGAGTTTGAGACTAGCCTGACCAAATGTTGAAATCCCGTCTCTACTAAAAATACAAAATTAGCCAGGTGTGTTGGCGCATGCCCGCAATCCCAGCGACTCGGAGGCTGAGGCAGGAGAACTGCTTGAACCTGGGAGGCAGAGGTTGCCATGAGCCGAGATCGCGCCATTGCACTCTGCCCTGGGCAATAAGCGTGAAACTCCTTCTCGAAAAAAAAAAAATTAAAAAAATTTAAAAAGGAGGGCTGGGCACGGTGGCTCACGCCTGTAATCCCAGCACTTTGGGAGGCTGAGGCGGGCAGATCACGAGGTCAGGAGATCGAGACCATCCTGGCTAACACGGTGAAACCCATCTCTACTAAATATACAAAAACATTAGCTGGGCGTGGTGGCGGGCGCCTGTAGTCCCAGCTACTTGGGAGGCTGAGGCGAGTGAATGGCGTGAACCCGGGAGGCGGAGCTTGCAGTGAGCCGAGATTATGCCACTGCACTCCAGCCTGGGTAACAGAGTGAGACTCCATCTCAAATAAATAAATAAATGAATAAATAAATAAATAAATAAATAAATAAATAAATAAAGTGGCTTGTTATCCTTTAAAATTGCTAGGCTGAACCATCAAACTGCCAATATGCTACCATTTTTTACCTTAAAACAGGCAATTTCTTACGGTTTAACTTTTTAATTTCAAAGAGAATTAACAGGAAAATAAAATAAAATAAATGTAGACAAATCAGTAAGCCCTGGCATTTATATGTTAGAAAATAGTTATCCTTTGCTCTTAAAGTGAAACTGAATCTTAACAGAAAACATGGTTACCCACTTTGACTTGAGTATCATATAAAATACCAGTTAATATTTATGCAAGAAGACCAATTGCTATTTAACGCCAATCTAGTAGCTCAGTCCTAAGGATTTTTCACTGCAGAGTTTCAGCAAGTATCAAGTCTAATACAGACTTGAAACAAAGAAGAAAGTTTAGCATTGTTTAAAAAAATACTAACTCTTAAGAGGTTTTTATCTTTGGCTCAGAAAGAACACAGATGGAAATATAAGAGGTCAGAATTCTTTCCTACTTTTCAAACATAAATCTTTACTTTTAAGGGTGATAAAAAGCATAAAAGCAATTTGGAGGAGAAAAATCTGTAATGACTTGAATTTTACAAATAAACTTAACTGTGTGGCTGTCATTTTGGACTTCTTCAATATGGTTTGTCAGAATAAAACTATTTTTAGGAACTCTACTGTAAAAAATCTACAGCTTGGCATGGAAGAGACAGAGAAAAGTAAACACGTAGTTAATTTCTGGGAAAATGTAGATAACTTTAATAGGTCATTTTTAGTCTTCAACCTCTTTACAATGAATTTTATTCTCAGGAAGAAAGGAATAGATATAAAAGATCAATAGGCTGTAATAGCATCATTAGATTATTTAGTTCTTTTTTTTTTTTTTGAGACAGAGTCTCACTCTGTTGCCAGGGCTGGAGTGCAGTGGCGTGCTCCTGGCTCACTGCAAGCTCCGCCTCCTGGGTTCACGCCATTCTCCTGCCTCAGACTCCCGAGTAGCTGGGACTACTGGAACCCGCCACCACACCCGGCTAATTTTTTGTATTTTTAGTAGAGACGGGGTTTCACAGTGTTAGCCAGGATGATCTCGATCTCTTGACCTCATGATCCACCGGCCTCGGCCTCCCAAAGTGCTGGGATTACAGGCGTGAGCCACTGCGCCCGGCCTCTTTTTTTTTTTTTTTTTTAATTGAGACGGAGTGTCACTCTGTTGCCCAGGCTGGAGTGCAGTGGTGCGATCTCAGCTCACTGCAATCTCTGCCTCTCAGGCTCAAGCGATTCTCCTGCCTCAGCTTCCTGAGTAGCTGGGATTACAGGCACGTGCCACCACGCCTGGTTAATTTTTTGTATTTTTAGTAGAGACACGGCTTCACTTTGTTGGCCAGGCTGGTCTAAAACTCCTGACCTTAAGTGATCCATCGCACCTGGCCTAGATTTAGTTCTCTTAAGGAACTAGAAGGCCTTAAAAAGGATGGAGGGTAGAGGTTGAAGGAGCACCACAATTATCTACCTACTGATAACCACTAGATATTGATAACCTTCAATCATGTTTACAAAACAGAATTAGATTTAGAGATCTTTATTAATCACTGCCAAACAGATTTAAGGTGTACCAATTGCTTTTCAATTATTTTTAAAAGGAATATTTTATCAAGTCTTAATCCAAATTTCTCAAGATTCTCAGCCATGCATGTAATCTTAAGGTTAGAAGGTACTACTATATTATTACTGAAATAAACTCCATAAGCCCTCCTAGATAGGTGTGACTTAGAACAGACAGTGTTCTATAAATTTTCTGAATGCTCAAGACTGTTTTTTTTTTTTTTTTTTTTTGAAAGCCAGGAAAAGATCCATGTAATAAAGTAAGGAATATAAAGGCAGCAGACATTTTTGTCTTAAACTAGTACTATTTAGCATTATACTTCAAAGAATAGACCGTGCACTCACCTGCTTAAGTAGTAATATTTCCAGTTTAGCTGATGAGCTTTTATACAACTTATACCATAACCAACAAAAACATGTTTGAAGCTGCAGCTTCAAAACTAACATTTCTGTTGTTAACTGAAATCTTTCAAAGTAAAGGACACAAATATTAAGGATGTTCAGCCAGAGTAGACCTCTTAATTCATATTATACTTCATTACACAGCTCCTAATCTTCTTAGATTCCCTGAATATGCTGATATATAATCTGTCTTCCTGGGGAAAATAAAATAAAATTACTGCTACTCCTCCAACTTATACTTTATAATCTGTCTTCCTAGGGAAAATAAAATAAAATTACTGCTACTCCTCCAACTTATACTTTCCAATTAATTACAGTGCACTGAAAGAATTTGAAATTGAAGAACTTCCCCACCCCTCTTTTCCTTTTCTTTTTTTTTTTTTTTGAGATGGAGTTTCACTCTTGTTGCCCAGGCAGGAGTGCAATGGCACGATCTCAGCTCACTGCAACCTCCACCTCCCGGGTTCAGGTGATTCTCCTGACTCAGCCTCCCGAGTAGCTGGGATTACAGGTATGCACCACCACGCCCGGCTAATTTTGTATTTTTAGTAGACACAGGGTTTCTCCATGTTGGTCAGGCTGGTCTCGAACTCCTGACCTCAGGTGATCTGCCCGCCTTGGCCTCCCAAAGTGCTGGGATTACAGGCATGAGGCACTGTGCCCAGCCACCCTTTTCTTCTTAAAGGTTATATTCTCAAAGCAGGTAATAGTTTTCTATATCAGTTCAGGGTCCCACAAATACAGCTCCAAGAATGGTTTCAGTTAGTTTTCAGCATTAACTAGGAATTAATGGGCATAAAGCAGGATAAAATATGGAAAAATACTACCTATCATCTAGCTCTAATATATACTATAATAGCAAATTGTGGTTATTTCATATCTTTTATTTAATAATTTATTATAAGAATTGAAGCTGTCAATTTTTTATATTAATCATCTGTTTCAAAGGTCTTATTTTTGTTACTTTTTGTTTGTTTGTTTGTTTTTTGAGACAGAGTCTCACTCTTATCGCCCAGGCTGGTATGCAATGGTGCAATCTTGGCTCACTGCAACCTCTGCCTTCCGGGTTCAAGAGATTCTCCTGCCTCAGCCTCCCGAGTAGCTGAGCTTACAGGCACCCACCACCACGCCGGCTAATTTTTTTGTATTTTTAGTAGAGACAGGGTTTCACCATGCTAGCCAGGCTGGTCTTGAACTTCTGACCTCAAGTGATCCACCCGCCTCAGCCTCCCAAAATGCTGGGATTACAGGCGTGAGTCACCGTGCCCAGCCTTATTTTTGTTATTTGGAAGTACACCTTTTCTCATATTTTACTTTGGTTGGATTATACTACAGAAAGAGAAGGAACACATTTCATTCCTGTGATGTTTCTCTTTGAAAACTTTTTTTTTTTTTAACAAATATGCCTTTTCTAGGACAGTTTAAACCAGGACATGACAAAGTATGTTCTCCACTGACAGAAATAAACTTACATACCCTTGATGTTTACTTTGCCTGGGTTGTGAGTGTGTCTCTATTGAAATCTAAAACTGGAACTTTTATCTTAAAGACCCAAGTGTTTATAACATCAGATAAGTCAAAGCAAACTGCGTTTTCAAAGGCTATTACCGAAGTAATTATGGAAGCTCTTAGTACTGACTCCCTTTAAGCAAAGTGAGTAAAGAAAATAGAAAGCACAGTGCTAGGCCCAATTAATGTTTGTTTTTTTCACTTTTTCCAGGAAAGCAATTTCTTTTTTTTTTTTTTTTTTTTGAGACAGAGTCACTCTGTCGCCCAGGCTGGAGTGTAGTGGTGCAATCTTGGCCCACTGCAACCTCCACCTCCTGGATTTAAGAGATTCTCGTGCCTCAGCCTCCCAAGTAGCTGGGATTACAGATGTGCACCACCATGCCTGGCTCATTTTTGTATTTTTAGTAGAGACGGGGTTTCACCATGTTGGCCAGGCTGGTCTCAAACTCCTGGGCTAATATGATCCACCTGCCGTGGCCTCCCGAAGTGCTGGGATTACAGACGTGAGCCACCTTGCCCGGCCCAGTAAAGCGAAGCAGGGGAATATTACATTTTGCTTTGGTTACTACATCTCTAAATATTACCAAGTCAACTCCCAGCCTGCCTTATCTCCTGACAAGACAGTACTTTATAGTCTATCATAAACAAATGAAAGAATATGTTGATTTATATTAATTTAAATTAACTAAGCACTCTCTTGCATTTATGGTGCTACAGCTAACTCCACATGTTAGAGCAACAGCTTAATCTCATCTCAGCTGGAGGTGTCTTGGACTTATGTGGAGGAGGAGACAGGAGTGACTATTGTTATTACATCATTTCCAAGAACTCCAAAGAGTGTGCATAGTAGAAAATCTCAGATGAAATCAGGTAATGCTTTCAAAAAAAGATAGCAAACCTGGGCTAAAAACATTTCAAATTCCCATCATGCTCAACACTTAAACCACAGGATCTTTTTTTTAAAATTTTATTTATTTATTTATTTTGAGATGGAGTCTTGCTCTGTTGCCCAGGCTGGAGTGCAGTGGCATGATCTCAGCTCACTGCAACCTCCACCTCAAGCGATTCTCGTGCCTCAGCCTCCTGAGTAGCTGGGATTACAGGTGCCCGCCACCAGGTTTGGCTAATTTTTGTATTTTTAGTAGAGGCAGGGTTTCGCCGTGCTGGCCAGGGTGGTCTCGAACTCCTGAACTCAAGTGATCCACCCACCTTGGCCTCCCAAAGTGCTGGGATTACTACAGGTGTGAGCCACCAGCCTAAACCACAAGATCTTTCAATACACCATATAAGTAACTTCTGAGAGGAAGAACAGACTTAGTAGGCTTTTCCACCTCTCCCTTTTAGAAGCAAGGCATATTTAAGAGTTATTTACAGCTAAGAAACTAAACTGATGCCCAGTGAGGTTACATATCTTAAAACAGAGAAACCGACTTGACTCCCTGGTTCTTCTGGTTTCAAAGACTGGACTCTTAACCATGACTCAATGATGTACTCTAGCTCCTGTATTGCTAGGATTGACTAAAAGGGAATGTCAAGTACTTAACACAGGAATTTAGAAGAGGAATAAGTGAGTAACTTTGTTTCATTACAAATAATCAACAATGCACGTTGGCCCACCCTGTTGAGACTCATCTACCTACTGTGAATTCTTCCCTAACACTGCCTCCACCACAACACACTGCTTCTCCTTCACTCTATTGCATCGTGCAGCATCCCAGGGAAAGAGGTGGGGCCAAAGATTTCCTTCCATCCTGCATTCTCCTTTCCCATTTTAATCTAGGATTTCTGCCATCCTGCATCTTCCAAAGAGGGCACCCTGCAAAATTTCAGTCAACCATCTCCAGTGTTTCTCAGTAAGACTGTTGTTGGCATTTTGGGCAGAACAGTTCTTCGTTGTTTAGGCTGTTTAGTCCCTTGCACAACATTGAGCATCGCTGGCCTCTGGGCTGCGCATGCCAACAGTGCCACAGCAACCTAGTGTGTGACCAGAAATACCTCTAGACTATTCCATATGCTTCTCAGGAAGATGGTACTCTTCCTGGTTAACTGTTCTCTACCATAAGCCCTGAAAGTTATTTCTTCACAGGGACCATGACTTTCTTCTTCTTCTTTTTTTTTTTTTTTTTTTTTTGTGATGGAGTTTTGCTCTTGTTGCCCAGGCTGGAGTGCAATGGCATGATCTCGGTCCACCACAACCTCCACCTCCCAGGTTTAAACGATTCTCCTCCCTCAGCCTCCTGAGTAGCTGGGATTAAGGCATGTGCCACCATGCCCAGCTAATTTTGTATTTTTAGCAGAGATGGGGTTTCTCCATGTTGGTCAGGCTGGTCTTGAACTCCCAACCTCAGGTGATCTGCTCGCCTTGGCCTCCCAAAGTGCTGGGATTACAGGCGTGAGCCACTGCACCCGGCCTGGAATGTTTTATACTGCAATCTGGGTGGTGATTAGATGAGTATATTTATTTATGAAAACTGTATGTGTAAGATCTGTACACTTCATTGTATGAATGTCAATACTTCAATAAGAATAAAAATAAAATTTTAAATACTTGGAAAATTACCCAAAGTTAAACAAAAATGGAATTGAGGTTAAATTTCTCATCTCTCTATTCATGATTTTAAATAGAACCAACTACTATTTAATAATACCCCTTTTACTTAAAAACAACAACAACAACAACAAAACAGAACCATCTAAATATTACAGGTGTGGGCTCAGGAACTCTCCTCTTAACCTTTGGTTTTAAGACAAATCTGGAAAAATACTGAAATTTTTGGTGCTGCGTATTCTAGGAATTTGTAAGACGGGGTTTAAGTGTTAGGAAAACAGCACTTCAAACTTACATGTCCTGAGGCAAGAAATGAAAGCTAGTCTTCCTTTCTTTCCCTTTCTCTGTTTAAATGCTCACGTGAATGAATACACAGAATAGAAAATCCTGGTAATAAAAATATTCGTTTTTAATCTGTGCATTTGCTTTAATTCTCATGAAGACATTTTCCCTAGATATTTTACTACTAGGTTTTTCTTCTGCATACCCTGCCAAGATGGGGAGGCTGACGGACGGCTGGCACAAAAAATTAGTAACTTAATATAAAAATCTGACTCTGGGCCAGGCACGGTGGCTCACACCTATAATCCCAGCACTTTGGGAGGCCAAGGCGGGTGGATCACGAGGTCAGGAGATGGAGACCATCCTGGCTAACATGGTGAAAGCCCATCTCTACTAAAAATACAAAAAATTAGCTGGGTGTGGTGGCGGGTGCCTGTAGTCCCAGCTACTCGGGAGGCTGAGGCAGGAGAACGGTGTGAACCCAGGTGGCAGAGCTTGCAGTGAGCCAAGATGGCGCCACTGCACTCCAGCCTGGGCAACAGAGTGAGACTGTGTCTCAAAAAATAAAAATAAAAATAAATAAATAAATAAATAAAATAAAAAATCTGATTCTGACTGCCTTTTTTGGAGGGCTATGGGACAATACAATTGAAATTATGAGGACACAATGGAGTACAAAATTATTCAGCAAAGAAAAAGTTAAAATGACACCACCATAGTAGCAAAGCATGAACAAATGCTTCATGTTAACAGAGAAGGTCAGTTTCAGGTTAAAAAATTTAAATGTCAGCTGGGCACAGTGGCTCACGCCTGTAATCCCAGCACTTTGGGAGGCCAAGGTGGGCCGATCACCTGCAGTTCGGAGTTTGAGACCAGCCTGACCAACATGGTGAAACCCTGTCTCTACTAAAAAAATACAAAAATTAGCTGGGCGTGGTGGTGCACACCTGGAGTTCCAGCTACTTGGGAGGCTGAGTCAGAAGAATTGCTTGAACCCAGGAGGCAGAGGTTGCAGTGAGCCAAGATTGTGCCATTGCACTCCAGCATGGGTGACCAGCGAAACTCCGTCGCAAAAAAAAAAAAAAAAGTAAATGTCTCTGGGTGAGTATAATAGGAATGTGTAACGAAGTCCTCCTAAAACAGTTCTTGTAGAAAGAATATGCTGTCTAGGATGACTGGAATCTGAAATTCTGAAAAGCAAATATGGTAATATTGACAAAGTAATAATTTCTCAGGACCTAACACCTTTACCAAATTAGTATGTTTGACTTCATTTTAAAAGGGGCAAAGCTGAGCAGAGAGTGTACATGCAAGCAGACAGTTTCGGGAAGGCTGGACTTGTACCAGGGCTTACGATGTTCCTGAGCTAAATAAACCTTAGGTAAACAGACCATTCTTTATGTGTGCAAGCATGTCCTTTAACAGTAAGAACTGCTGGGATTCCTGACTCCATTTATTCAGGAAATTTCCAAAAGTAATTTTTACTTCTTTCAAGAAAGGGGAAGTAGGTTGGGTAAATGAACGTTTAGATTTGATAGCAAAAGTAACAAAAAATATTCCTAAGTCTCTGGGGTTTGCTGGTGCCAACTGAATTTTGAATTCCCATTATAACCTCTACTTCTTTCTTTTAGAATAAATATGGGCTGGGCGCAGTGGCTCATGCCTGTAATCCTAGCACTTTTGGGAGGCCGAGGCGGGAGGATCCCTTGAGCTCAGGAGTTCAAGACCGGCCTGGACAACATGGCAAAACCACGTCTTTACAAAAAATACAAAAATTAGCCGGGCGTGGTGACGCACGCCTGTGGTCCCAGCTACTTGGGAGGCTGAGGTGAGAGGACTGCTTGAGCCTGGGTGGTAGAGGTTGCAGTGAGCTGAGAGCATGCCACGGCACTACAGCCTGCACAACAGAGTGAGACCCTGTCTCTCTCTCTTTCTCTGTCACACACACACACACACACACACACACACACACACAAGTGCGTATCTATAAAAAGTCTCAAAGGGAACATGTAAATTTGTTCCACTTCACATTATTTACTCTATATAAATAAGAGGTTTCATCAAATTCAATATTACCAATTTTTAAAAAGTGCTCATTTTGAGAAAGATGACAAATTCATATTGATAAATTCACCAAATTAAGTGTTAAAAGAAACTGTATACATACAGTGGTCGTGGATATGTTTCAGGATTTCTGAAAGAAACTTAAACACTAAAGAAGTCAAATTAGGAGGCTACTAACATTTCTGAAGCCTCAGGGCAGTCTAACTTTATGATATAAAAAATTTTTAACACAGAAATCTAGCATATAAAATTAAATAATAAACATTTCACATATTTCAGTGTATACACACACACACACACACGCTAAACATAAAGGAGATAGAAATTGATTTCACCAAAGGCAAAAATCTCACCAGAAGACTACACAGAAAGGGGAGAACATATTGTGCACCAGGGAAGCAGATGTCATTAAAAAAACAAATGCTGAGTACTCACGATGCACCAGATATTGCTCTAGACCCTGGACATACTGCAGCAAATGAAACAGACAAAACTCCTGCCTTTATGCAGCTTACATTCCAGTGTGGGAGATGGACAACAAACAAAATTAATACTCACTAAAGAAGTGTTTCAGGAAAGACCTGATGCAGCCAAGTGCTATTTCTTTCTTTTTTTTTTTCAGATGGAGTTTCGCTCTTGTTGCCCAGGCTGGGGTGCAATGGTGCCATCTTGGCTCACTGCAACCCTCCGCCTCCCGGGTTCAAGCGATTCTCCTGCCTCAGCCTCCCGAGTAGCTGGGATTACAGGCATGCGCCACTACAACTGGCTAATTTTGTATTTTCGGTAGAGACAGGGTTTCTCCATGTTGGTCAGGCTAGTCTCGAACTCCCAATCTCAAGTGATCTGCCCGCCTCGGCCTTCCAAAGTGCTAGGATTACAGCCGTGAGCCACCACACACAGCCCCAAGTGCTATTTCTATAAACTGCCAAGGCCCAGAAGCAAAAAGCACACCCAGCATATGCAATAAATATGAAACAGTGAGTGAGGGGAAGAGTGGGATAGAGGAGGTCAACAGATGGGCAGATCCCAAGGGCCCACGGGTCTTCACTGACTTTAGGTGGGATGAGAAGGCCCTTGGGGAGGGTTCTTAAACAGAAGATAGATATGATCTCCCATCAGGATCACACTGAGAGCTATCTATATTTAGAATAGATGCAAAGAGGGAAGCAGAGACACCACAGGAGGGAAGATGGTGGCTTGGATGAACACGGTAGCAAGTGGTAGAAAGCGGACTGAGGATACATTTAGAAGGCAGACAGAAGTGTTACAAACAAGGTATGAAACAAATATTTAATGAATGAATGAATCCTGCATATGAGGAATGAGACCAACATGGACCAGACTGCTTAGAAAAGGGGTCATGGACTCATAAAATTTTACTGGAACTCTCTGCACGGATATCTACAATTCCTGATGTTCAGCATTGCTTATTTAATTTTTCCAAAGCATTTTTGCTTGACTGATTCCTCTACTATTATGACTGGCTAGCTATTAAAACCAGATGAAAGTGGACAGAAATCTAAGTCAAGTAAATAACAATGAGATATGGAGAAGCAGAAAAGTTCAAAGATATTAAGGAGGCATGATCCATAGGCACTGGTGACTAAATACAGGGGATAAAGGAGAGAAATGATGATAGGGATTTCTTGTTTGAACAACTTCATGAAAAGTGATGCCATTACCTGAGATAGGAAACACAAAAGAAAAAGTTGGTTTGAGGGGAAACCAGCAAAAAGGCTAAAAACTGTGGAGACACAACTCAATTTTGGTGGAGCAAGTATTTCTAGAGGCTAGATTTTGAAATGCAGTAGGTCAAGACTACTGCTTCCAAACTTGAACTAGAATATTAAAAATTATTTTCTGAGATGATGAAAAGGTTCTATAAATGGATAGTGATGATGGCTGCACAGCACTGGATGTATGTAATGCCACTGAATTGTACCTAAAAATGATTAATTTTGTTACATATATTTACACAATAGAAAAGTTTTAAAGTTATTTATTATAGGTGACACTGTTTGCTCACTGTAGGTCAGGTGTTTTTTGTTTTTTTTTTTTCTCTTTATTTTATTTTTGACCAATGGATTCACATCACCAGGTGATTTTTTAAACAGCTTTATTGAGATATATATCACATGCCATAAAATTCACCCATTTAAAGCACACAGTTAAATGTTTTTTAGTATAGAGTTCTGCATTTCTCATGACAATAAATGTTAGAATATTTTTATCACTCAAAAAGAAACTAGTACCCATTAGCAATCCCCCTTTTCATCCTAGTCCTTCCAGCCTATAGGGTGGGTTTAAGCAAAACTTTTGTGGGAGGTGGGTCGAGTAATATAATTTATTCCAAAGCCACACTTTTCTATGTAAACAAAAGACAAGTAATAACTTTTAAAAAGAAGAAAAAAAAAACCTCTCTTAGAGCTCTATTTCTTTTTCTACCATTAGATCAGTGGTAAAGATAAAATACTACTAGTAAAAACTCCTATGGATAATTTTCTGCAGTTTAGATGAAAATCATGCAAATCAGTAAATACAAGCAATTTTTAAATTTTAATTTTGTTTTTGTTATTTTCTACACTTGATCTTAGCCAAAAGGCCGAGAAGCGATTGTTTTTGTTATTTTCTAACAATGTCTATGTATTTCCTTTTTTTTTTTTTGAGATGAAGTCTTGCTCTGTCGCCCAGACTGGAGTGCAATGGCGCAATCTCAACTCACTGCAACCTCCGCCTCCCAGGTTCAAGCGATTCTCCTGTCTCAGCCTCCTGAGTAGCTGGGACTACAGACGCCTGCCACCACGCCCAGCTAATTTTTGTAATTTTAGTAGAGATGGGGTTTCACCATCTTGGCGAGGCTGATGAACTCCTGACCCTGTGAGCCACCTGCCTCAGCCTCACAAAGTGCTGGGATTACAGATGTGAGCCATTGCACCTGGCCTATGTACTGCTTATCTTTAAAAACCTCAAAGGAACCAAAGAGCGCTATGAAAGATAAAGGGCAGAAGTAAAAAAAAAAAAAAAAAAAGAAAGTTATGGAAAGATTCCCTATGGCACATTTTAAGACATGTCTCTACTTTGTAATTCATTAATTTGCTCTTGTTTATAAGTTCCTGTTACTGTACTTATGCCGTTTATGTGTGGTCCAGTGTTGCCAGAACAAACTGCAAACTCTGAGGACAAATACTGTTGTTTTTTTCCCTAGTACCTCCCCCAGGAATACTGAGCAGACAAGCCAAGTTGAAATATGCTGGGAAAATGAAAACACTTTATGTATTCAAACTAATTTAAATTACAAAGCAAAATGACCTATATATTCAATTACATTAAGGCAAACAATCATCTAATAAATTAATAAATATCTAGTACACAAAAAGCATTCTGGAACTGGATCCATGAGTTCAAACTAGCTCTAATACTAGTAACTATGTGTCCTTGGGTAAGCAACTTAACCTCTTTGTTTCCTTAACCTCTCAGTTTCCTCCTTTTGTAAAAGAGGGAAAATAATGTCTAACGTTTAATACTTGTTCTGAGAATTTAATGAAAAGCAGTTAGGACAGTGCTAACTACATGGTAAGCAGATAATAAATGGCCACTGTTATTTCACTTGTTCACGTATTCTTCCCTTAAAATCATGCTGTTCCTATCTTCCATACAACATGTTTTGACCCTTCGGCTGAGCCTTAACTTTGAAAAATGAAATGAATGACTATCTTACTTCCTTTGTTGTTTCTTGTTCTCCATTTTCTATTTCCTGTGCACACTCTTATTAATTTTAACACACAACACAAGGACACAGCTGAGTTTACTAACATATAATCACTTCATTCTCTAACGCTCTGATTTAGTTTATAAACAAGCTTCATATATTTTACCCTCTACGATGCTATGAACTTTCCAAAGATTTTGAGGTTTTCCTTTATTCTCCAATTTAGAGTACCTCTACCATCCCAACACCCAGTAATTATCATCCAGGTGAGGCAAATTACCTTTGCAAATCTGAGTGTTCAAGATGGCAAGCAGACACCCTCCTTTTCTGAAAACTACCACTCATGCACACCCCATCATAACAGGGATGGGACCCTGTCTCTACCTGAGTTAATTTTATTCTTAATCTTAATTTTTAATCTTAATTATCTAATAATCTAGAATAGGCACAGAGGTATGCTTGCATGGAGGACATTTTAAACTTGAAATAAAAGACAGTCATTTTGGATGTCATACATCAAAGCAGTAATGCAGCTTTCATAAAGAAAGAGAGAACTAATAATTCCACTATCTTCCTGAATTTCACTTATTATTAGCTTTAATTTGGTTCTTTGGTGGTATATAAACTTTTTTTTTTTTTTTTTTTTGAGACAGAGTCTTGCTCTGTTGCCCAGGCTGGAGTGCAGTGGCTTGATCTTGGCTCAATGCTACCTCTACCTCCTGGGTTCAAACTATACTCGTGCCTCAGTCTCCCAAGTAGCTGGGATTACAGGCATGCGTCACCACATCTGGCTAATTTTTGTATTTTTAGTAGAGATGGGGTTTCGCCATGTTGCTCAGGCTGGTCTCAAACTCCTGACCTCAGGTGATCCACCTGCCTCAGACTCCCAAAGTGCTGGGATTGCAGGCATGAGCCACCGTTCCCAGCCTGTGGTATATAAACTTCTGAAGTCAGACTATCTACGTCTGTATCCTGGCTTGAGCATCTAGTAGCTGTATGGCTACGGCCAAGTCACTTAACCTCTGAGTTTGGTTTCTTCATCTGCAAAATGGGAATGGCAATGGGGATGATGATGATGATGGTAACTACCTACTAGATAAGGTTGTTTTAAGAAAATGGGATATTCCATTAAAGCACTTAATGAAATGCTTAAACACATGGTCTTTAAAAACTTATTTTATATTTACATATGTAAGATCATTTATATTATTATTTTTATTTTCTATTTTTGTTATTTTACCTATAACAAGACCTGTAATATTTTAAGGCCTATTCTTCTATCATCAAATTGGGAAAAAACAGAAACAAATGGGCATATATCCTTTTTATCTTCTAGGGAGATATTAAAGACCTTGAGGAAAAAGAGAAAAGGCAAGCCAACAAGAGACAGTTTTTTTCTAACTCTAAGGCCCACTCAGATACCAAAAAGAGAAAAAATTAATAAAAAAAAATAGAAGGATCTAAGTGGTATTAAGAAGTAATTGTAATCTAACACTAACAAACTATTGTTTATTCTGAGAATTCAAAAAAATGAAAATTTTACCTTAAGAGGTTTTTTTTTTTTTTTTTTGGAGATGGGGTCTTGTTGTGTCGCCCAGCCTGGAGTACAGTGGTGTGATCTCGGCTCATTGCAACCTCTGGCTCCTGGGCTCAAGTGATCCTCCTGCCACAGCCTCTCAAGTAGCTGGGATTACAGGTGTCTGCCACCATGTCTGGCTAATTTTTGTATTTTTAGTAGAGATGGGGTTTTGTCACACTGGCCAGGCTGGTCTCAAACTCCTAACCTCAAGTGATCTGCCAGCCTCGGCTTCCCAAAGTGCTGGGATTACAGGTGTGAGCCACTGTGCCCAGCCCCTTAAGAGGCTTTTGAAGCTATATGTTATTTTTTTGTAGCTGGCACGTGGTTAAGTAGTCAAAAACAGATTGTTGACTGAATAAACTTCTTATTGTGGCTTGAACTAATAAAAAAACACAATCAAGCCGGGCAAGGTGGCTCACGCCTATAATCCCAGCACTTTGGGAGGCCAAGGCAGGCAGATCACCTGAGGTCGGGAGTTCCGGACCAGCCTGACCAACATGAATAAACCCCGTCTCTACTAAAAATACAAAATTAGCCAGGTGTGGTGACGCATGCCTGTAATCCCAGCTACTCAGGAAGCTGAGGCAGGAGAATCGCTTGAACCTGGGAAGCGGAGGTTGCAGTGAGCAGAGGTCGTGCCATCGCACTCTAGCCTGCCAGCCTGGGCAACAAGAGCGAAACTGTCTCAAAAAAAAAAAAAAAAAAAAAAAAAGTAATAAGAAGGTCTTCTGGATATGTTTTGAAGATCAGATAGCAATAAAGGAATAATGTGCCTTAAAAGGCCTCAAACATGCAAAAAAATGTAATGGACAGAGTTCTTATCTGCTAATAAAACAAATTTAACACCACATTCTCAAATAGCTGTGCATATGCAGGAAGAGGAAGGCACAGCAGCCCAGATCATCAAGAAATGGTCTCCATTTGATTTTGAAGTACATTTTATTTATTTTTACTTTTATTTTTAAATTTTTTAAATTTTTTGAGACAGAGTCTTGCTCAGTCGCCCAGGCTGGAGTGCAGTGGTGCGATCTTGGCTTACTGCAACCTCTGCTTCCCGGGTTCAAGCGATTCTCTTGCCTCAGCCTCCTGAGTAGCTGGGACTACAGATGGCCACCACCATGCTTGGCTAATTTTTGTACTTTTAGTAGAGATGGGGTTTCGCTATGTTGTCCAGGCTGGTCTCGAACTCCTGATCTCAAGCGATCACCCGCCTTAGACTCCCAAAGTGCTGGGATTACAGGCGTGAGCCACTGCACCCAGCACATTTTATTATTTTAAAGGTAGATCTCTCATTGCTAACATTTAATTCTGGCATAAGTCCATATATACCAGTTCCACTGAGAGGAAATGAGTGATAACGCATGTTTAGCTGCAGAAGTAGTTTACAATTACAAATGTGCCATACATAATCTGTTCACAGAACCAAAAATATGTGTAACATGTAAAATCTAAGAATAAGGCAAAGTGTAACTGTACTCAGAAGGTATGTTTGCAAAACATTTTATTTATTTATTTATTTATTTATTTTATTTTATTTATTTTTTTTTTTTTTGAGACGGAGTCTCACTCTGTCGCCCAGGCTGGAGTGCAGTGGCGCGATCTCGGCTCACTGCAAGCTCCACCTCCCGGGTTCATGCCATTCTCCTGCCTCAGCCTCTCCGAGTAGCTGGGACTACAGGCGCCCGCCACCACGCCCGGCTAAGTTTTTGTATTTTTAGTAGAGATGGGGTTTCACCGTGGTCTCGATCTCCTGACCTCGTGATCCACCCGCCTCGGCCTCCCAAAGTGCTGGGATTACAAGCGTGAGCCACCGCGCCCGGCCTCATTTTATTTATTTATTTATTTTGAGTCAGGGACTCACTCTGTCACCCAGGCTGGAGTGCAGTGGTGTGATCACAGCTCACTGCAATCTCCGCCTGCCAGGCTCAAGTGATCCTCCTGTCTCAGCACTTCAAGTAGCTGGGACTATAGGCATGAGCCACCATGCCTGGCTAATTTTTGTATTTTGGTTTTTTTTTTTTGTAGAGACAGAGTTTCACCATGTTGCCCAAGCTGGTCTCGAACTCCTGGGCTCAAGTGATCCACCCGCCTTGGCCTCCCAAAATGGTAGGATTACAGGTTTGAGCCACCGGGCCCAACCTACAAAGTTTAAATATAAATAACAAACTAATTATTACCAAAAGCAGCACATTCATCTATCAAGAGTAACCTTTTCCTAGCAATGCCTTATGATGGCCTACTTTCATTTAAATTACTATTTTGAACTTAGAAATGCAAGGACTCTATGCACACAGACTGGATGATCCAGACATACACCCATTTAGAAGGGGGGGGGGTCATGTGAAAATGTGTTCTAACACTAAGTCATCAAATTTTCTTTTTTAAAAAAGAAGCAGTCTTTCCTTCGCTCATCTTTTAAAATGATCAATGGTCACTTTCTTTAACAGCTCTAAAGTGGAGGGAGAAGGCAGCAGATAACACTTTAAACTCTTGTCACAACACTTTCCAGGTCAGTAAATTATATACTCATCACAAGTATCTAGATGAGATGCATCATGAATATATCTAAGAATATCTAGGCCAGGTGCAGTGGCTCATGACTGTAATCCCAGTGCTTTGGGAGGCCAAGGCGGGTGGATCACCTGAGGTCAGGAGCTCGACACCAGCCTGGCCAACATGGAGAAACCCCGTCTCTACTAAAAATACAAAGAGTAGCCAGGCATAGTGGCACGCGCCTGCAGTCCCAGCTACTCAGGAAGCTGAGGCATGAGAATGCTTTGAACCCGGGAAGCAGAGATTGCAGTGAGCCAAGATTGTGCCACTGCACTCCAGCCTGGGCAACAGAGTGAGACAGACTCTGTGTCCAAAAAAGAAACCAAAAAACAAACAAAAAAACCCACAAAGAATACCTTAAAGTACCAAGTGAAAAGTGAAGAAAGAAGTAGGGTGAGAGGGAGAGCAGAGCATGTAAAGAAAAAAAAAGTCAGTGAAGATATTTTTAAAAACCAGAGTATACTGGTATTTGAATTTATTTCTTTTGTGGTTTTTTTTTTCGCATTATCTCAGAGAAAGAAAGAATCTTATCTAAAAGCTCAAAATGAAAATAAAAGAAATATTAGCTAAAAGACAGGACAGACTGATTTTAACAACACGCTTCCCGTGAGTCCTAACTAAATGGCACTGGAAAATCCTTCTGTTAAGAAAAGGAAAATAAATGGACCTTTAACAGGCTCTTTACAAGCGAAGGCATTTTCGTGCCCCAGAGAACAGACTTGTAAAAGGGAGATTTATAAGGAACTTCCAGGAAGCAAGAGTTCAGTAATTTTCTAACACTGAAGCAAAATAATGGGAACTAGGTTACCATCTCAAAGACACAATCCCTATTTTGCTAGACTGGCGACAAATATCAAAGTGCTCAGCCGGGGCCACTGTCAAGCTAAAGAACATCAAAGTAGACAGATCTGCGTCATCATATCCTAGGGATGCTGTTCTAAAGCAGCCCCTTGGTTTCCTATCTCCCTGTAAGAACTAGAACTGCTTTTGCTAACACCAAGTACTGCACAGTAAATTCCTCTTAAAAGCACGGTTTATCACCCCCACCCTCTTGTGGCTTAATCTTTTAATTCACTTCAATGCCAAAAACTAGGATTTCCTGAGGACTGCCATAGGATGTACGACAAGCAGCAGGGGCAAGCTTAAAGTTGCTGATTCAATATAATCAGAAGTTTAAAAGAATGGTTGCTAATGCACAGCCAGAAACAGAGGGCCCTCCACAAAATGCAGAAAAGAGGCCAAGTGCCTGTGAAAAATCAAGGAACTGAGTTTTAACGGGTGCCAACCCACAGGCAGGACAGAAAGTCTTTTGTTTGTTTGTTTTTGAGACCAAGTCTCACTCTGTTGCCTGAGCTGGAGTGCAGTGGCACGATCTCAGCTCACTGCAACCTCCACCTCCCGGGTTCCAGTGATTTTCCCGCCTCAGCCGCCTGAGTAGCTGGGACTACAGGCGTGCACCACCACACCCGGCTAATTTTTGTATTTTTAGTAGAGACAGGGTTTCAGTTCTATGTTGGCCAGGCTGGTCTCCAACTCTTGATCTCGAGTGATCCATCCATCTTGGCCTCAGGAAGTCTTAATAGACTATTCTACCGTCCTCTGTTGGGGCTGGAACATATCACAGGCTACTTTGAGACAAAGAGATAAGGAACGTGAACACTGTAGTAATGTATCTACCCACAGATGAAGACAGCTAGCAAATAAAGGTAATCTCTGGTAAAGGCTTGGCTTGGATTTAAGTTAACAGTTTTAGAGGTAGAAGGCAAGACAATAAGACAATCAGAGTTTTACGAAACGATTAATATTAAACAACAACTTTATAGTGGGCAAGGCCATTTGTAGGTTATGTGCTAAATAATTTGTGGATTAATAGGTTATAAAAATACAAGTAGCCCCCCCCAAAAAAAGTAAAACAAAAATAATTAATTCCAACTAGCCTTAGGAACCATGCCCACAGATCTCTGAATCCTTAGTTCTGTTTTCCTCCTGCACCTAACTGGTTTCTAACTTCTCCACCTATGGCACTGATTCAATCAGCCAGAATCATCAGCTGTTAGGAAGGGAGTGTCAGCATCCCAGGCATTTAAGAGTTCCAGAAACAACCAAAAATGGCAACTTAGCCCTGCCACCAAATGCCTGTCTTACAAGCCAAACATTTCCCTCATTTATATCTTGACTTCCAGTTTCTTTTCCTTTTTCAATTACCATCAATCAGTAGAGTTGCTTTGGTTCTCTCTGAGGTAAACAAGTTAAAAGAAAAAAAACAGGATTGTCAAAAAGACAATCCTCTTTTTTATTTTCTAGAGATAGGGTTTCTTTCTCTCATCCAAGCTGGAATGCAGTGGTGTGATCATAGCTGGGCTTGTACAATTCCCCTGCCTTGGCCTCCCAAGTAGCTAGGATTACAGACGTGCACCACCACACTTGGCTAATTTTTAGAATTTTTTGTAGAGACAGAGACTCACACTATGTCACCCAGACTGGTCTCAAACTCCTGACCTCAAGTGATCCTCCAGCTTCAGCCTCCCAAAATGTTACGATTACATCACAAAATGTCAGGATTACCATATCCAGCCTAAGGTTTTCTTTTCAATGCATATTCTAGGGCCTCATCCACCAAGACTCAGTAGTGTGGGTGGAACAAACTAGAATCTTCATTTTTAACAAGCAGCAGTGGTTCTAAACTGGGGCCTTACATTAGAAGCATCTGGGGTGCTTTTAAATAATACCATGCCATGGCGGGGAGGCCTTGCCTCAAGATACTCAGTGGGTCTGCAGAAGGTCTCTAACATTGGCACTATTTTTTTAAGCTTTCCTATGTGTAAGCAAGGTATGAATCACTGTACTAAAAGTACCTCTGATGAAGGTGGTCCATGGACAAAGTTTGAGAACAGGGGCTTAAAAGAGTTCATGTTCATGAGGTCTTTCTGAACCTCTGACAAAGACTCTCTCCTTTGACCAAACTTGAGCCAGGCTCCTCTTGGAGTCCTTTCTGATAAGGTCCTGACGTTGGGCCTCCTTCTCCATTCTTGTAGAATCCAGTTTGAGCAATAATCCTGCTAAGTCAGATTACAGAAAATCCCCTACATGACTACCCCTGGTATCTTATCACCCCGCCCTACCTTCAACAAGAATGCTGAAGGCAAGCATCCCCCTTACCCCTGATGTTTCCTCTTAGTATTTTTCTATCTACTCACTCCCACCCTGTTCCTTGGCTGTAAATCCTCACCTGTCCTTACTGGAGTCAGACTGCAGCCCACCCTCTCTCCCCCACTGGAAGACCCCATTGCAGTCATCCCTATGCTTATTACCATGGCCCCCTTGAAGGAAGTCTGCCTTATCATGTTTCACAAGTGCCAGGAATAATTTTTTCTTTAACACCTCACTCTACTGCCAAAGTAGATAGCAGGGAGACAGATACAAATAAAATAGTTAGATAATTAGAAAAACTATAGGTGACAATTAAAAAAAAAATCAATTCCTTTTTGGAAAGCTTTCAAATCTGGCAAGCTCTTAGAAGGGTATCAGGCACTTTTTTTTTTTTGAGATGGAGTTTTGCTCTTGTCTCCCAGGCTGCAGTGCAATGGCGTGATCTCAGCTCCCTGCAATCTCCACCTCCCAGGTTCAAGCCATTCTCCTGCATCAGCCTCCCAAGTAGCTGGGATTACAGGCATGCGCCACTATGCCCGGCTAAATTTTTTTGTATTTTCAGTAGAGATAGGGTTTCGCCACGTTGGTCAGGCTGGTCTCAAACTCCTCACCTCAGGTGATCCACCTGCCTCAGCCTCCCAAAGTGCTGGGATTACAGGTGTGAGCCATCGCGCCCAGCCGGGTATCAGGTTCTTACTTTGAGCAGATTCCATCTACCAGGTCACTTGTTTATACATATTAAGTATCTGCTATAAAGTTGGGGAACAGCTAGGATCAAGTCTATTTGATGAAAAAGCCCTCAGACATAATTCTGGGGGGAGAAAAGCAATTCCAATCATGTGAAGGTTTAGAAAGTTAGAATTATTCTTCAACAAACAATAGACGCTGGGCATCCTAATTGCTAGCTTCAAACTAACTCTGAAACAAGACACAAAAGGAGAGAATGCTCTTGTTGCAAGAAACTTTTAATAGCATTTGGATTTGGAAGAAAAAGATAGCAGTGGAAGAAAAAATAGACACACCATGTTGCAAAAGCTCTTGAGTATTCAGAATCCATTTCTGAAGCAGAAAGGTGAGGAAAGGGCTACTGACCCATGGAGAGAAAACAGGGAGGCAAATGCCCAAAAGAGCTTTCATTTGTTGGGCTGATTACTCACAATTAAACTTTGGAAAATTAGCAGAAAATTAGAAACAGATTATAAAATAGTCTGTTTTAATAAAATGCTAACTATCATCATGCAACCTCAGAAGCAGAAGCAGAGGGAGTTAGAAAAGCTACATTCTAGTTGGAGACAAGATATTGAGAAAACTTGTCCCATATGTGAGCTCAAATTTCTCCACCTGTAAGGTGGTCATATTGCTTGCTGATTTCAGAAGGCTTAAGCCACTGGTTAAAAGGCCTTTTGTGCTCAATAATCAAGAAGCTACTTTAAAAAAGGAAAATCTTTTTCTTTGATTGCTGATAATTTACTAGAGTGACAGTATCCACAGAAAATTTCATTTATATAGAAAGTTATTATATAAGAAATCTAAAATATGAGTTTGCTTCAAAAAATTAGCTGGTTTAAGGTTTTAGGGGAGTGGGAGTGAGTGAAGGAGGAGGTTGTAGAAGAGAATGGAGGAGGAAATTGAGAAAAGACAAGCTGAACAAAGGAAGAATTTATCTGTGGCTCTGAGACTAGTCCTTCCCGGGAATCTTACCCCTACCACTGGACTGTTTCTTCAAAGGCAAAGATCACCTATTGTTCAACTCTGCATCTCCCACACAGCATATCTACCACTATGTAGAGTAGTTGCTTGTCGCTTGGTAAGTGTTTAACAAATGGTAAAACTTTTTTTTTTTTTGGAGATGGAGTTTCGCTCTTGTTGCCCAGGTTGGAGTGCAATGGCGTGATCTCAGCTCACCGCAACCTCCTGGGTTCAAGCGATTCTCCTGCCTCAGCCTCCCAAGTAGCTGGGATTACAGACATGCGCCACCATGCCCAGCTAATTTTCGTATTTTTATTAGAGACAGGGTTTCTCCATGTTGGTCAGGCTGGTCTTGAATTCCCGAACTCAGGTGATCCGCCTGCCTTGGCCTCCCAAAGTGCTGGGATTACAGGTGTGAGCCATCGCACCCGGCTGAAACAATTTTTTTTTTTTTTTTTCCCTAACACTAGCATTCTAGGCAGAAAGTCACAAAACAGGAGGAAGCGAGTCTGATTCCCAGCATCAGATAAACTGCTAAACTGTACCGTAGGTAAGAACAAAACTGTGCTTACCAGAAAACTTAATTTTTATTTCAATGAATTTCTAATAGTGAAATAAATTACTTTAGAGCACAACAAAGAAGAAAGTCAACACCCAAACGTTCTTGAGCTCAGAAAGTATGGTGCTTTATAGGAGGGTTAAAAGCTGTCAGCCCTGAAGACAGGCAGGAAAGTCTCTCTTTATGACCCCCCTCCCGGCAAGGCTGTGTTTTTTCAACACTTCTAACCCTTCTGCATGGGAACCTTGGAATTTTTTTTTTTTAAGAGACAAGGTCTCGCTATGTTGCCCAGGCTGGAGTGCAGTGGCTATTCACAGGCGTAATCCCACTACTGATCAGCAGGGGAAGTTTTAACCCGTTCATTTCCAACCTGGGCCAATTCACCCCTCCTTAGGCAACCTGGTGGTCCCCTACTTCTGGGAGGTCATCATACTGATGGCTGAACTTGGTGCAGACACGTCTCTGGCACAGTGTGCTACAGCCCAGGATTCTTGGGCTCAAGCGATCCTCCTGCCTCAGCCTCCTGAGTAGCTGGGACTCCAGGCATGTGCCACCACACTGTCCTGGAATGTCTTTTTTTTTTTTTTTTTTAAAGTGTCTCAGTTCTCTCTTAGATTAGTTTTTGACAGTTCCCTGGTATTCTCAAGGTGATCATTTAACACCTCATTAACAAGTCTATTACTGGAATTAATTCAAATGAGCCAAACCTAGTTTTCATTAAACCTCAATCTGCTCAGGGTAGTCTTTTTTCTCCTACATCAGTAGCTGCCTGCAAGGGCCCAGTTCCTTTCAAAACGAAGAAGTACAAAACTCTATCAAGTGTTCTGACATTATTTAAAAATGTATCTATTAAAATGTACCTATCTAGTTAATTTGGTTCCATAATTTGGTCATTCTGGCTTAACATTCAACTATTCAAGCAATGTTACAATAAAGTACTTGAAGAACTCACTGATTTTCTGGTATTTCCAATCATGTGTGCATTCATTCAGTCATTCAATAAATTTACTGAAAGGATCCTAGATGTCACACACTAAGCTGGGTGCTGTGCATGTTATTATTAACTACACCTTTGGACAGAAATAAAATACATCAAAGCACAGCTCTGGAAAATGGAAAAGCAAAATTTTAGTTGATTTGGTCAAACATTTTGCCTTGACTTGTATGTAGATATTACAGCTAAATTTCCATTAGTGGACATGGATTAGTGATGTGGAAAGTAAAAGTGAGAATTTCAAATGTCTAGTGGAATTTAACAGAATTTCCTAGGCCTCATTTTTTCTACTCCCTGGCCTGTGCTCAGTATTCCCACTCCAGGTACAGGCATCCTGGCAGCACAATTCCCATTCATTATTATCTTACCTGGGATCCTAGTGAAGTTGCCTTTCAATATCTGTCACCCTAGTCATATGTCCTGTTCTTCCTTGGGAAAAGGATAGAAACTGGAGGGGAAATACGGAAAAAGTTGGGAGGAAGGGGAAAGGAGTGCTCACAAAGTCGAGCAGAAACTGGATCTCACCTTCCCTTGCATGCTGCAGCTTTTCTGAAGGCTCTGTACTCTCACCAAAGAGCATTTCTTCACACAAAAAGATGAAAACATTTAACAATAAGCAACCACATATACATGTTTAAGCCTTACTTTCAATACCAGGTGCTTAATGTACTCTGGAATCCAACAATAACAAAGTTTTAATGATAAATGCAATATATTCACTGACATGATTTGGATGTTTGTCCATCTCAGGATGGAATGTGATCCCCAATGATGGAGGTGGGGCCTGGTGGGAGGTGTGTGGATCATGGGAAGGATCCCTCGTGAATGGCTTGCTGCCATCCTTGGGTAATGAGTGAGTTATCGCTCTGAGTTCTCCCAAGATCTGGTTGTTTAAAAGAGCATGGTACTTCCCCTTATTTTTGAGACTCCATCTCAAAAAAAAAAAAAAAAACCAGCCACAAATTCTTTGACATGCCTCCACTGGGGAGGTGGAATCTTGTTCCCCGCCCCTTCAATCTGGGATGGCCTTAGTGACCTGCTTGTTAACAACAGGTCAGAAAAGGTCATGGGGTTTCCGCCAGGTTCTCTGGAATGCTTGCTCTCTGCAGCATCCTTTCTGGGTACACAGTCACGATGTCACGAGGAGCCTAAGCCACACGGAAAAGATACATGCATGAAGGTGCTCTGGTCAACAGCCTCAGCTGAGCCTGGCTCCAAGTCACTCCAGCCCAGGTGACATGTGAGTGGAGAAGCCTCCAGATGATCCCAACCACCAACCATCTCAGTCTTTCCAGATACTTGAGTCTTCCAGGCCAGTCCCAGACAACGGAGCAAAGACAAGTCATCCCTACTGTGCCCTGACCGAATTCTTGACCTGTGGCGTCTGTGAGCATAATCAGACGGCTGTTGTGTCACACCACTAAGCTTTGGGGGTGGCTAGAGGCAAAAACTAGAAAATTGGTGCTGATTCAAAGCCTATATATAATTACCATGTTTCATTTTCTCACTACTAGCACAGCCCAGATTTCATCTAGTACAGATAAGTCATTTATCTGGGGGTAATGTGTCACACAGATCCATGTTCTAAAACAGGGCAAATAAATTATCCAATGTTAACTTTGATAGCTCTTAGCCATTTCTTAGTCACCTAAACCTGTGTGCTGAATCAGTAAGGTAACTGTGCCTATGTGAAGTACCTAGAGAAATGCTAGCTATATGTATACATATGTGTGTATATATGTCTGTCTCTCAGATTCACACACACTGTTTCCACTAACACCACATCAGAAGGAGAGGAGATATAGCTGTTATTAACAGGGAGCTACTCACAGGCTCCACGATGTGTTTGCAACATTAATAAAACAACTTCTTCAAGGAATTAATTCACAAAACTGAAAATGATCACATTTCACTATTTCCAAAAATCTCTCAGAGATAACAAGGATCTAGAACAGATCAGAAAAAATGTTAAGGTAAAATTCTGATTTAAGAAAACAGTCGACTGGGCGTGCTGACTTACGCCTGTAATCCCAGCACTTTGGGAAGTTGAGGCAGGCAGGTCACCTAAGGTCGGGAGTTCGAAACCAGCCTGACCAACATGGAGAAACCCAGTCTCTACTAAACATACAAAATTAGCCAGGCGTGGTGGCACATGCCTATAATCCCAGCTATTCGGGAAGGCTGAGGCAGGAGAATCGCTTGAACCTGGGAGGCAGAGATTGTGGTGAGCCGAGATCATGCCATTGCACTCCACCCTAAGCAACAAGAGCGAAACTCCGTCTCAAAAAAAAGAAAAGAAAAGAGGCCGGGCGCGGTGGCTCGCGCTTGTAATCCCAGCACTTTGGGAGGCCGAGGCGGGCGGATCACGAGGTCAGGAGTTCGAGACCACAGTGAAACCCTGTCTCTACTAAAAATACAAAAAAAAAATTTAGCCGGGCATGGTGGCGGGCGCCTGTAGTCCCAGCTACTCGGAGAGGCTGAGGCAGGAGAATGGCGTGAACCCGGGAGGCTGGAGTGCAGTGGCAC